>NW_022990271.1:5309077-5909077 GCF_902827175.1 Gymnodraco acuticeps
AGCAGAAGAATAGTGAAATCTGATCTGTGGGAAAGTGAGTGAAAAATACGTTGAGACAACCTAGCTGCAGGCCAAGACATAGCTGGATATAATGTTCAACAATTTGACAATTTGTCTAACAACCAGATTATTCCACCATGTTGGCTATCATTTGTACCCTCAGAGCTGAGAGTTCATGAGAAGTGATGTCCAGGAACCACAGCAAAAGCCAACATGCCCCACCTACATTCTGACCACAGGTCACCTTAATGCAAACAAAAGAGAGACTACCTGATGTAAGGATACATTTCCCCTTCATCAGCACATTTTCAATCCAAACACATTTCATTATTTATATAAAACCTTTCTATAGAGCACGACATTTGCTACATTCAGTGTGTCAAAATGTAAGGACTTGTTTTAAATATCACATTATAAAATAAATGTCTTTGGGTTTTGGACTCCATTTGACTAAACTGTGAATTGATTTATCATCAGTACAGTTGACGTTTTATTCGATAATGTACTGTAAAGAATATTTGGTTGTAGACCAACAACCAACATACCATTTATATTACACTTGCAGCCCATGCTACTAGGTTTCAGATTTTGTATAAATATTATACAGTATTTTACAGACTGAATTTGGAAATGATCAACAAAAACGTAAAGCAAATAGGTTACATACAGGTTTTTACCTAGGAAGACAAGGTACACTTAACTGATGTGCATTTAAAAAAGAGGAATAGTTTCGGCGAAAACTAAAAAAGTACAGTACCATGGGGTCAGATTAGAATTTTCCAAAGGGGTGTTCGTTTAGCATGAAACACTTGAAATAACTACAGGATGAGTTAAAAAACAAAGTAAAAGAAAGTGAGGTCATAGAAAACTATTTCTGCTAAAAAAGTTAGCAATGATAGAGAGTCAGAGCTAAACATTTCAAATGTGTGTATCTCACACTGCACTGTAACTTTTATTCATGTACCTTTGTTATTCATGTTTTATTATCTTTGCTTTTACATTTGTGTTTTTAAAATGCCATTTTATATCTTTGCTTTTAAATTAGTGTTTATAATATGTTTCTTAATGCTCTTAATGTCTTTCATTTTTGTAAAGCACTTTTACAAATTGCCTTGTGTTGAAAGGTGCTATATAAATAAACGTGCCATGCCTAGGGAGCTATAGCCTTAAGGAATACCAGAGGCCTGTACTACGAAGCCGGATTTTCGCTTAGCCGGCTAACTTCAGGGAAAACTCGGGGTTTCCGGCCCTACGAAGCTGGTTCTCTTTTTAGCGGGCTAGATCTCCATGGCAACTTATGCTGAGCGAGCGGCTAACCTGCTCCGGAGCAGGTTAGCTTGCAGGCTAAGAGCTCAACTCTCAGTGAAAGCACTGCCTGCTGACCAATCAGAGCTCAGTGTGCGGAGTTTAAAGCGATCAAGTCATATTACAGGAGAAAGGAAATAGCCTACAGTTTAAACTGCCGTTGCAGGAAAGACGGCGGCAAAAATCACAGACTGTGTGAACGTGAACATTAATAGAATATCACCTCCCATCTTCAGAGCAATCTGACTATTATAACATTAGCGTTAAGAAAGCTTAATTAAATATCTGCCACAACATAAGTAACCGGATCAAAGTATAGTATACGCGGCATATCACATCATAATGTGTCATATATGTCCTTATCTGAGTCAGCTTCTTGAGCCGTATCTGGCCGTGCAACACTCAGTGTCACATATGCAGAAGTATTATTTTAAGCAACACATTAAGTTGACGAAACACTCGAGTCAAATGTAATTAAAGTCAGATCGTGTCTTAGATGGCAGTGATATCATAAACCTGTTAATGTACGCATTCAAACACTTGTTCTTTTGCCAGCTGTATTCACCTTGCAGGTGCAGCTGTGGCTTTTATCCTGGATAAAGTGTTTAAGTCATGGATGTTTAAAGTTTAACTTCTTCATATGTCTAATATTAAAGTTCACTTTTCATTCAGGAAGTATGACGCTGCGCTGTCAGTATGCTTCTCCATGTTTGTGATTGGTCGAATGCTCCAAATACCACCCCTTTCATGTGAACGCGCACCTAACTAGATAGGACACGGCTGGCTTGAGCGATCCACTTGATTACCTGCGTCGTAGGATCGTTTAGCGAGAGCGCGTATGTTTTGGATTAGGCCAACCGGCTAACTCAAACATATCAGATTATGTTGAACCGGCTTCGTAGTAGGCCTACAGGCCTCTGGTGGGTGAAATAAATGTGTACTGTATTGCTTTATTTAGCTTCAGTTTGAGTTCATTGTTTAAGATCCCTGCAGCATTTTAAACATAGGTAAGATATGTGGATAGCTTCATAGCTTATTAAAGGAACCAGGAAACCAATTAGGTGATGAAAGGAAATGTTTACTGAGTTGGATTCATGGAAAAAATTAGTAAATTACAACGCGTTCCCCTTTTTTCTGCAGGTATTTAAGGTTACAGAAGGTGTGTTCCCCAGAGTCAGTGAGCCTGGCTGGAACAAGTCCTCGCTGGAATCACTGTCCACACCATAATTAAAAATGACTGAAGGCCTCTCCGGCCCGCCTGTGCACTCAGCAGAGGATAACTGTGGCCGGTCACTCTTAATGAAGCGCTGGGCCGACACCAACTCCCTCCACATTCCACCCACACCAAAATATGACACTGGAGGAAGTGCCGTGTGTGTGCGCTAAATAAATAGGCGAACTTTGGTGTGTAGGACCTATCATTGTTGTTGCCTGAGGTGGACTAGAGAGAGTGGAGCGAGAAAGCAGAGGAAGGAAATTAATACAGGGCAGCAGTTCCAAGGACAACATTGCTAAAAGAAGTTGCAAAACATTGCATGCTACTGTTATGTGCTGTAATACCCAAAACGTGTGTCTTGTTTTGTCTGACGCAGTATTTTAACAGATCGGGCTGGAAGAATAATATAGTAACAAATGTTCTAAATCCAACCGTTGCAAGGTTAAATAAAAAGCTCTGTTAGATTAGTTGCTAATGGACAAATGGAGGATAATAAGGGATAGAGGCTGGATGAAATGAGGACATGTCGGTGTACTTCTATTATTATTCATTTAGGTTAATAATGGTGACTATGCAATGCAACTTGGGAGTTTCTATTACAAAAAAAGAGCACTAGACACTGTGGGAGTCAACTGCACCACTCCTCTGTTGTTGCCATGGAGAATTCCACTTCCTGTGTCCACTCCCAGGACAATGACAGCAGCTTTGAGTGAGACAGGAAGTGTAGTTCACGGGGCTTCAACATAACAACACCATAACAACTCCATCATGGCGTTGTTGAGACATTTCTATTTCACCTTTGTAAAAGACGCCCATGTCATTTTGATCATTAAAGTCTCTTGTTAAGTAAGATAGATGTTGTTTGTTGAGTTGACTTCTTGATGAAAAGCGTTTGTTTGCAGCATTGATTACAAACTCTGCATGAGACACATATATTATGACTAATGAGTTTTGGATAAAATTGGCATTCAAGACCTAACATGCAGCCAAGTTTGGAGGCAAACAATGGAGTCAAACTTGAGCCACATTGAAACGGCGCCAAATACAAATGTATATTTAACTGCAGCACTCTCACTTCTGAGTGTAAACATTAGGGAACACAGTGTTTCCCACAGATCTGAAATATACTTGGGGGGGGTGGTGGTAGCGGGGGGGGGGGGGGGGGGGGGGGGGGGGGTTAAGGTGACGTGCAACAACATTAACCTTTCTGTTGATCGCTTGTTAGCAGATCCTTCACGCGATGGCAGAGCGAACAGGTACAGGCAGGTACTACCCAAATAAACATATGGACATGGGCTACTATTTAAAAAAAAAAAAAAAAATGGTAAATGTATTTAGGAACCTATCAATGTGATTTTAAGTGGGGTTGGACCTTAAATCCTCTAGGGGGGTCCGGGGGCATGCTGAATGACACACAGAGACCAATCAAGGGCTTTGATTTATGATCTGTATGACAGTGGCCATGTCGGCCACATCATGTAGACAGCCAGTCACCCTGTGTGAGGCAGGCCACATCATGTAGACAGCCAGTCACCCTGTGTGAGGCAGGCCACATCATGTAGACAGCCAGTCACCCTGTGTGAGGCAGGCCACTTAACAGGCCAGGCCATCGGGAAACCCCCCCGGTCCTCCTGATGGCCAGTCCGGGACTGGGTACAGGAGGCGTAGAGCGAGGGATCATTGTCCACAAGTTAATCGATCGCAGATGGCGTCGTGGTCACGGACGAATACAAAAATAAAACCATGGAACAAAAATAATAGAAACATAATAACAAAATGGGTGTGACAGGAGTGCCGATTCCACAGGGTGCACTTTGGTCTTGCTTACAACCTTAAAGTAAAATCCTGTAATTAGGACACAATTTCATCATAAACCAACACCCAAACAAAGCAATTATCCAGCTGCAATATGTTTTTCACGCTTTGAGGATAGTTTCATACAGTTTTTCCTGTTTCTAGGGTGCAGACGCAACAGAGGATACGTCCATTTCAGCTGATCCTGAAACACCTGCTTCTAAACCAGTTGCCCGTCTCGGACTCTGGTTGTTTCTCAATGCCGAGGAAAGCTGCTGCAGAGCCACTATTTAAAGGATACTACGTCATCGAGTCCCGCCGAGGGACTGTTCCAATGTCCAGGATACTTGGAGTTCTACCGAGGCCGGCGTACTTCGTTGCGGGAAATTTCGAGGCTGCACATGTTTAGACTCCGCGGTCTTAAAATCCCCACAATGCTTTGCGCACGAACCAATTTCCAAATCTGTGAAGGAAATCGCGCTCCATTTAAGGCGGGGCCTCATATATGACGCACACCTGTTAGCCTGTTCCACAATTCTTCGTTTTCCGAGGCTAGGAAGGATTCTTACCTCGCTTCTGAAGCAAGTGACTCGGAAGACATGTGCTACCAAGCAAGCCTCCTCGACATTGAGAAACACCCTCTGTCTGCTGCCGTCTTGCTCGAAAATACTTGTCTTTTCTACTCAACCCAGCCTTTATTTAGATTACGCACATCTAAAGTAAGATCTCTCAGCTAAGTCTCTTGAATATCATAAAATTATATTTATCCAACCAAATAACGAAGATAACACTTGCACAAAGCAAGATATATAAAGACTGACAATGCTCGAGTAAACCAAATGTTATTTAAAGCCCAAAAACGTAAAAAAATGTTGACCTAATGCTTGGTTCACTGCTATCTGTTTTATGGGGAATAGCGTGTGTGCAGTTTTCCTGTGTCTCCCTTTACTCAATACTCTATCATTGCCTGAATTAGAGTCTGATTAAGCTACTGTAATTGTAGAAATGTGTATATCATGTAATGTTAGACTGCTGAACGACAACGTTAACTGTTGAGTCTAAAACAAGGCCGTTGCTCTTTGACTGACCTCACATTTAAATTGTATTGTTTTAGAGAGCGGAAAAATGTGTTTTTCCTTTCAGACTCTGGAAATATCAATATGACGCTGCACGGTCTACTTTTGGCCGGTGGAATTGGAAAAATACACCGCCCGCAATAAAAAAAGCCAGCAAATGGAAGGCACATCATCAACATCTGTTGTTTTAAAAAGGAATTAAGTGTTTAACTTTAATGTTTCGCTCTGATATGGTTCCAGAAATGTAAATCATGACTCCTATTTCCTTGAAACATAACCAAACGGTCCATTCAATCCATACAGGCGGTTTTTACGCCGTGTTTTCAGTGTGTGGAATAGAAACATTTAAATAAAGAGGGGCTTTGAACCCAAGTAAATGTGAACTTTGGTAACAATATGATTCATCTAAAGTTCATGGTTGTTTAATCAGACTCTGAGATTAATGTTAAAGGAAATAAAACATCATAAATGGTTTCTCGTAATGTTAAAGGCACTAGGAAGTCCTACTGATATATCAGCCAATTGATGCCAAATGCAGATATCAGTAATGGCGTATTTGACCAACTATAAATGAAGAATTAGGGTTACAGAGTCATCAAATATGTGTTTTTCCACCAAAAAGAAGGGACATGTTTATTTTTCAACTTTGAAATGTCTTGCTTGGTTATTATTTCTTGGTCTCAATTTCAAGGGTCCACCGGTCTCAAAATCTGTTGGTCAATACTAAAAAGTTTAGTATCAATTAAGCAAACTGGTACAAATGTAGGCAGCAGTTACTGAGGTATTATGAAGCAGCATCGGAAGAGAGGGTAGATAAAAGAAGAGGAGGGTGGAGAAGGAGAGGAAGAAGGTGCGGGACTAGGAGGTATCATTGACCCAGATTACGCACACTCCATTTCCCACTCAGAAAGGAAGTCTGTTGGGCCAAACGGACCCATTGAGGCGGCCCTGGCTTGGGGGAAGATTGCGCTGAGGAGCAGCCAGGACACTGACATGTTTCCTCCAGAAAACATTCAACATGCAAAACACCAACCAGCAGGGAAGCTGTGTGTACATCAATGTGTGTATGAAGTGCGTACAGAACAGGTAATAGGGGTTGGGTTTGTCTGCAATCACAAACTCAGACCAAGCGAGGCTGCAAGAGCCAAAAGGACTCCTCTCGTCTTTCATAGCTGAGTGGAGACGAGCAGTAATGACTGTAGCTGCTCACACAGCGCAGTGCCAAGATGCCTGCAACCTCACAACAATGAACACACGTCCTCTAATGTGCAGAGATCATCACCGTTTCTTATTGTGAATACCTGGGAAGTGGTCAAGCATTCATAGAGACAGACAAAAGATGATATAAGAGTTTCAACCTTAGGGTTCGTACAAGGACTCATCATCTTCATGGTCAATTAGCTGCAGTGTGTTTGATCAAATTAGCTGCCAAATGCTTTCTTTTGTAAAGCATTGCATAACGATTTGGAGGGAAGATTTCTACCTTGAGGCCACCTACATCGAGAGCAGATATTTCAAAGACATCACTATGAATCATGGGATACATGAGTGGGCACCAGTGATCAAAGGAACATTTAAAATGCTAGTCATTTCGCGTTGTGACTGGAGGACATATTAGCCAATCAGAATGTATTGTATGTACCCACCGCACACAATCTGACAACCTCCTGATACAGTAAGCTGTCCAATTCATTTCAATGCGTCCTTTTAAAATGTAACTTTAGACCAAGTCTTTCCAACATATCAAATTACTTCTATGGTTTATGCAATTTTGTTTCCAGCTCAGTTGTTCCAATGCAACTATACTTTTAAATTAATGATGTTCACTTGAGACTTGTATTGCTTCTTCTTTTTTTATAGTTTATTTAACATTTCTTTGCATTTGCAACGTTTGCTCTTATTTTGTACGTACATTTGTTTTATTGTGTTTATATGCACAATTATACACCAAAGCAACATCTTCTTGTATGTCTATACCTACTTAGCAACCCTAACCGGATTTTGATAAAGAGTAAAAGTCATTCTATTTAAATATATCTATTTGTATAACTTACATTTTTGTTTAATTTTTGTTTATGTTGATGGCTTTTTCTGCAAAATGTGTCTTTTATTGTGTTCATGAAATTGATTGAAGTTTTAGAAAATAAAATAAGCACCTCTAGGATCACAAGTCATGTAGTGTACGTCTCCACCAGCTGATAGTAATGACATGTCATCATGTCTAACTCAGGGTCTGAATGTTAAGCATAATTTTAAGCACATCTGTTTAGGGTATTAGGAAAAAAACATGACCTGTAATTACAGGGCAGCGTTTCGGTGGCTCTCGCTGAGGATGGGGGACGACTGCTGTCTCTCTGCCTTCAGCAGACCGCAGGCTTTTTGAAATGTGATCCTGTGCTGCAGTCAGAGAGAGACAGTAAGAGCTGCAGTGTGATGATAAGGCAAGTTTGGTTTTCCGGTTTGAAAGACATGATGGAAGCTGTTGGCAGGGAGTCTCTGCGGAGGCTTCTTATAATGTTATGACCTCATGGTTTTTCTGCTCACCCAAGGATGTGGAGAGCTGCATTTGGTGGTCAAAAAGAAACAAACTAGGCTCTCTTGGTTATAGGAAACTTCCATCCTCACAATCATCAGATTGTCATGTGTTATTCTGGGAGGAGACACTAGCCTTTAAATATGTATCACCTATTCCTCCCTTTAGTCCGAGATATGCTTCATTTTCTTCATCATACAAAAATGTTCTAGAGTAGATTAAGTGGTTGCACTGCTATTATTCCATTGCTCAAATCTTTCCTTTTGCCCAAAAGTTGTTTATGGATAGTTATAAATGCCCATCAAAATGTGCCATTAAGTGAGGTGACATGTTCAACATGTTGTTATTTGTCCATCCATATAGCACTCCAAAATCATAGATATGGACGATGACATAGAACTAAGAAAATCAGCACATTTCTATATATTAAAAGTTATTGGCAGCGAATATTGTTGAATTATTTCCTAATTTATACAGTAAACAGTAATGTTTGATTATTGAGTATATATATATTTTCCCCAACAGTCTACAGAGCCTCACACTTACATGTAAAATGTATAACATGAACACATTCATTCTTATTTCACTAACAGAGACCACGTAGAATTTATAGCATCAAGAACAAAACTTCGTAGTCAACTCCCCCTCAAAGCAATACTTCAGAAGGTCAGAACAGTCCAGCCCTCCATCTGAACTCTTAATATTAAGCTCCTACTGGCTCTAACTCTCAGTCCCATCAAACTTGGGATTAGGAGGAAAACTCCTTACAGTTAGCATTTGAGTGTCCTCTCAAAGCTGACCTGCTCTGTAGTGCAGCTCAGCCAGTGGCACATGTAGAGCAAAGCTATTTGCTAAGCTGAGACTTCTTTAGTGTTAAGTGGACTCTTTTCAGGCTGAGTGGAGGACTCGGACCTTGTGGAGACAAAAGGGTCCTTCTAATCGACTCCAGGGTCTCTGACCATAATCGTTCAACCAGACTACTAAGTCACTGCAGTGAATGCCCCCTCTGAATAGCATCAGTGGTACTCAGGATGAAGGCAGGTGGGAGCCAAAGGCAAAGGACAGAGGCCCTAAAGTGAACATGGTCGAACAACACGGCTTCAGAGTTAAGTGAAGCCTCCAGGAACCCTTCTCTTATGAGGAAGGTTATGACAGGGTTTTTAATGATCAAACAACTATTCCTGTAAGACTATATAAGGCTCTGTTTGTTCAGCACTCACAACCTTCAACCAAAGCTGTACAATCTTATTTTCAGCTACAATGTAGTCATTTTTACAGACCACAACGTCATAATGTCAGCCTTGGGCTAGAGGTTTTTTAAAGTAATGTGAAGAATTTCCTGGTACAATTACAGAAATGTTATCTATCATTGATAAGAAATGTGTTCCAAAACACAAGGATCTGTGCCTGGGTACAGGTCTTCAATTACATGTCACTGTTATTTGACATAAAAGGTTGACTCTCCACAACATTTTATTAAAATCTGCATTGAAAATATTGAGATATTCAAATAATTAAAAGACAAAAAACACATTGTATGATCAACTGCCTCCCGGCAAATCTGATGCTGAAGTTTTCGTAAGGGATAACAAACTGAAATTAAAACTACTATCAGACCTTAATACTTCCTTTGAGAAAATGATCCTGTCCATTAAATATATTTTAGACACTTTTAGCCTCCTAAACAAATAAAAAAGGCGTCGAGATTGACACAAGGTTATTGTGGCAGCTAGGGAACAGCTGAAAGCAAATACATTTCCAACATTTTCTTAATAAACCTAAATATTTTAATCCACCACTATTCTGCAGACTTGGCAGCCAATGTAATCTGCTCATTATCTAAACTGATAACTTCATTATGGATTAGACAGGAGAAGCATTCCAGCTCACAGTGAGCATGTCTCAGACAGCATTTGAAATCCAGCTTATCACAGCCTGGTTGTTGTCAGTTAGCCACAACTATCTGCCTCTTCCTCCCTCTCGCCTCACTGACAGAGCACAGACTACTGTAAACTGACAGAATTCCTCAAAGATAAGAGGCAGCGTACTGTAGAGACACAACTCTAACTTATCTGTCCTTCTTTCTGGTCTGCTTTGCACATTTTAAAATGACACAGCAATCTTATGTCTTTTTAGAACAGTTTTAATACATATGTCTCTGCGTTTCACTGTTTACAGCCTTGACAGTCATTCAAAATGCACTCCTAATATTCATCTTTTCTAGCAGGCACATTCCCTCGTCTCTCTTTTAATAGACAGTCTTAACGTCAATGGATGTTAACTTCCAGATAAAGCCGCTTTACCTCCAATGTTTTTTCTTGCCTTTAAAATCAAAATGATATCATCTTGAAACTTACTAAATCATCATAACAATGTTCTGTATTATGCAACCAGTTTGTCCAAATGTGAAGAAAACAAAGTCCACTTTTAACTGATCGTTGCTATTTACCCCTGAAATCAAATGTCATATCATACAAAGCTCTGAGTGGTTGTTAAGCAGGAAAATAAAAACAATAGCACTGTAAGGTTAAATGCAAATGACGACTTTCTGATGACAAAGATATACTTTAAGGCCAATGCAATGCTAACATATGAAGACTTCAACAAGTCAATAACACTTTTGACTGATGGCTAAAGCTGTAGCAGCACTGCTCTGCAAACGGGCAGTATTGTGTACCATTACACAACAGCACATGCCTAGGGATTACCAAAGGCCCTGTCCTGTCTGTACCATGAGGCTGCAGGGGGTCAGGAGCTATTGTCACAGCTGTGTCACACACATTCTGCAAATCACAACTTTAGTTTTCAGAGCTCCCCTCCCAAAACACTACATGGGAACTGGTATCTGGATTTTTCTGTTATTTTACCTGAAAATACCTAATAAGTTAAAAAATAAGAACATTCCTCTTACAGTGATTATCAGATTTTACATGACCATTCAAGCCATTAACCAGATCCACATGTACAGATATAACACAATCATCTAATTAAGAAAGTCATTTACAATCATAGAATCACATCGTTATTTAAAACATGTAGGTTTTAAAAGGTCAGCGAACTCTAAACAAAACAAGACTTTGAAGGCTTGTATCTCAGTCCAAAACAAAAGCTTGGCGGGTGAGATTGAATGTAAGGCAACACAAAATGAGCTCGCAAACAAATCCCTCCTGTTTTAAAAAAAAATCAGTTTCCTACGTTAAAAGGAGTCATTGAAAAAGCACAAGTTAAGCTCACGTAACAAACTAAATTGTTAAGAGGAACACAACGCACTTTCTTCTCTCCATCTCACTCCAGCTACTGTTAGCAGCAGTGAGGTAATGAGGGACAATGCAAAACGCAGGGAAGCTGAGCCTTTGAGGCCAAAGCCTGCCTCGTAAAATGGCCTACTAAAGAAAGGGGAGCTTTGCTCAGTGCAACACAAGCAGGTTCCTCTTTAATGACTTCATGGGCATGCCAATCACTTACACCACACAATCCCATCATGCAGACGCAATATTTTTCAGGACATCCCGATCATGTGAGCCTGGACCACGTGACTCCTGTGCTCCCCCCCAAAACACAAGCTGCGGTTCAGTTCAGCAGGTAACACCTCAGGGGCAGATGAAGGGGGTCATTATTATTTTCAGATTGTGTTAGAGTCTCTTTGCTCACAGGAGCTCACATGAGCTGCTGGGGATGTACAACAAGGCATCACAGAGCAGGTTGTTACCTCAATTGTAAAGGGAGCAAAACAGAATGTTTGAGGAGAACATAAAAGAGAATCCCAACATGATGATGAATGTCAAATGGAAGTGAAAGCTGATATTCTGATCATAAAGAATAGAAATGTATTGCTGTAGTCATAGCAGCCATAACTTTCTTAACCTCATTCTAATTTGGATATCTGTACAGTTATTTGCAAAAACCCACAGACATATTTCATTGTCAAAAGAATGCGAGGCTATATATAAAGAGTTATTTTACTGCTGATAAATATCTTATGACAGGAGGGTTTAAAACTGCAGAGTGGTGGTTTCACTCTTTCTGCCATCGTGCTGCCGGTCTGCATTTCAAATGTGCTGCAGTATATTTATGACACACTCAAACACAGAGAAGGCGTCCTTTTTTCAGAGAGGACATATAACTGAATCAATCTTATGACAGAAAGGTTATAAAACATGCCACTTGGGAATCTTACTAGATCTTAAGTCATATTTGCATTAGATCCACCATCTTTACTGCTGAATGATTTATAGGAAGTGCAGGCAATGGCCATAGATTCAAAGTGACAGACATATGAATGTGTATGAACTTGAGGTAAACTTCAAGTACAGGACATGCCAAATGTAAGGCCACACAGACAGGACGTGATGTACAAGGGGACGGAACCTGAATCATAAATTGTTACACTGAGAGGAACACCAACTGAAGTGAAGCTGAAAAACTGAACAAAATCTTCAGCAGCTGGGCTGATCTACTACTGCAAAGCTTCAAGACTGAGCTTTCAATCTTCCCAGGCACAGCTTTGGTTTTTCAGGTGGTGTCGCTGATATGGCCCGACACAGAGAGACCCTGATGTGATACAAACTGAGGCCAGTCTTTTAGAAATAGCAGACAGAGGGGGCCTGTGGGGTGTCAGATGTCGACAGGGACCAGTTGCCGGAGTCTCGGACTGGTCCGCCTCTCATGCTCAGGGCAGCTGTGTCTTCTCAGACCTCACATTCCTGCAGGACAGGCCCACTTTACCCTCATCACCTGTGCTGATCTGAGGGCAAGACCAGCTCTCAGGGGAACTTCACAGTTACTTGAATTAAAGTCATTTTATGTATAATTTTGATGATATGAAAGGATAGAGGAATTTTGATATAAAGCGAAAACCACAATAGGTTTTAAAAAATGCTAAAGACCAAATGTGGGCAAGGGAAAACCCCATGAGAGGTTGATATGTAGCCCTAGTATTCTCAGAAATACTGTCATTAATACATAAAGGTATTATGTTGGGGATGTGCTAGTCCAATACTCAATGTTGGTCTGATACTGGCTCAAAATGGTGAACACTGCTTCACTGCATTTTAAAGTGGTGTTTTGTAGGCTCTAATGGCGCATTTCCACTACTCGCTCGGCCTCGCTCAGTATGGCTAGGCCTCGTTAGGCCTTTTTAGGACTGGCTCACTTTATAGCGCATTTCCATTACAGTTTAGGAACTGGGGTAGTATAGAGAGGCGAAGTCCTGCCCTTCTTCTTCCGCCCCATGGAACCTTATTTCGGAAAAATGATGTATTGAAGTCAATGGGGAGAGAAAACGTATCTTTCGATCCCGTTTCAATTGTGCCACGAATTACACATATGATGTTTGTCAATCTTAAAAAATAATTTCCATGTCAAAAAAGTCAGTTTGTCTTAAAACTGTTTAAATATAAGACTATGAAAAATACGCAACTAGAAAGACTACAAATCCCAGAGTAAGTGAGTGATGTCATAATTGTTTTCCTCCACTAAATATAAGAGCTAGCGTCAGATGAAAGGACCAGGAGTGGCTGGCTGGATCAAGTTAGCTACCTAGCTAGTAGCAAGTACCCCCTGACCGACCGCGAACATTTTTGATAGAAAAACCCTATATAAATAATTACAATATAGTGATGTTCCATCAGTGTGTGATTTATTAACTCCTTCATGCATGAATTACAACAAACTAAGGATATTTTCATCTGTATGCATGAAAAAAAAGAACACTACGAAAACAAATTGAAACAGATTATTCCAAGGAGTTTTTCAATTGAAGTAATATATGTTTAACAAATCAGTGAACAAAATGATATATTATGAAAAACTATAAAATACAATAGGCCTACACAAATTTGACATGTTTATATGAGGACTCCCTTGGTGGTTCTAGGACTATTTTCCTCTAACCATTTGTTTTGTTTATCTCACGTACCCCCTACAGTACCCCAACGTACCCCTAGGGGTCCGCGTACCCCCCATTTGAGAATCACTGATTTTAGACAACACGCATTTTAAAAGGTTTTTCGTCTGTCGTCTGTCTACAGACTTTTTAAAGCATTAATTCATGGTTTTTACTAACCGGTATCAGTATGTTATTACTTCAGCATCATTTTGAAACGTGTATTACAATTAAATCACGGTCAAATATGTTCATCTTGTTGTAGTTGTAGCCCCCTTGCCAGCGATTCTCTCTAGTTTAGCACACTCAGACAGCCCGGTTGTTGGCCCGGAAAGAACCTCGATTTTATGGGGCCAGAAAAACTGTGAAATAGTACCCGCTAGCCGTTACATGCTAAGTGGAAACGCAACCAAAAACGGGCCCCGCACGGCTCGGCACGATTAAAGCGAGCTCCGCGCTGTATTGGAAATGCACCATAAGTGAACAAACTTAGTTTTAGAGAACTTTTGATCAAATCAATAAATCAATGCGGTTAATTGTGTTGTTAGTTGTGGACTTAAAAGATATGTGTGAAAAGGTTTGAATAAAAAAAAGAGCACTAATAGGACACATCTGTTGTGGCTACGCATGTCTTCCTTTAAGGGAGATGTGTATTTATTTCAGAGTTTGAGAGTTATGTTTTTAAGATAGCTAAACAAGGTGCATTCATTATTGTATAATTAAAAGCTTAGTTTGAAAATAAGTAAAAAGATGACGAGCCGATACAAGGTTGCGGGATCGGACCTATATTATATAATTCTCACATAGACACAGAGATGGAAGATTACGAGGAGCATTTGCATGGTTTACGGGTTACTGACCATGAATTGCAAGGTCCCCAGTTCGGGTCCAGCTTGGAAAGCTTTGTTGCATGGTACCCAGTCATCTTCCTGTCAACACTCAACTGACAACTCTATAATAAAAAGGAACAAAAGATCCCAAAAAATCCTCAGAAACTACAACCAGGAACTGTAACTATAAACTCAGAATGATCAGCACAGACACAATATAGGCCAAAGCCTCAAGGGAATACTAAAGTGACAAAGTCATCTTGCACAGAAATATAATGTACATGGGGTTGTCAGTTTGCAGTCATGAAGGCAACTCTGTCCACTGCTCAGAGCCTTCTCCATGATTCAGCAGCTTCCTCAACCCATTAGACCTCCATGTAACTGCAGTCTTTATTGCCTCCTCTGCATTATATACTCTATGACCTCCACTAAATAATACATTCAGACATTTACCCCACCCTACTGCAGACAAACATTTAACCTGAACTTCATCCCATTACTAACATGAAAACAGAAGACTGTCCTTTCATTTATGCTGCATCATCCATGATTTTCATTCATCCTTTATGTCTGCATTTGTCTCGTTTTATCTTTTAATGTAGCCCCCTTCACAAGGTCTGACGATGGAAATAAACCTTTTGGCAACAACTGACACATCAAAATCATATTGATGCTAACTGATGTGTAATCCTTGGCAACAAAAACCAAACAAGAACCATGATTCATCATGTTTACAAGGTGTCACGTTTCCAAAGGAACATGTTGGTGGCTTCAGATATGTAGGTCTAGAGGCAGTCTGTAGATGACATGACACTAAGCTGCAACTCAAACTTTTGTCAAGCTTTCACACCACACTAGAAACACAAACACAAACATTTCTGTGTGTGACTATTCATTCAACAGAAACACCAACTGAGCCCAAACACACCTAAAAGCGTAGACAACCATCCTGCAAATGCGTGAAGATTAAAGGAACAAGTTTCTTGAATCATTGGTTGCTTGCAGCCCCAAAGCCCCTCTTCCACTGCGGGGGGGCAACACACACACTCACACAACAGTGTCCGATAACTACTAAACATCACACTCTTACCTCCAGACGTGAACGCTGAAGTCAGTCGTAAGTGGGACTCAAGTTTTCCGTCTGCTCTCAGGATGGGTTGCAGAGCCACACACACTTGTAGCCACAAAATGCCTAAGTATCTATTTAATTCCCCGCATTCCCACTGAATTAATGTGTATCCTTCTCTCTCCCGCCGCTCGCCTCCGAACAACTCCTCGAAATGTACCTCCACTCCGAGTACTTGCGCTATTTTATCCGTGCGTGTCCGCTGTTGTAAAATGTAATTAAAACGCAGTCCTTCGCAGCTCGCTGACGGGCTCTGGAAACTACACTTTGCTTTGCTAATCAGTGCGGCCGCTCCGGGGGCGCGCGGTAGTGCGCGGTCACGCTGCTCCTGGGCGGGGTTAAAAAGTAGAGGGAGGACGGAGCCAAACAGTTTACCGGGCTGAGGGGATTTGAACGTAGTGGCCACATGGGGGAATTGCAACGTCCCTGTTCGTCATAACCGGAAAACTTTTATGTAAAACACAATTATTGGAAAATAGGTGACTAATCAGTTTTCTAAACTCTCAACTTCAAGTGCGAAGAAGTGTATACTTCTCATGAATGGAGTGCAGCCTTTTTAATGTTGAATTAAACACATATTAAAGAGTATCATTTATCAATAAACCTTACCAAAAACTGAAGAAATCAATTAGCGAATATGTAGAATTATATATGGAATCACCAGGCATAGGCTATATAAGACCAACAAAGAACAAAAGTAAAAAAAAAATAAGTGGGTAGTTCCCCCAAAATCTTTCTTGATATTTTTTTTGTTACACCATACAAAAGAGGACTTATTATTTCTCAGAAATAGACAAGTTTAAATCATACTTTTCCTTTTAAAGAAAAGAGTCAAAAGTTTGAAATTCATATACAATGTTAATATCAACAAAAATAAATGTTGACACATGGCATGAGAAAAAAACATGTGTTCTAAAGTTTTGTGTCTGAAGAACATTTGTAATTATAATGGAACAATGTGATTATTGGTATATATTTTAACATTCAGGTGGAACAGATGGCTTAGCAAAATCAAAACAGTTTTTATTCTTTGAACATTCTTTATAGGCTACATAAAAGTAGATTTGGGGGAAAATAAAGAATTAAGGATCTGTTTCATAATATAGGCTACTATCACTAAAATGTATACAGAATCATTATGGGTAAAAATTCCTTTTGCGTCCCCTCCTTTTGTTTATAAGTGAATGTATTATGTTGCTTGTATTTTTACTGGACGTTTGTAGTTTCTATTTATAAAAAGAAAGTTGTCGTTCCACGGACGTAGCGAAACAACAGGAAGGAAGTAAGCACTAAATGACTCGGTAGCGAGGTACACACACTGCACCACTTGATATTAAATGATGGTTTAAACACATTTTAGCGTGTATTTTGAGTGTATTTATTATTTCTGGTGACGGTAGATGTGGTATGTTGTACATGTGTTGGTGTATTTTGTATCATATAACTGTAAACTGTAAGAAAAGATAACTTTTAAATGACAGGAGGTAACGAAGCAGCTGGTATCTTTCCAGTGAGTGTACTGCCCGACACCCTGTCGCAAACAAGTTAAAGGTCTTCCTGTAGTGCTTTACGTTAGTCAATGCAATGAGGTGCGAGACTGCAGATTTCCTGCTACTTTTTATTTGAGTGTGTCTTTTACAGGTATGGACATTTAATTAAGTTCATATATGTTAGTTTTACAGGACACTGTTCAAGTTGTACAGGATAAAATGAACGTGTAGCGGAGTTGTTTCGCTTCGTGTGATGGGAGAAGTGACAGTTAGCTAACTAGCTCATGCTAATGGTTCATCATCAGGGAGCTGTATATGGTCAAATGAAACGCACTGCAGTAATGTGATACTCTCCGCAGTGGCATCACCGGTCACTGGCAGCCTGTTACAGTATTTGGAGGTTTATATCCAATCATACGCTATTGTAAATTCTAGGTAATAACGCGATTTCTTAATAAGATGATGAACCATTTGACGTGTCTCAGTGAGTAACGTTAACGGCCAACAGCAACAAACCGTAAACGAACCCAAATGAAATGTTCCCTTTAACTCCAGACATCAGTTTAAGGGTTTATAAGGTGGTATTTACATTGTACGACCTTAACCCAGCCACACATCTTATCCCTGTGACGCAAGTTAGTAATCAACCATCAAATGAATTTGTAATAATTGGGTTTACATCATCATTTTCAGGATGTCACAAACCTTTTTTTATTTGAGAAAAATACACCAGATCTAAAGATTAAACTGCAATTGTAAGAGACAGTGGAGTCTTTTTGTAAAGTAATTGTTTTGTATTAACTCACATAACACGTTTTGGAAAGACAAATAACAAATGAAAACAGATAATAATACAATTTAAACAGATAAGTGATGTGTTTATTTGTGCACAACTTTATCAGCTAAACATTCAGCACTGTACATCTTGTGTATTTGCAGACGGGCACTCTTGACTGGGGGATGGACCCTGTGGTGGTGAGCTACCAGGACAGCCTGTTGAGACGCTCTGATGTGTCGCTGCTGGAAGGACCTTACTGGCTCAATGACCAAGTCATTGGTTTTGCCTTTGAATACTTTGCTGCTGAGCGCTTCAGAGTCCTGGGGGAGACCATCACCTTCATCAGCCCGGAGGTCACCCAGTACATAAAGTGTGCTTCCTGCCCCAATGAGTTAGCAATATTTCTGGAGCCGCTAAATCTTGCTTCTCGTCATTGGGTCTTCCTGGCCGTTAACGACAACTCCAACCAGACCGCCGGAGGATCCCACTGGAGTCTCCTGGTCTACCACCACAACTCCAACCACTTTGCACATTATGACTCTCAAAAGGGCAGCAATTCAACACACGCACAGCGCATCGCCCGCAATCTAGAGCCTTTCTTGGGTGCAGGGAGAAAAGCGCAGTTTGTGGAGGAGCCCTGTCCATCCCAGAAGAACAGCTATGACTGTGGCATGTACGTTATCTGTATAGCAGAGGCCTTGTGTGAAAAGGCGAGAGTGGAGGGCTCGCCACGCCTTCCTGTGCAAATCATCACCCCGGCCTACATCACTCAGAAGAGGGTGGAGTGGTGCAGACTGATCCAGAGTCTGGCTCAGAATGACCTCTGCTGCGCTCTTTCCTTTCCTTAGCCTGGCAACTTGCCCTCACTATATGAAGAACAGCCTCTCTACATATCTACTGCTGGAGCAACTGAATGCACTCCTACAATACAGTATAAAACTACATATGAAGTATATTTCTATTAGACTCTCTATAATACCCCATAAAAGAAAAAAATAACGTAATGTTACAAATCTTGGTGTCATGTTTATGCCTTGTATATGCACAGCGACATACAATATGTGGACCTGAACACCAGCATGCCTATAAGGAAATGTACTTCCATCTACATTTTTACTAAGAATGGATGTCAAATCATTTTCTTTACTCTGTTGTATTAGCTTGCAGCGAATGTAGAAATGTTTACACTGATTATTGCTCAGGGTCATTTTAAATGAAATTGATGATAAGAATGTGAATCTTAACCTTGGCTCCTACTTTATGTTACATGCACATTTGGTTTCTCAGTTTGCCTACAACAACAAACTTTTAGTTTTGAAACATTTTTAGGAAAATTGCTGTATGAGGGTGAGACGTGCCTGGGTGCTCTGACTGTTTATGGGACAAAGGACAATTTTGATTGGTGGAATGTATTATATTATGTTCTCACAAAAAGCAAGTGTCAAATTCACTGTCTGCTGGTCTAATAAAGTTGGTGTCACATTTTTGATGACAAAACTGTTAATTTGCTTTTTTGTTTGAAGTCCCAGCTCTCTTTATATAGTTAATTGTATCAGAGAAGTATTAATGTTGGTGTTTTACAGTTAAAATGGATAGTAGTTTATAGGTTAGGCAAGGCAAGTTTATTTATATAGCACCTTTCAACACAGGCAATTCAAAGTGCTTTACAAAAATGAAAGACATTAAGCAAATGGTATTTCAAAACAGTCAGTCAGTCAGGTTGGGTCCCGTTATTAACCAAAATGCAATAGGAAAGACATAAAACAATATTGATCCACCTAAGTGACACCTTTACATTTTGGGGGTATTATTTAAAAATGAAAACATTCTGTGGGAGGTATACAGTAGATATGTTTGAAATGGTTTTCTGATGATTTTTCCAAAATTGCACTTATAAGTTAACAGAACTAAACTGAAATATCTGGCAAAATATTTAAAGCAAATTCATTTCAGTACTTCAAGATATTAAGTGCTCAAATGTGTTACAGTTTACTTTTTAAATAAAACAACTTATTGTTGTAAGAAGAAAATAACTTAATTCTTCAAGATTGGTGCAGCATGATCACAGCTAAACAAAGCACAATGCATTAGGGGAGCAGTGTAATCTTCATTGTGATTACAAGAAATCTGTTGCAGTAACTATCAAACTGGAACAGACACTTTCACTTGGACACATTTTTACAAATAGTTAATGTGAAACTAAAATATATATAATTTTCCATAAGTAGAGTGTGGGTAATAATGAGCTGTCATCCAGCATTGTATTTTAAATTAAGAAAGGAAAGAAAACTATACCAACAACTGTACGACCGGCACCGTTGGCATAGCAAGTCTTATTATAGCAGTTGATTTGATTTATGGTTTCAACATACTGTAGCTAGTCAGGCAGCAAACCAATCGCAACGTGGGTGTAGCGACAGCAGGAAACAAACAAAGTCGCTGTTTGATGTTGTATGACACGCTAAAAAAGTACTTGCTGAGATCAAAAGCTCTGTTTATTGTAGTTTAATGAAAAAACTCGGTGATCAGACATATACATTGTTATAATCAAAGCAATTGTAATCTTGCGGTCAACAAAAAAGTACAACGGCTCTGTGTCTCCCACCCTCTCTTCCACTGCGGTCAAGCCAGCCTCCACTCGGGAAAACCTAGTCAAGCCAGCCCGCACGTGATATTGCGGTGCGCGAATATCCTATGCATTACGGTAGAGTCCTGGAAACACTGCCTTCAAAATAAAAGCACGTATTCGGTCAATAACATATACACCAAAAATAACATATCAAACATATTAAATTAAGAAATATGTACTATATAATGTGATCAATAATTATTTAAAACAAACGTATAACTACCACATTATAAATGAGTGAATGTAAAACTTAAGGAGTTTCAAAATAAAAGACCTTTGAAATATCTATTGTATGAGCTATCATCCCTCTGTGTTAAGATGAGAATAAAACAAAAACTGTCCAGTATCAAAGACTAATTTCACTTCAGGGTGATAGCAGGACACCCCACCTAGCCACTCAGAAAAAATCAAGACATTCTGATGTAGAGTTTCAAAATAAAATACCTTTGAAGTCTCATATATGAGCTATCATCCCTCTGTGTTTAGATGAGAATAAAACAAATACTGTCCAGTATCAAAGACTCATCTCACTCCAGGGTGATATCAGGACACCCCATCTAGTCACTGAGAAAAAATCAGGACATTCTGATGTAGAGTTTAAAAATAAAATACCTTTGAACTCTCTATGGTATGAGCTATCATCCCTGTGTTTAGATGAGAATAAAATAAAAACTGTCCAGTATCAAAGACTCATCTCACTCCAGGGTGATAGCAAGACACCCCATCTAGTCACTCAGAAAAAATCAGGACAGTCTGATGTATAGTTTCAAAATAAAAGACCTTTGAAGTCTCATATATGAGCTATCATCCCTCTGTGTTTAGATGAGAATAAAACAAAAACTGTCCAGTATCAAAGAGTCATCTCACTCCAGGGTGATATCAGGACACCCCATCTAGTCACTCAGAAAAATAGCCAATATCTGAGACTTCAAAGGTCTTTTATTTTGAAACTCTACATCAGAATATTCTTATTTCTTCTGAGTGACTATATGGGATGTCCTGCTACTGGACAGTTTTTGTTTTATTCTCATCTAAAAACCGAGGGATGACAGCTCATACAATAGATATTTCAAAGGTCTTTTATTTTGAAACTCCTTAAAGGAGACATATCATGCTATATTTAAATGATATAGTGTATGACCATACCTATATAAGGTATATTTATACATTTTATTTGTCAAAATACCAAACAGATCATTTTTTAGCCATGCCTCGTTTCGCTCATTTTCGCTCTATTCCAAGCCTGTCTTTGAAAATTCTGAGCAGCAGCAGACCACGCCCCCCTGCAGAAGAGCGGGGCATGAGCCGGCGAGAGTCACGTTACCATGCTTGCTGTGATTACGAGTGTGGAATAAACATGTCATCTCAGAGCAATGCATGTGTTCAAGCATATTATCAATTTGATCCAGAGACTGACCCTGAAGCAGCGGAGGTTTTGGTGGAGGTGCAAACATCTCGGTTGCAGCAGGACGTTTCTGAATGGTTAGTTGACAAGCTGTTGTCCCTATTTATTTTACTCTGTTACGATGCTTTCTACTTATTCCGTTCATATTTTGGCTAATTAGCAAGAATGCAATGTGTACAGTTTATAACTTAGAGCTTGTAACGCAAAAACAGCAATACATATATATATTTATAAAGGGAGACATTCATATTTTCAGCATATATACAATGGCATCATTGCGTTTATTAATAGTTTACAGTATTTTTCTTCCAACATCGTGCAACAACCGTTGGAAAGTTCAATAACTTAGGGTGATAAAAAGTATAACTCCAACAACACCTCAGTTGTCAGCAATGTGTGCAGTTTCATGTGTTTTTAAAAGCTCAGTTATTGACTTCTTTCTACAGGTGTACATGTGCAAATTGCGCCACGATGCCTTCTGAACCGGAGAATGTGTGCTGCATGGAGATACCACAGGTAACATTTTTGATAGCTTCACTAAGTTGTCTGTTTAGAGAATACATTTTTCACATGTCATTCAATATATGTTTATCACACTAGGTGTCAAGACGGATGCAGGAACTTGAGGACTCTGTAACCTGTATGGTGGACCATCCTGGATTGGAGCCTGTGTGCCTGAATGTGTTCTCCCTGCAGAATGCATTGAATATTTACAGAGCTGAACATGGTGGACTACAGTTGAGGCAAATAGAGCAGTGAGTGGTTTGTTTGTTTTGACTGAAATTGTAAAACGAATGCTAATATTGTTCATGGAAATAAATAGTGGTGTATATGGCTTTATGCAATCTTTCATTCTGTCATTGTACTATTATATACTACACAGCAATGGCATAACACACCCATGTGTACGACAAAAAAAGTCCACACACAACCTTATGCTTTTGAAATCAGAATATTCTTTACCCATCCAAACATGAATAATCACGACACATTTGATATCAACTCGGAACTTTATTGTCAACATCAACGGTTCTTTGAACCCATAAAAAAAAACTAAATGTACTTGTATTTTGTATAAATGACACTACATTTTTTTTTTAATGATTTCAGGCGTCACAGGTATCTAGCCTACAGAAGCTTTGTGAGCTGGTGCTGGGGCTTCCTTGGACGCAGGATCAGAGTGGTGATTCCGGGCCTGCGTTGTCCTCAGGGAGGCAGGAGTTTCCTGATCTGCGAAATGTCTATGTTGGGTTCAGACAGTCAAATTGAACCGTGTAGCATACCCGGCGATGACCTCCTCCCTGTCAGGTCGCTCATAATGGTGCAGTGTCCACAAAGACTTGGTCGAAGATGAGGTCCATCAAGTTGGCCACGTAGCCTGTGCAATGTTAAAAAAAAGCACAACAAAAAATGTGGTTTAGATTAGTATATGCATGTAAAAATCTGAAAGTTCTTTCTAATTTTTTTATTTTATATTTGTAAATAGTTGTATAATAAATATTTTAAACACTTACGGAATGTGGGGTCAGTCTTTACTGGTTTTGCTCTGCATTCTCCCTTCCTGGCCTTTGGGAACTGCAGTTTATACAGAGGGTTTCCAGTGGATGTAGTGGCTTGTGCACGCTCAGCGTTTTCATTGTAGTGCAGGGCTGCCAGGTACAGTCTTTCATTTCCACCATGAGAAAAAAAAATGTAAATAATAGCAAAGGATGTACAAATTGTCACTAATTAGTAAGTATGTGAGGTGCTGGCCTGTAAAGAAGAAAACATAGTTAGAACAAAATCATCTCAATTTAGTATTCAGGATGAGAAAATACTATTTGGATAAATATAGTCTGAAATCCCAAAAGATGGGGCTTAAAACTTTCTATTTAGCAAAGCTCTTTGCTTAGCCTTTTCCAATCTGAGTTAGTTTTGAACCGTAACGTGCATGCTGTGTTTCTGACTCAATACAGATGATGTGTTGGAGAGGGGCTGAGCTCAGCAGACTGACTGTAATGAGTGCTAGCCACTAATTAGCCTGTTGCTAGAGGTAAGGCCTCGTCAACAACAACAGACCAACGTGTGTGTGTCCCCCCTCGCATACACACAGTGTTGTATCCTAACACACCCCCATTTATATTTATGTGCGCAAACAAGTAAACACACAAAAGCTTTTACATATAACGCTGCAAAAAACGGCATGTCTCATTAGCGTAGCGTAGCTTAGCTTACAGATCGATGATATCTGATCGTTCTTACAGACTACAATCACAAAAGCTTTTACATATAACGCTGGAAAAAACGGCACTTACCTACAGAATATTACGTTTGTTATTATAACTTACTCAATATGATTTTAGAGGATACAAAATACTAATAAATAGGAGAATAAATACTTGTGTTATCGGCTAGGGCGTGGCTTTACAGCCTTAACACAGATCGCCATTACGGCAGTATGTCTGAACATGTTAGCAAATGCCTGATAATTCAAATAAAAGACAAAGCAAAGACTGCGGAGCGTACAAAATAAAATGTTACAAAAACATATAAACACCTAACCGATTACTATTTGGGTTTGAGGCGACATTGATACGGCGAAGCTACATGCTACAAGCTAGAGATAACTTTATCAGGAAAAACACCGCTAAATAAAAACGTACAGCTTCAAAATTGGATGTGTCCTCACTGGCCTGGTCCCGGATGGTTGGTATTGATCCCGGGTTTAGCATTAGTTTGGAGGCATATCTGTGTTGGACTTGAGACAAGTTCATAGACATGTCCGTCGTAAAATTTGGAACACAGTCACACCAACAGAAATCTGCCGTGGCCTTCTGGCACATGTCCCTTGAAAATGAAGTCTAGCCACAGATTATTTTCTTTTTCCACTGATGGCATTGCATGCAGTCCCCTTTCTCGAGTCTTGCAGCCAACAACAGCACAACGTTTAACTGGCTTAGACATCCTGGCAAGAGCAGGCAAAAACACAGATGTGACTGGGGTTGATTTAGCCTGCCGATAGCCTATATGCGAATGAGAGGTTTGGCAATGCACGTGGCCGTGGCTCATTCCCCTGATAGGTGGAGAGTTGACCAATAAGCGGAGCACGTCTTTGTGACGTAGAAAATAATTGAAATCTGGATCCGTTTTTTTCAGATCCGTTGCAGCCCCTTTTTTAGAGATTTGGCTAAGGAGGAAAATAGAGAGGGTCGTGTTTTCTGACACTTGGTGAGTTCCCTGGAACACCGGGGACACATATTCATGTATAAAAGACGTACAAAGGTGCATTTTGCATGATAGGTCCCCTTTAAGTTTTACATTCACTCATTTATAATGTGGTAGTTATACGTAGTTTGTTTAAAATAATTATTGATCACATTATATAGTACATATTTCTTAATTTAATATGTTTGGTATGTTATTTTGGTGTTATGTTATTGACCGAGTAAGTGCTTTTATGTTTGAAGGCAGTGTTTCCAGGACTCTACCGTAATGCATAGGATATTTGCGCACCGCAATATCACGTGCGGGCTGCTTGACTAGGTTTTCCCGAGTGGAGGCTGGCTTGACCGCAGTCTCTCTTCCACACACCCACACCTCACGCAGGTGAACAGGATTATAATGAGTGCCACCCATACCCATGTGACCCAAGCCAACCAATCAAGTGATCATGGCTCCTACAGTGGGTGTGGGATGAACTCTATGATGCACAGAAATGTCTCGTAATTACGGGAGAGGGAGTGAGAATTAGTTAAATTGTGCCACGAATTACACAGATGTTTGTCAATTTAAAAGATAATTTACAAGTCAAAAAAATGAAAATGCGTCGTAAAACTGTGAAGTAACACAATTTTTTGTGTGAAACGTTTAATGAACTACATCTCTGGTCTCGCAGACTCCCACAACAACACACGTCACCAACATGGCCGTCACTACTGTCTTGTCAAAAAAGTGATTGACTACCCTCACTATCACCACAATGAAACACGTCCAGAAGAATGTCGTGCAAAGCTGCCTGCCTGCTTGCCTTCCTTTGATTCTCTCTGAACTGCCTGATATTTGTAATGTTTAATGTCAACCATTTGTGCAGATAGCATGAAGTAGAGAACAGATCGCCGATGCTAATGTAGCGTTAGCGTTAGCATTTCTCCCCCGGGCTAAGCGCCGGCGGGTACTTTTTTTTTCTTCTTCACGACACTGTGTCTCAGGGGATCTTAATATTTAAGATCCTATTAATGTGTTAACGGGAATAATCTCAGCTAACTGACGATACAAACCATTTTTACCAAAACACAAGTCTCATATGAAGCATCTAAATGACCCCTGAGCGAAAAATGTTAACGCACTTGGGCACAGAACTCAAGATAAAAGATACCCTTATTACTTATCGTATAGCTGCACATACAAGATATCCGATTAAAGCTGAGGCTCCACAGATTACTTAGGTATATAAATCATCACTAAATTATCCGAACTCTTGACAGGGGAAGCAAACACAGACATCACGTACCTTTACAGAGCTTTTACGGGAGATCGTCTCACCGTAGCTGTCAATCTGATCAAAAGACTAGTTCAATGGCATTAAAACGAGAAAAAACGCGGATGAATCGGTTAATCCATAGGTTGATAATGTTTTTGGGTAATATTTTTTTTAATTTATAATCCATAATTAAATTTGTATGTAAAAATCGGAGAGTAAAAGTTAGCTGCTAATGGTAGCCACCAGAGTTATCACAGCTTCCGGTCTTGGCTATGCGGCAGTCTCACACACACACATTACCTAAATTGGAATTGAAATAAAAAAGGAAAGTGAAACGTATGCTCGTCACCCTCTTCCTCCGATCCACATTAATACAAATGATCCCAATACGTATGATTATATGATGAAAATATCTTAAAATAAATACAAATGTATTTATTATAAACGTTAGTCCTTAACATCTATCACTGTGTATATCACCATTCAAACATCTTTTAAAAGTTGAACAAACCCCACACAGCTCAGTAAAGACTGTGAGATGTTGACTTTATATGATGATTTCAGTAAAAACTAACGTTCATATTTCTCTTTTTGATTATAATACTGATGAACGTTCAGCAAAAAGCACTTTGGCAACTTACCACATACGTTTTAAAATGCTTAATAAGCACCGTAACTTTCATGATATAATTTCTCGGTCATAATCGGTTGTTTCCGTGAACGGCCGACTGTTGTGTGACGGCAAATGCCGCGGCTGCAAGGCATTGTGGGGCAGCATTTTCTCCTCTCCTTTCGTCAAGGGAGGTCCAGTGGTTCCTAAGCTAAAGGAGGTTATAAAGGAAGTTTGAAACCTCCTTTCCTATCATCTAATTCGAACGGCACTTATCATGGCTGCCACTGAGGGACTTCCGGGTCATTTCACCCCGTTAGGAAGGTTCCTAAGCTAAATGGACTATTCGACTTCAGCCTTGGACTGTTTCCAGCCTCTGCGCTCCTTCCTCTGGCATCATGTGCACGTCTACATCCCACAGGCATATTTCACCCGGAGTGACCAGTCAGACGAGCCATCAGGGTTTACTATTGTCGTAATAAAACGCCACAAAGCCGTGGCATTCACCACCCTGGCAGTACACACATTAGAGAGACAAAGCGCCCAGGGAAAGGCACATTCATTAGACTGATTTGCTTCTTAATGGCCAATTTACCAAGTCCACTCCATTAAGTCTTACAGGGAAACCGTTCTTGAATTGTCAGGTCTGAAGCATTGCACCAAGGTTTGGCGTCTTGATTAAAAATGAATATTACAAATGTGCTGAATTACGTAAACTGAGATGGATACACTTTAATCCTGAACAATCCTGTTCCCTGCTCTGCTATAGCATGCATGTAGCACGATACACAGCTTATGTTGCGTAAAACAAACCTTCTTAGTATTGGTACCTTTGTCCTGCTGTAAATTAACCGAGGGCTTAATCACTGTCGAAATTACAAAAGGACATTCTTCACCTTCAGGGCCAAGAATTGACTCTCCTCTAACCCTCACTCTGTATGCAAGTGCACATCCCTGTTAAACAGCAGTTGGCCTTTAATGTCGGGGCTTGAAGTAATTGTTGGACAATGAGTCTGTTGATATCAATTACTGAAATGAGATTCCATAAACAATAGTTGGACCAAAGGTCTCGTTAAAATAATTAAATATACAAAACAGTATAGCTGCCAAATGTAACTTCTTCCAGGAAGATACAAAGTTACAATTAAAATACTGTATGTGGTCATGTATATAGGCAAGGAAAAAAATATAGGTGTCAAATGACAACAACAACCAATGTCTTCTGTCAATCAAAATCATAATAATGCATCTATAAAAAGGGCCATGACTGGCCCCATCTAAGGGGTAAATTGATCTGCGTCAAGGGGTAAATTGAGCTATCTGGGGATTAATTGACCAATTGACTTGTTTTGTACAGGATTGTTGTTTCTGTCTGCTATTTCAAAAGCCAGTTCACAGCATA
Organism: Gymnodraco acuticeps; assembly: GCF_902827175.1. Lineage (NCBI taxonomy): Eukaryota > Metazoa > Chordata > Actinopteri > Perciformes > Bathydraconidae > Gymnodraco > Gymnodraco acuticeps. The sequence goes on from NW_022990271.1 coordinate 5,337,615, forward strand.
AACTGGAAATACTAAAGTAAAGTACAAGAACCTCAACCTCAACAAAGACTCAAGTACAGTTCTTGAGTAAATGTATTTAGTTACTTTCCACCACAGCCAGTAAAGATACATTAGGAAATATTATTTATATTTTTTTGTCTAAAATGTCAATATGTGTTCCACTTATTCTCAAATCGTGCTTGTTTCCAAAACTGCTGGAGGAAAACTGTAAAACAGCTGGCCCAGATGTTGTCAGTCTATGGGGACCGGTGGGTAAAAGCCCAGTGCACAAAACCCTACATGCATTTATATATCATTTTACTTTAAGACAGTGTTTTACAGTTGGATAATGTGTATTTGTGGCAAGATCGTATGTTGCTCAAACAAAATGGGACTTATCAAACTTGATAGATGCATGCACATCTATACATTATTTTATGAACATGTTACAAGACAGCAAGTCAAAAATATTGCCTTAAATGGTTTATATATTTTTTTTCTACATTGTGCTCACAGGTTGGATATTCCCAATAAAGAATCATAACACACTTAATAATGGATGATCTGAATTCCATTAGAATGTGAATGTGATCCATTCTAAAAACATGTTTTTAGAATGGATCTTTCGTAGATTCTCAGGCTCCGGAATGACCAACACATGGATGTGCACTCCGGAGCCTTCTTTCCTCTCTTCACATGCTCTCAGATCACAGTCAGAAGCAGTCAGACTGTCGCTTGAACGCTTTCTCTGAAAATAAGTAGTTAACCAGCTCATTTTTGCATTCAGACGACTACCCAAGACGTTCTGTCACTAACTACAAGATCTCCGTCATGGAAGATGTAAGATTTGACTTTTTAAACACATGTTGTTTTCATATATTTTTTTAAATCATTGAGACCCTCCAAACCCGTTAAATTCAGAGATACACCTTGCAATATTGACATTTTTTAGGGTAAATTAATCAAACAGGACTGACATTTGACTTTGAGGACCTAACACTGATCTACTTGTTGAACAAATGAGCATGCTGATGTACTGGCTTATACAAATAATGTTCCTCTACATATATTAACTTCTAAAACTAAGTAATGCAGGCATTGACACTAGTATTTAATTGTGTTATTTGAATATGCTCCCAATTCACACATTTTCTAACTATTTACATGAATTTAGCAACACACAATGTTTCAGAAATATTGTCATATATATATCAATATATCATATATCAATCAATATATATATATCAATATATCATATATATCAATTGTCATCTTTACCCAAACGATACACATGGTGAGCAGAAGAGAAGGGTGAATTAACAGCAAAAGAGATTGAAAACTGACCTCTTTAATCAGCGTGATAGTTTAAATTGCCATGCGGTTAAATAACATCTAGTGTATTTATACACTGTAAAAAAAAATACAGGGGATTTTACAGTAAATTACTGGCAGCAAAGTTGCCAACAAGTTACTGTATTTTTACTTTACAGTAGCGATCTTGTATTTTGTTTACAGTATCAAAATCAGTGCTGTATTTTTATATTACTGTATATTACTGTAATTGTCTATGTTGCTATAATCTCAAAAACAATATTTTACTGTGATTATACAATACTGGTATTGTGAAATAACAATACATTACTGTTCTGTATACAGTATCATTTTACAGTAGTGTATGCATTAAAACAGTATATTACTGCAGTTTTTTCTTTAACCAATTTTAGATCCTTGTCTCATTTGCAATAGGTGCTACCTGAAACGATAAGCAAAAACTGGGGATACAATTAAATCAAATATGTTTATTGATTTCATTTCAATATAAGTTCAATATGAAAAAACATGGTAAAATAGGACCAGTTCATAACTGATATAAATACAATAGTTCATGACACATTCAAATACAACAGACCAATTTAAAATACAAAATGACTGAGGTCACAACATCAAATCACAACAGTAAATCTTCTGTAATTATGTGAAAGTAAAAGGGTCCCCTGCAAGAGAAGTGGACAAAATGGAAAAGGCAGCATATTCATTGGAAAATGTTTTCTACTTCAAAACTGAAAAATACATGTTCAGCTTTACATGTGAAAAGTAAAGTGTCAACCAAATCCTTACCTATAACATGATGAGCCTTGGTGTGCCGGGTCAGTTGAGCCTCAATTTCATCCTTGGTTGCAGTCCTACACAACACCACACACAATAATATGTTCAAATTAATGTACAATACAATGTAATATTTGAAAGGCATAAATTATTCATTTTTCATTGAACAAGATCATAATGTATAACTCCACTTACATCAGCCAAAAGGAAAGAGCCTCTTCTTTGTCCTTGAAATGTGCCATCATGACCAGCAGAGAGATCTTTGGAGGATTCCTCCTCGATTTGGATGAGGACATTCTGAATCTCTCTCCTCCATTTGGTCCGCTGACTGTTGAAGCTGTTTAGCCATATAATACTCAATCTCGAAATAAATATACGAACTTTTAGGGGGAAAAAACCAGCAATAATAAAGTTTATAAATCTAAATAATCCGTTTAAAGGTCACACAGCGGTTTCTCTCCTCTTGCTCCTGATATTTTCACCCCAAAATATTGTACAGTAACAACAAAATTATACTGTAACATTACAGCACTATTTACAGTATTGCTGTAATATTACAGTATAAATGTTTTAATTGCTGTATACATTTCCGCCTAAGGATAATATTCCCACAATGCAGCAGCACTATGTGCAGCAATACTGTAATGTACTGTCCATTGTAACAGTAACATTACAGTATTGCTGTAATATTACGGTATGGTTTTAAAGTGCTGTATAAATTTCCCGCCGAAGGATAATATGCCCACAATGCAGCATAATGTACAGTATCACACTGTATTACAAATTCAAAGTAAATTACTGTGGGTAATACAGCAATTTACTTGCCTAGATTACAGATTTACAGTGTAGCTTTGTAAAAAGATCAAGTTGTAAACTTTAGCAGACAGCAGACAAGCAGGCTTTAACAGATCTTCCAGACTTACAGAAAAACTGTAACAAACTGTCACATTATATAAATCATTTAATTCAATTAATGTTATATTTTCATAAGTTCAGCTGTACTAAGACACAGTTATTATCCAAAGGATAGCTTATGCATAGGGCTTGACTCCATTTGTTGACGACAAGATGCATCTTGGGCTAGGGTAACAAAATTTTGAAGGGAAATTGCATTTCTCTAACTTAAATTTGTGTTTCTTTAAAATGTTCTTACAGCAACCACTTTGGTATTTTTTCTGATGTGTAATTTAATGATATGTTTTAAATTATGCAGAGCAAGTGATTGATGGTTGTTTTCTTTTTAGCTTCAGACGGACCACCCGTCCTCACCTGGCTTCTCATCTGGTTCTGATCATGCTTGCACACAGTCCAGGGGACATTACTCCTTGCTTGGGTCCATATCGGATTCCTCTACTGGGTACTCACATTGGTTCTGACCACAGTTACATCCAGTCCACGGAACAACAAAGTAAGGAGGGTCAAAGACTCCACACGAACACAACTTTACACCTTTCACCACATTTTCTATTAATACATGGGAGAGTGGAAGCCTAGCCTATTTACAACATATGCAAAGTCGTAACATATAGAGTTTAAAACTGGGGGGGAAAAATGGGGCGGAAACGGGAAATTCTACATGGACAGAGCTTTATTTTGGTAGGCCACTCATGAGTATGTGTAACGTTAATGGAATGTAGTGGTCTATGAGGTTGTTTTTACCTTTAGATGGGTACCAATTTTACACATGGTCATTGTTGCCCCGTTTGAAGGCCCCAGCAGGCCCAGGCCACTCCCCGAGTGGAGTACCTATTTCTGAGTCCTCATACTGGGTCCTCATCTGAGTCCTTATCTGGGTTCCTACACCTGAGGTCCTCATCATGACTCCTCACCTTACTCGACATTGGTGCAATCAGTCCAGGCAGGAGACCCAGAACACAAAGAAGTCCAGCAACCCAGGGCTCAACCCGGAGAGGTCCCAGTGGAGGCCTCCCCATCTGCCCCCCCAGTTGGGCCCTGCACCGGCCTCTGACCCCTGCGTCCTTCACCAAGACCCTGCAACCACATCTTGCCCACCTTCAGGGCGGTCCAGAGTCCTCCCCTAGCTCCCAGGGTGACTTCGTACAAGGCTTTGAACCTGGATACTACCATGGCTTTCCAACTCGCCCGAACCCTGAAGTGGAGTGGTCAAAGAAATTCTGTGAGTTGATGAACTGGCCAAACCAGTTCTACAGCGGTTGGGCCACAGATATTGCTGAACCTGCAGCTACGTCAGAACCTGCCTCACCAAGTTTCTCCCAGAGGAGCCCCCAAAGTTCCTCTCAAAAGTCTCCCCGTGGAAGAGAACGGCAGAAGGTGAGCTCTCCTTACCAGGTTCCCAGCAAGACTTTGGAAGCACCTGGACCTAAAACAAGGATAGCACACAGACCTGTTGTACCCAGTGGGCTTGTGAGAGCAGCCCGCTCTATCACACCTGTGTCATGCAGTGGGCCTCTGACAGCTGCCCCCGCTAAAAGACCTGCGGCACCTAATGTGCTTCTGAGAACAGCACTCGCTAACAGACTTTTGGCACCGAATGGGCATTTGAGAACAGTCCTGGCTAACAGACCTGTAGCATCCCCCTTTAAAAGAGGCGTGCTACTCATTGAGCCTCTGAGAAAACCCACCTGTAAAAGACATGCATCATCCAGTGAACCTCTGAGAACAGCCCCCGCTAAAGGACCTGTGGCACCCAGTGAGCCTTTGAGAAAAGGCCCTCTAAAAGACCTGCATCACCCAGTGAGCCTCTGAGAACAGCCCCCGCTAAAAAAAGCAGGGAACTCAGTGAGCCTCTGTCGGTGCAGAAACGCCCTGAGTTAAAGTGGACCAAGACCATGAAGGATCTGAGAAACTGTAGGACCCAGTTTGGCAGCAGGTGGCAGAAAACAGGCGCGAAAACGTCTGGTAAGTCTGCAGATAAACATGTGTGTTTATCATCCTAATTTTGAGCTCACTTTTTTTCTCAGTCAGTTAAACAGACCTAAATTAATTTGATTTAAAAAAAATGTAATTGGGTTAAATTGCTTTAGAATTAGAATTAGTCTTTTGAATTAAATTATACATTGCTGTGGAAAAGCTTTTGAGAGAAATCCTGTGTCCTTGTCGCTGCATCATGACTCATGGTCTGCACAGAGGGGGGGGGGATCTGGTTTGCTCCTCTGTGCAGAAAGAAAAAGGATGGAGATGTTAGAGGGGTTTATATGTCTGTCAACGCCCACCTTATATCAAAACAGTCTGCAGTGACAAGGACCCTCAGTGCAGGGGCCACACTGGGTATATTAGGGGAAGAAAACTATTGTATTGGGGGGAAAATTGTTTTAGTAGAGTTAAAAAACAAGATATTTAGAAATGTACAAATGTATATTTTATCACGATTGCTGTAGTGATGAATTTCAAAATAAAATAATAACATTTGAAGTAACTAACTCTCCTTGTCTCCAATCCGTCTTTTCAGATCAAAAAGAGGAGGGGAGAGCCGAGGAAAAGGAAGTAAAGAGAAGGAAGAAGGTTGAGGAGTGGGCATCTGTGAACTCAATAAGAAAGGTAAATATAATATTTAATAATATATATAATATAAAGTCTCAATTCCATTATTTTTGTTACAATTGATGTGATGATATAATCTTTTCACTGGATTTTAAAACTATAACCAACCCCCCCCCCCATTGTCTTTTTCTTTGTCTTTCAGGTATGCAATGCGTTTTTGGGAACAGTCACAGCAATACTTTTAAATAAAAATGTACAAAAAAAAAAGAAATGTTTCAGGTCAGTTTCTGAGGTTTATGTTTGCCCTTGATGGGTTTTACAGAAACTTAGAAATGATGTTTAGGAACTAAATACATAAAGTAGGCTGCTCAATTAATCGTATTTTAATCGCAATTACGATTATGGCTTGCAACGATTACGAAAACACAACGTAATCGAAATAAAACGATTTTTAAATGAATTTAATGAATTAAATTATTATTTTTAATTATTTTTTTAAATTATTTTTTCAGTTGAATTATACTTAAAGTTCAGGGAAATCAACTGTTAAAAACATACTGTTCAACATTTTTTTTTCCAATAAATTGACGTTTTCAAAGTAAATGGATAATCGTTTTTAATAATCGTGATATCAATTATTGGCCAAAATAATCGAGATTATGATTTTTGCCATAATCGAGCAGCCCTACCATAAAGTATGAAAATATTCCTTAAAAATGTTATATGAAAACCTGGGAGTATCAGTGCCAGGAATTTTTTTTAAAAATCAGAGGAAAATGATTTATTTTGACAATTTGAGAATAAATTCAAAATCACAAGAATAAAGTTGAAATGTTGTGATTCCATTTTTAACATTTGAGAATAAATAATACTAATAGCGTCAGCAAGTATAGAAAGTATACATTCAATTGTTGACAATTCAGATTCATTATTGTTATAAGAAAAAAGAAAAGTCCCTGGTCCAGTGCTCACAGCAGAATAGTACAAAAGGCCAATGTAAATGGTATACTGGAAAAAGAAACAAAACTAGAAGAGCAAATACTTTTAGGGGTGTGTGGAGCAAGAGGAGACAACTTGTACTTTCAGTAAATCCACACATACATTAGTTCCATAAGGTAAAGAAGTGACATTTAAACAAAGAGTACATTATTAGTTGTAGATTGTATTGCACATTTTAATCATACTTGTCCCTTAGTGGGATTTATAATGTTTAAATGAAATCAGCAGTTAGCTTTAAGTGTATGTTGTATTAACATCATATTAGCCTCAAACAGCTAGCTTAGTGTCACTGAAAAACTAAATACATAAATCAAAAAAATGGACAATCACAAAAGAGCTGTGTGAAAAATAATGCAGATAATTATTGAACAAGGGGAGTCAAGTAGTAGATAAACAAATGTAAACGAAATAAGCATTTACTGCGATAGACCAAACAAAACAATTAATTTCAAAGAGGATGAATTTGCATTCATCCTATTGTGACGAAGACATGGTCACTATTTGCATAAGGCATGGCAAAAGGCACACTCAGGACAACACATTCAAAAACACGGTCATCGTGGTGAGTGCACGCACTGCAATTACTTGACAGTTGAATTATTGCTGGACATTTGTAGAATAATCACAGATATCATTATTTTGTTCAAGACAGTTTTATTTTAATCATATTTAACATAACAATGCTTTCCAGTGGGCCAAAGTAACCTGCTGTCGCTCTGGTTCACAGTTCCTGATTTCTAACCAGATCAACTGAAAAGTTCTGCCTTAATAAAGGCTCGGTGATTCAAAACAGGTGTTGCTAATTGGACCATATGTACTGCATGCATGGGCAACGGTGTCAATCATTTCATTTCAAATGTCATTGTTTTAATTTAAAAAAAAATTGTAGCTATTTAGAATTCCATAAATTAATTGGATAAATAGTTGGCTGGCCTATGGGGAATGCTAACATATAAAGCCAACTGGCCACCAATGCTTGGGGGAGTCTGACGGTGAATGTAGAGCAGAGAGGCACCTATGAAGATTTTCTGTAATTTTGCTTTTTCATCTGTAAATAAACTCAAGCCATCTTTTTAATTTTCTTAGTTATTTCACCCACACTTTTTGTAACACATATTAAAACTTAGAGTAAACATAGGGTTGGAGCTCTTCCTTCAGCACATTAACTGAGTTAAACAAATAGTGTGCATGCCTTGGTTACATAAAAGCCAACAAACTTGATGAAAATGGTAAGAAGAATAAATTATGAATACATTATTTTCATCTTGCAGTTAGCCTGTGAGGTCTTGCTACAAGACTTAAAAACGTACTGCTACAAGCCGTCTAGAGCTCTACCTTTATTAAAAATACATATAACTGAGATAACCAGTGTGAAATTGTTTTTTATTTATGACAACACATATATCAACATTTATGGACAAACAGAGAGCTCCATTCGTGAACAAACCCCACTGCTGTTTTTCAGCTGCGATGTGTAATTGTTTTCAGGCAGCAGCCAAGGTTTTCCCTCAAGGATCGCCAGGTGGTTCATATTTACTTGTCAGTAGAACCCTTGGGCCTGGAACAGGTACATAATAACAAATGCACACATAATCTTACACACAAATCCTACATTGAGCTCAGAACTGTCTTTGAAATAAATGTGAAAATCAGTTTTTGGAGTGTTGGTTGTACCTTACATCCTGTCCTGTCACAAACACATCTGCAACCAACTGCAACAACTTGGAACCATTCTAGCTTCATTTACAGCAACATTCGTGAGAACTACTGTGATTGCAACAAGCAACATCCCATTAAGAGGCCCAAAGCAGCACAGTAACATCCTGGACGGCACTGTTTTCAGGTGTGCAACTACATGGTAAAACGTCATTTCAGGAGGTCAAGTCACATCAGGACTGAAAGGATAAGGGGAGAATTAGATGCTCCAGCACATGTCTTTGGAGCATGACTCCCATGAGATAAGGCTTCATTGTTGTGCTCCATGCTCACTAACTGTACCATTGAAATGTAGTAATGCCAGCCAGGCCTGTCCACCTACTTGGATCAGATGGTAATCTGAGTCTTATCTAGGTCAGTCATTGTATGAGCACTCTATTTCATATTCAATCCATGTTGGGAAATTCCAAATCAAAGACTCAACAAAGACATAACGAAAGTAAAACACTGGCTCCAGTTGTAATATGTAAAATATTTTTACAATCCTAAAATGTTGGCGATGTGAAATACTATTAAAAGACTATTAAAATCACATTTGGGGAAATATATCAAAAATGAATTAGGTTTTAGTAGCCTAATGCTTGACTTGTATCAACCTCTAGTGGCAAACAGGGAATCAAAGCAATATTTGATCTAGTGCACTGCCTAAATGGATTTATAACTCATATAAATAATTCCATAAATCCCATTTTAATATTAGCTTCGGTTAGCATTAATATGGGAATTTCAGAAAAACAGCCAGCCTAAATGCCGATATTTTGTATAGATTACACAAAGAAGATGTCATGTTATGATGTTAATTAGTCAAGTTTAGATCTATACATACAAATCAATAACATACATTTGATGCTGAGCTCATCTCAGGAGTTATTTTGTACTGAAACACAATGTATAATATAATGTACTCTGACTGGTTTTCCATACTTCCCAGAATGACTTGGAACAGTTTCCAGAAAATGGGTGTGAACTCGACGCTCCTCTGAGCCAATGGTGGGCATAAATATAGTGAAGCTATCCGACTTGTTTGTGAACACCGGGGTGTGTCTGTGGTCATGGGCAGAGCTCTGATAATTAAAACACAGTTTAACTTGTGGCTGCTCTGCATTCTGATCCTTGAGGTCGACTGGCGGTGGGTAAATGAAACGTTTTGCTGTTAAACTTTGAGGTAGCTGACTATATTTGTGTACAATCAAACTCAAGTGTATCTGCCTAGAATGATGTCATGTCTTCTTGTTGTCTGGTTTTTCTTCATAATAACAAAAATAGGCCCCAATTGATAGACTTCTCAAACAGAACTGGACCCACTTCTAGATGTCTGATAGATCTAATTGCTTATCTTACAGATTTTCATGAAATTATGTCATGAAGTCTAATATTAATCTTATTTTATTCTCTAGTACCATTTCTTAAGCTCTGTCAGGAGAAACTAGGAATCTATGCACATCCATCCATCTTACTTTTTAAATGATCCCTTTTTCAGTTTAATGTACTTGCTATTACCTAACTTTTTTAAAGCAAAAAGTGTAGAATATTTCCACAAGATGTAAGACGGTTGCGATTGTACTCTCTCTGGATATCTGGTACCAAAACCCCCTTGTATATGAAGAAATATTTGCACAGTTAACTGCAGTGAAACATGCCTCCTCTCACTTCATACATTGACATCACCTCTAATGCACTTGAGTTGTGTTCTCAGCAGATGTGGACACATTTAATGCTCGCTGAGGTAATGCATTGCTGGAGGTCTTCCTGCAACACGGACAGTGTGTGATGTTTTTAACGTGTGTGATACAGACTATTACCATAAAGTTACAGTCAGCAATCTCCTTTGCACCAGAGAGGTCAAAGGTCACATGGAGAGCATTCCAGGACAGACACTACGGCTCCCCGGAGGCAGGGGTTAGGCTGCAGCCATCTGCTATGACCTGACCAGCTAAATCTGACACACACACACACACACACACACACACACACACACACACACACACACACACACACACACACACACACACACACACACACACACACACACACACACACACACACACACACACACACACACACACACACACACACACACACACACCACACACACACACACACACACACACACACACACACACACACACACACACACACACACACACACACACACACACACACACACACACACACACACACACACACACACACACACACACACACCACACACACACACACACACACACACACACACACACACACACACACACACACACACACACACACAGTAGTTGTCCTTCCCCCCTTTGTGCTTTTTAAGGTATCCACCTGGCTCGCTGGACAACGGAGATTGAAAACTTGGTGTTGCATTAGTAAATGCTTATTTTTGGAAGAATGCGCATGCATCAGAGCTTGACGAAATCTTCAGCTTTAGCTCAATAAAGTAGCAATACAAACAAAATGATGTCATCAGTAAAAATCCTGCATTTAATCTGTACATTAAGTATTACGATGCTGATAGTATCTAAAGTAAAACTACTCATTGTGCAATATAATTTTACAATGAAGTTAAATGTATAACTGTGTATCATATTTTATAAGCTCATCATACCTTTTTTTGTATGCAAAAATATAAATCTGCACAGTAACTACAGCTGTTTAATAAATGCACAAAGCCTGTTGCAGCCTATGTAAGTACTTCATTTTACTCTAAAATGAAGCACTTACAAAACATAACATAGAGAAGCTTTAACTTCACACTTATTTAAAATCCATGTGTGAAAGGGAACTTTCAAGTTTAATTTCAGGCCAAATATCAAGATGAGGTTTTATTACTTGAAACACGTTTGTTCAGGATGGGTAGTGGCAGATTCCTGGAATACTCTTCAGACACTGACCTCTGAACCAGGTGACCTCCTCTTCGCCCCCTTTTCACTGCGGGAACTGCAGCACCTGTCAATCATTCTGGTTGTCATGGTATCCAGGTGGTCCAGCCTTTGAAGTTGCAAACTTTTGGTTTTTGGATTAGACCAAATATTGGATAGGAGAGAATTCATATTTACTGAATGTGAAGGAAGTTACACACAGGCATGTTTTCCTTCACCAGAACTCAGTTTGAGCTGTGTGTGTGTATGCTGAGTGCATCGTATGTTTATCAGGAACAATTACAGCGACATGTTACTCCTCACTGATCAGTACTACTTTACTTTGATGTAATACTTTTAATTTATACTGTATTGCTGATTGTATGGTATATCTGCGGTCCACAAATATTTAATGACCAGAAATACATATGTAAATCTGTGCAAACTCTTAGTTTAATTATTTACTCAGTGTAAAGATCACAGAGCCTCAATAAAGAGCTGATCCAAAATAAACTATATGTCAATGTGGAGCAAGGTAATTCCCTTTTCAACGGGGGAAACTGTATTTTAAAGACTTAAAGATTTATTTACAGCTCTTCTTTTGTATATGATTTGTTTCTTATATTATCTGTTGCTCTGTTCCAAAGCAGTAGTATGATTATGTTGTGGTGTGTAAACAGTGTGAGCTAGCTCTGTTTACCATCATTTAATCAATCTGGGCTACATATTTCCTTTTACAAATAGGGGGGTGAGGTCAAATGCCATCAACATCATACTAGTAAAAGAAGTGCACGTTATATAACATTATAACATCTTACTCTTTGTTACTGTTGTTTTGTAAAAAGCTTGTAACTCCAGCTCCCTAAATATATATGTTTTGGTCACATGGTTTCTCCAGGGGTTTGGAGAATTCTGCAGCTCCTAGAGTCAATTGTGCTTTTTTCAAATTCTCTGTCAGATAATGTCACACATTTCTCTGTATTCATGTATTTTTTGACTAAATTCAATATTGTTTTTTGTAGCTTCTGAACAGCTAACATTTGAGAAAATACACATTTTCAACCCATGACACGTGTGTTTAAAGGTATTGAATTTAAAAAGAAACATGTGGAAGACAACCACAACCCAGTGTCTTGGTCGAATGCACTTATTGTAAGTCGCTTTGGATAAAAGCGTCAGCTAAATGAAATGTAATGGAATGTACAGCCAATGTGTAACGTATTAAGCATTAAGTGCTTCTGCCAACATTACGTTCCAGCTTCATAATTTAGGGAGAGTTGTAGAGGTTAGCAAAATTTGCTGTGCTGTCGAAGTCAAAGCTTTTCATTGTGGTCCTACTGTATATATAATGCTGATGTTCCAGGAAGAAAGGATGGATTGTCAAATCTTTGCCCTCAAAATAACCAACATTTAAATCAAAAGGCGCAAACAGTTTTTGTTTATCTACATTTCTTTGCTAATTTAATTCACAGGGATTTCACAAACTACTCTACATTTCTGTAAAATACACTTCTGTAAAATCATTCAGTATCTTCAGACAAATATATAATCACATGAACCTCCATTTGTTGACTTCATTTGAAATGTATAAAATAAACAACCTGGACCTCCTTTCACACAGGAGATGAGAACAACTAAAAACAGATAATAAGCTTGTCTCTTATTCCTCATTCACATTATAGTTAACACCCACAGTTGGTGCTTCAGTATATTACAGTTATAGACTTCCTTCAGTCAATTCTCTGTGGTCCTAAGACTTCCTTCAATAAAAACTCTTAAAATGACAACTGAGTACCTAATATCAAGCAAAATAGATCTCAACTCAGTTACATACATTTGAAATAATATGGACATACTTCTTAAAAGTGCTTTGTTGTAGATGGATTAGCCTTCCTACAGAGGGCTATGAAAAGATGTAACTAGAAAAAAATAATAAGCATTTGGTTTGTCAGCTTGTCAGTCAAAACATGTTGGAAACGACCATCATAACTCACTGGAATACCTTTACCATCCGTCTTTTCAAGTAATTAATGAGTTAATTATCTGCTACCTTCCCCCCCTCAACTTCAGCATCACAAACAGCCCCCACCGGCTCACTACTTCAGTGTATGGGGCTTTACACTGTAGAGTCATGGGATGATAGTCTGTGAGAGGTATAGGCCATGGTAGACAATCAGGATCTACAGTGAAACCTACTTCAAATTGAGAAATAAATAGAAAGTCTGTTTGCATAGTCTGGAAGTGATCACTAAATAGAAAGTCAGTTCTCCTCCATGTATGCGGCTGGTTCACAGCTTGATCTTTTCTGCACTCTAAAGCTGATCCAGGATCTTTGCAGGAGGGCATCGCAAAACCGACGAGTCCCAGCGGAGAGCAGCGGTTACCTGAACAGGAAGAAGGCAGCCAGGTTAGTGGACTCTAGATTAAATGGACGATAAATCAGTAACATACATCTCCCCCCTGTAACAATACTTTATGTAATAACTCGACAAAATGTTATGCATTTGTACGTCTTTTCCTAATAACAATGGCATTTTGTGATAAAAAGCTTAAACACAATATGTAATATAATTTCTCATCATTTAGAATATTATTTTATATTGCACTGGTTATTTAAAAATGTGGGGGTTGTCATCTTTTATTTGAAAACGAAATAATACTTGCTTCATGTAAAATATATGTCGTAATTTGTATAGATTTAACTTTTTACTTTAGTGTTGACCGACGGAAGATAATATTCTAATCAACTGAACTCATTTTATCTTTTAAAATTCACATTTTGAGTCAGTAGGATTTATGTTACAATGCAGGAAATAAACATTATTATTATTATAATGTTATTACGTTTTTGAAAGAAGACATCCATTTGACATATTTAGATAAATATACAATATCATAAACATAGGTCTTCCTTCTACTTAACTGTCTCACACATTTGTTTGATTTAGCTTATTTTGTAATCTATGATTAAATATGAACCTTCATGGATATCAAATTGGCTTCATTTTTCGAATATTAATGTATATTTCTGTCAATAAAAACATTTTATAAAGTACTGATGACGAAGCGTTGCAGCGTTACCTCTCCCTCAGGGGCAGATTGGGGTTACCGAGGAAGGACAGCTGCTGCTCCAAACTGCACACACGAAAGGCCAGGTAGCACGATGACAGGATGAGGAGAATAATACTGTCGGAATAGAAAGAGACACACAGAGTAAAGTATTACATTTAAGGATGGTTATGGCATAAAACAAAAACAATCCACGGTTGATGTGGAGGAAGAGATCTGTAATGTCTTTGAATGAACACCGGGTGGCAGCGTTTGACTTTCTGTCAACACATCACAGCACTTCCCTGTCCTTGAACACCACAGCAGTCTGTCTTTAAAGGGACCACAGCAATGTGTTGCAAACCATGTTGCACTTTATATTACTGCTGAACATTTTCAAAGTAATGATGCAGTGTTTGAATGAGTCTATTTTGAAGCGACCACTGGTATCCATTTATTTATTTTAAGTAAAAAAATATAAACTGAAACTTCTATGTATTGTAAAAACCCTAAATTCTTTGTATTCATATTTTCATTGCATGGTATTATCAGCATAACTTTGAAAGTAAATACAAATTGGGGCGTATATTTATTTTTGTATTCAGTTGAGAAATATGAATGTGTGCAGCTTTATTAAATACAATGTGTGTTCTATTTTCAGCATAAATGTATTCAGAGTGTTCCCTGTTACTCATATTGATGACAATCTTTGATATACTGTACGAGGATAACATGTGCCCATGACTGTGGGGTCAGAGGTCACCGTCCGTATACAACATATGACAAACCTTCAGGAGCAGATAGGGATTCATTGCTCTCTCAAGGACACTACAGCAGACATCTTCACACCCTGCGAGTGAAGGACAGTGTCCCTGATCAATGAGTCACCCTGCTGTGTTGGAGGGCATGGCGCTCACTGAGAGTAATTATTTGATGAATTGCAAAGATTCTTCACAATTAAGTCTCATAGGATGCAGACTCTTTGTGGAAAACACTAACTGACAAATGTTTTAACACCTCTGAGCCTGTGTGCGTTCACTGACTATTTATATCTGCGTCGTGCTAATGCTCAGTGTGTGTAGTGTGTGTCAGCTGTTTGTGTTTGTGTGTTTGTTTGTGTGTGTGTGTGTGTGTGTGTGTGTGTGTGTGTGTGTGTGTGTGTGTGTGTGTGTGTGTGTGTGTGTGTGTGTGTGTGCCCCTCTGTATACTTACAGCAAAGTGAAGAACTTGAGCAGCTGGTACTCCATCTGGCCCAGCTCTGCCAGTGGCTCTGAAAAAAGACCTCTGTCTGTTTGCAGGGCGCGCTCTGTAACACACACACACACACACACGCTATAACATAACACCATTAACAGTGCACACATTTTTGGTGCAAACCCACCTGTTAGTTTTAATGATGTGACAATACACTTTTAAATACATCACAATATAAAGTTATGTTTGTTGACATGTCAGAGAGGGCAATTAAATGGATACATTAACAAGCTGAGCTGTCAGAGATCTCTACAAATACAATTCAACTTGTAGTTAAGGCAACAATATCAATGAAGTTGTGGTTTGAGGAATGTCAGACCAACCAAGTTGCTTTAAGTACTATTATCATAATAATGTGTATATATATATATTATTATATTATTAGAATGTTGTCTTAGAACCTAAAAAAATGATGATAGTAAAATCTAAAAACACAGTTTTATCTGGAGGATTAAATAAAGGATCTTATATCATGTGATCTGCTGCTTTCATTCATTTTTCGAGCTGACTATTAATTATTGTACGCCACCGTTGTGCAGATTGTACATGAATGCATGTTTTTGTGTGTGATGTAACCCTATATTAATACAGCTGTTGACCCTGGGCATGTTATCTGGTATCCAAAGGTAAATATATACTAAGTAAATAAAATAATCACCAAATGTTCCTGCTTTCTTCTCCTCATATGAGCCGTGAGGAAAACAACACAAAAGCCCACGCTGATCAAATATCGAACATTTAATAGAGGATGAATGCAGGTTGGTAGAAGTGACCTGTCAGCATGGAGCCGTTAAACTGTCCTCAGACTACTTTGACAGCAGACATTGTTTGTGATAATCTCTATCTGCCCAAAGCTTTATAATACCAAATCCCACATGATTTAATCTCCATTTGGAGTTTAATGTGTCGTTGCGTAAGAGAGATGTTGCCATCCAAAAGCAATCACTCTCCTCCCATCACTTCCTCCTACACAGATACGAGAAGTAAAAGCTTAAAAACACACACACACACCTTAACGCTACATCTCTGTAACTCACAGTATCAACATGACTTGACAACATCACCCAGTTATCTGATAATGGAAGTGACATTTTGAAGGTTTAACACAGATTATGTATTCAGTTCACTGACTCACCTTATTATTAATACTGCTATATATAAAACGTTCACACATCGTCACTTAGCAGAACTCCTTTTTCCACGGTAGAAACACCTCAACCCCTATTTAACTTTAGCTGGTAGCCCAGGGACTTCTTATTCCCCGTGCACATTTTTACAGCACAATCGTTTTTTTATTTACTAATGAATTATATTCCCTTACCTTAAAATGTGATTATTGTTATTACTGTAAACAAGAAAGACAATTAATGTATTTTACATTATTATAATTTTTGGTAATTGTCTTCTTGCTTCTTGATTGAAATGTTGAGACACTACAGGATTTTACACTAAAAATCAACGTACTCACTTGGACAATAAACAAATGACCAAGAGGCACAGGCTGATTTATATTTAAGCTGGCTATTGATTAAAGTCCTGCAGAACACAGAGAGTCAGAGTTAAACATTTAAAGTTATTTTAACTGATTTAAAGCTAAATATTTGAACTTCCGAATAATGTAGGATTATTGTTCCTTATTATATTTATAGTATCCTGATGCACATATTTCAGTACAGTAAATAAAAGGAAAATTCAAAAAACTTTCGAACTGAAACTACTTTTGAGCTGTAGATTAATTTATCTCTCTATTCATAGATGTGATGTGGATGTCTCTAATAATAGACAATCAAACTTTTGGCCAGTTTTCAGCAAACTATTGAACAACGATATAATGATGACACTGCACCGTCATTGTGTGGACTGTTTTTTTCACCTTCCAGCGGCTGTTCTGATTTGAAGGGTGTGTCCGCGGCGCTCAGGCTGCTGGTGGAGTTTCCCAGGAGGTCAGGAAGGGAGGAGGACACAGACACCACCGAGGGTTTCCTTCTCCACTTTAACACTGATGGGAACTCGTCAACTGCCGGGAACTCGTCTGGAACCGGGTACTCATCCTGTGGCAGAGCAGAACACATCGAACTGAAGGAGTCACACAATCACTGCAAGCAGTAATGATTCATACATCTTAACATTTGACAGAAAAACCTGGACACCGGGACTTATCAACAAACATGCATTGCAAACATTAACTTATTCAGTGGCTTCCCAAATATTTCACCCCAAAAAATGTAGGGAGGTCTACATGTGACATCGGGTCTACAGGTATTTAGCAAGGTTCATTTAGCGATATTATTTTTTACTTCAATCACATTGTTTTGTTGTGCACCCATGTTGCCAAGTTGTCAATAAATACATTTTGGGCTATGTAAGGGGTCAAACAATCCAACACATGATAGGGATTTTTGACAATTTGGCAGCCTGAAAGTTGTGGAAGATTATGACCTCTATTAAGTGTAAAACTTTGAAGGCCTTTCTGCTAAACCTTATGGAAGCCACAATGTATCGAGATTTTCTGCAGGGCGACTGAATATTCTTGATGGCTGGAATTGTTCATACATGTATGTCTTTAAATAATGAAAAACAGTAAACAAAATTGGGGGACTTCCAGTTTCTGTGTTACAGAGTAAGTAAAGCTATACAAAATGCTAGCAAAACTAAACAACGTTTTTATTCAAATACTTTCAGTCAAATGATAGCTCAATCAAGTACGGGCATGCTAAAAGAACTACATTACAAAATACAAAAGCTGTTCCGTCACAGTGGCCTCATAGTGCACGCACAAGGTGACTTTTCTCAGAGCTCTGATAGCATCTTGCAGACTCAGGGGATAATTCACTGCAGCAGCTGCAACAGAATGATCTATTGATACAGTGTGTGTAAGAAGGTAAGTCTGCCATATAAGTGAGAGTTTTCAGAGGCCTTTAGACCAACATGAAACACAAATACTAACAATACAGAAATGTCATACCCGAGGATTACTAGTTGTGAAGTTGTACAGCTTTGATCTTTATAGTTTTACGATGGTTTATGAAAGACATGTGACTGACCAGCGATAAGATCGGCTCCTCCATGAACTGCTTCAAGCTCAGGCTCTTCCCATTGACCTGGAGAGGGAAAAGGAAATTGCCTCTTTAACTGTCACGTACAGTACACTGCAGTGTATATAGACTGAGTAAATAGTGTGTGTGTGTGTGTGTACGTGTTTGTACTGTACATGTGTACTGTACGTGTGTGTGTGTGTGTGTGTGTGTGTGTGTGTGTGTGTGGTGTGTGTGTGTGTGTGTGTGTGTGTGTGTGTGTCTCTGACCTGTAGGTGAGTGCAGATCCTGCGAAGGACATCATAGACACTGTCTCTTGATAGCAGAGATACAAATACATACTGAGGAAAATACAAAAGAGAAAGAATGGTATCAAAATCTTGTTCTCATACTGAGGTGTTAGAATATTTGTATTTGCAGCCATAACAAGCACATGATAATACATTCAAATGAATAGCAAAAAGTAAAACATTGAATCATTTGGGGAAAACAACACTTCAGGGATTCATAATCTGGGGCACAAAGAGTATATTTTCATACATTTGTTCTAGTTTATTCTTTCATGGAAATAACAACAGCTCAGTGTTAACTTAGCCACTTATCCCTCTGACCTGGATGACTGTTATTGGTATCTAAATAACTTAATTTGTTAGCATTTGAAGCACTGTTATTGTGTGAGCAGTGTATCGGTTGTTTGTGTCCTGTTTTATCTCTCCTCCTGACACAGGCATGTTGGTGAAGGAGCAGAGGAATTACAAACAAGCCTGGACTGTTGTTACAGACACGAGCTGTGAACTTTTACCTCATAAACAGCAGGACCAGCCTCTTAAACATCACTGTATAGAGCCATGTATGTTTGCATGGTTATGTAATGCATATTACACAATCACATAGACATATATGGTAATGTTTTTATTTTATTTGATATATTTGGTCTTTTTGTTCCATTTATACACATTATTTGATCTCTAAATTGCATTATGGTATTAATAATGGACTTAGACTCAGAGCCTTTAGATTCTGACTTGGTTTTTTTGTTTTTGTCCTGTCGCAGTCCATTTTTTGTTTTGTTTTATTCATTTATTTTTTTGTTTTGTCTTTGTTTTTTATCCTGTCGGACTCAAATCACACTGTTGTCATCCTAACTTGTTTGCCAACTGCTATTGCGTTGTCTGTCTGGCTGTTTGTTGATAAAAAACTAAAATAAAAAGTTTTTTTTTAAAAATACTGAAAGAGAGGAAAGCACGCAACCACATTTCATTCCACTATAAAAATCAGCCCAGTCGCTCGCTTTATTAATAAGGATTTGTGTTATGAATGAAAGCTGCCAGACAAGGTGCAATACTCAAGCACTTTTATGTATGTATTTATAATGTGTAGTTGAGTATAAGACAGTCTGTGAAACATTTCTGCTATTTCTGAAATTATAACGACTGGAATGACTGAAGAATCAGCCCTTCTGTCAGCCTGATGTGTGCCAGCCCTGGAAACGTGCAGAATATTCTGTAATCTACCTATCTAGAAAAGAGAGTGATGGAATGGACTGTATGGATTTGAGCTAAATTGCTAACATGCTATTTTCCATAAATGATAACTTGTTTATAATTAGTCATTATAATGTAATAATTCATGAAGTTTAATGCCCCTGCCAACCTCTGTAGTCTCATTTAGCTACTTGCCCTTTTTTACGATTTCCAATTCATGAGTGGGGTATTAAGTGACACATTTGATTGTGTAAAATAAAACGCTAACATCTCTGAGGCCTGTGTTAACTAGGATAGAATCTAGAATAGAAATGTGTACCAATTTTGCATTAACATGTGCTCTCTCTTTGCAAAACAACCCACTGGGTTAACATTAAATGGAGTTTTCATGTATTGTTTGGTGGTTGTTCCTTTTTTACTTGAGGATACAACACCTAGTTGTCACCACATGCTAAAGAAAGCTCGCTGAAGATTATTCATGAGTTGCTGGAGCTTGAACAGGAGCTGAAAAGTACATAATGTCTTTTAAAACACACTTGATGCTAGGCTGAGTCTGATGTGACAGGAAGTTAAGAAGCCCCTCTGACTGTAATGGTGGAAAATCCCTTAACTCTCTCGTACCACAGGGCCGTGACTCCACTCTGCTTTTATCTATAGTATGCCGTTCATTTTTCCAGCACATCTCTCCTGGAAAGTATACAGCCGTGCATCAGTATAAGTATTTTAATTCACAGCGTCTGTAGTGGAAGTGTTCACCTTCTGTCCGGTGTCTGTGGTGATGGCCAAGCCATTTGGTACCAGACCCGCTGTTTTGTGCTTCTTCACCAGTCTCACGGAGACGACAGGGATAGCCACCTTGAGAAGACAGAAAAAGGCACAAAAACATCATTTAATGATGGGGAAATTATAGATAAGATAAACAACACCTAGGTTTTAGTAAATGGTGGCAGGGAAGTAGAACATTGCAATACACTCAGGAAAAGCCCCTGGAAAATTAAACGTGTCTTATTTCATTCCGAATGTGAGGAATGCAGTCTGAATAAGCAGCTTATTGTCACTCGCATGTCAGGAGAGGTTTGGTTTCAAAGAAATGAAGGAAAAGGAACAATGCACAACATCAGAGAGACAATCACACAGCTTAAGGTTGAAGGTTCAGTAAGTCTACCTGTTCTCAGGACATTATCTCTCACAAATAAAGAGAGTCCTTTTCAATGTGTGAGCATTACATCGGTGACACTGTGAGTCAGCCTGTAATCCTGAATGACTTTCAGTCAAATCATCTGTCGAGCTGTCCAATCAGCCTGTCAGATTGTGACTGGGAGACACTGGGTTTGTGTTTGTCAGTCAGTTTGAGTTTATTAAGCTGCCTGTGAGTCTGTCGTACCTTGATGTCCTTGCCGAAGAGGTTGGCATAGAAACACAGCCAGTTTCTGGAGATGTAGAGCCGGCCTTGTAGAAGAATATCTCTGAGGAGAGCGCATGAGTACACTGTGAACAGAAGAGACACAAACATATTTTAGTTTCGTTTCACAATTGTAATCTGGATGGAAAAAAAATACACAACAAAACAATATCTCTGAACCCTCTTATTGTCTCCCCAGCATTTTGTTAATCAATCAATATCTAAAAATTCACAACATTGTTTATATTTTGATATAAGTTTGTGGTAATCCTGGCTGAACTGGGGGAACAGAAGAGTTTATTGTGCTAGAGACGTTGTTCATCCTGAATGTGTTCCTGAGATTAAACAGATGAAAGAATCAAAGATGAACACCGAGCCAAGACAGCTACTTCAAGTGATTAACAAGCTGAAAGAAACAAGGAGTATGTAGTGGAATATGTACTAGAGATTGTTTTATAGGGCTTTTGAAAGTACACATGCTATTGATAAAAATGCAGTAGCAGAACATTATACCTGCGACCACTTGTAGTGTAGTATTTTGTACAAATACTGTACATTTGAAGATTAGACCTTAAAAGATTCTGTAACATGTTATGAAAACAAAATACATGGTTATCACAGGACACTGATGCTACAAACTGTATTGCATTAATGTAGATTTAAATACAGTATGTAAAGTAATTAACATAAAAAAGCATTCAATAAAACATTATAGCAGCAGTCTTATGAATCCAAAACAAACATATGCAATATATCTAACACCTGGAGAAACATTATACTGCACTGCACAATGAGTACTTACTACTTTAATCTACTTTACTTTGAAACTTAAAGTGAATTCTCGAAGTTCATACTTGACAACAATGTTCTGAATGCAGGACTTTAACCTTGAAGTGGAGTATGTTTTTACTAGTACTATGTTTTAAGTACTTTTACTTCTCTCATCACTTTTAAATAGTTTGATTACTACTAAAGAAGCTCTCAATGCAAATTAATAGTGTGTAATGAGAGTTATATTTGAGTTTAGACAAACTTTTGTCATTTAGCCATCATACAGCTCTGGAAAAAGTATAGACAACAATGGCAGCCATTCCATTCCAGTGTCTGTTGAATTCAGAGAAATGTTGTCAGTAGTTTATAGAATACAAAATTAAAAATGAATTTTACTCAAACACATGCCTATAAATAGTAAACTGATAATGCTGCAGTGATCTCTTCATTTGTTCCAGAGCTGTCACAACATTGGATCATATTTGTGCCAGAAAATGTCTTATTTCAAAAAAGCCAAAGGTGAAAACTTAAAATAATTTCTGGTGACTAATTGATAAATAGACTGATCCTTTAAACTCTTTAAAGAAAATATACTTTTGTCTGATATTTAATTTAAAAAAAGGCAAGAGAAGATTAGAAAAAAGTACAAACTCAAAACACACAAATCATATAGAGGCTGAAGCGTGACAAGTCCAACAAGCGTAACAGACTGATAAATAAGAAAATGAAGTTGCAGCACAAACACAGTCTCAAAGTTTCCCTCCTGGTGAAGAGCACAGTACCTTTCATGAGGATCTCATCCTTGGGCACACTCTGGAACAGTTTGTGGTACTGCGAGTTGTACTTGCTGACAGTCTGTGCAGAGGGACAGGGCAGAGTCATGAGGAGCTCCTTGGCCGACCGGCCCGCCTGCACCGCTCCACCGGCCCCTCCTCCACCACCAGCCGCCCCGCTCGCCGCAGACACCACCCGCTCCCTCAAAGGACGGGAGCTCTGCACCAGGCTCAGCACGTTGGCCCCGTATACATTCACACACTCACGCACATCGATGGCCTGGAGCAAGCTGCTGCAAGACACACACTGATTTCCCTGTCGCCGGTCAGTATGGGGCCCAGACTGAGGGCTGTCTACCTCTGCTCTACAGGCACCTACAGACACACACCAGGCTCTAATGCGTACACACAGAAACACACACACTACTACAGAGTTACAGCAGCAACGCCTCAGCTTTCAGCCACTGAGCTCTTTCTTCAGAAACTACAAGACTCTCTTTCTCCCTCTCAGATACACCTCCAGTGACTGTACACTTTGCAGCACCCACCCAGCTGACTCCTCCTGCCTCCTTCACACACATACTCTGCCCTTCATCACTCTGAGCTAAAAGAAACACACACACAGGTACTCCTCACTACTCTCACTCAAACTCTTTCTTTCTCTGCCTTTCCATACCTCTATCTATCAAAGACACCTAAAAAGTCCTCTCTTTTTGGAGAAAATCACACATTTCTCCTCCATCGGAGCAACGCAAGAGGTTTCTCTCATTCCCTGCTCTCCTCCGACACATCTCAAACTCAACTCCAGCTATAGATATCCCTGCCACCAGACTTTCCCATGTCTCTGTCTTCTGTCTATCTCTCCTCCGACTCATATCAGCCCAGCTATGCTGTTGTCTGCGGCTCCTGTCCTCAGGAATATGGCACTTACAGTACTGTACGTGACAGTAATGCACGGGGCTCGATCACCACTCATACCAATTTTGAGTCACATGCAGGCAAATTATGAGAACCATTTTGGGAAATACCTGGAAGACACTGGCCCAGATTGAGGCTTTACATGATAGTAATTTAAGATTATATTGCACTGAGCTTGTCAATAAAAAGGTAATAATTTCTTAATTTCGCTTTAGAAATCTCAAATGTTGCGGTGAGCAGGGAACATTTAGACATTTGTCACACTTTTATGTCAGCAGCAATGTTGACTTGTTAACATGTAATCTTATCTGATTCATAAAGATAGATAAATAAACACAGACAATCAGATTGAAATCTGATTTGTCATATTGGGGGAGGCTTTTGTAAGCATCTCACTGTCATAAAGACGTCTGTTTGAAATATCTTTCTAATCTGCAGTGAAACAAGTGAGAGAAATGTCTTTAGATCAAGTACTCAACAATAAAAGCTCTCCTCTAAGGGGAAGTTTAAACAGGGAGGGAAGACACAGTGATGATTTCAATCAAAAGAGGACTTACCGAGCCCCGGTAACATTTCTTCACATCTTCATAGGACAGATCTTCAATCAGCTGAAACCTGTTGTGAAGGGAAATACTACACTTAGGAATAAAATGACAGTTCTTTATACCCATGTTTACATCTAAATAGTGAACAAAACCAAAGATGTTCAGTTAAAGATGTTATATTTAACAGAGAAAAGCAGGACGTCTCCATATTTGAGAGGCTGAGTACAGCATTTTCAGCCATTTTTAAATGGGACAAACTGAGTGAGTGAATGAGTGAATAAATATCCTATTACGAAAAAAGTTCCCCATGGTTTCCTGTAGATCAACAAATCATGAAGTCGTCTAATGGTAGCAGACATAACTATTATGGATACGAATAAAGAATACATATAGACTGTATTGAGCAATAATGGCAGATTGATGCTGTCATCCGACCTGAAGATACCATGACAAATGACATGTGTGTGTGTGTGTGTGTGTGTGTGTGTGTGTGTGTGTGTGTGTGTGTGTACTTTGCAAAATCCCAGTTGGTTGAAAGCTTCCACATGACAGGTTAATCATCAGCGTGCACAGGCAAAGGCTGTCACAAAACAACATAATCACAAAGATAAATATTGAGCTGTTGAAACAAATAGTGACCATAGCACGAGTGTATCACTATTGTTCTTTTTATAGTCAGAATGCATGAGCACACACAGACACACACATCACAGGCATCAAGCATCAAGCTCGCCTCCGGGGGGGTAGTCAGAGCAGAGCAGCAGATGTCGCAGCGTGATACTCCACACTCTCCATGTCTATTGGCTTGCTAATGCAGAACCACTCAGCAGATGAAATACAGTATAATCAGCCCTTTAAGGAAAATGTCACTGAAATGAACTGCCGTACCAGGTCAGATGCTGCATGCAACAATAACGTCTGAAAGGCCAAGTGTTTGGAGGGATTATTCCCTGACAGAGACGTTCCTTTCTGCCTGTATCTCCGTGTGAGTGCTAGGAGATTGACAGCGAGCAGAGGCCAAAGTAGCACAGCGCTGATATGAAAACACTAGAGGAGATGCTGATAAAACAGTAGCTCTGGCAAACCAAACTGCAGCCTCATGTTTACTGTGATGGATTATCCGCGCTGTGGGAGACATTTTTCATGCGCAGCAACACAGAGGCATAAAATTAAGGGAGGAAATAAAGCCTTGGTCAATTCAACCCACGTCTAACAACAACAGAGTCTAAACTGTATATTCATAGACTCTGTTAATTTACTAATATAACACTCTTAATATTGCCTTTATGCATAATGAATAGATTTTACTGCCAACAATACAAATTAATTTCAATTTACTTAAAGGTGGGGTATGTCATTTATTTCAGAAACAGTTTTTGTTATATTCCATGGAATGCTCTTAACATCCCGATAGCAATGAATATATTAAATGCTTTGACAATAAATACATAAAAAAACGTCATCTGTGGAAGCCGTAGTAGGCCTACTGTAAAAAGCACGACCGATCATTTTAGCCGGCCCGGCTAAAGTAACTGGATGGCCTACCTGCCTGTCAGCCTTCCATCTGTACACAAACTTATCTCGTGCCCTCATTGGTCATGTGCGCGTTCGTGTGTGTTGGAGGAGGGGCTCTGTAAGGAGGTAGCAGATTTCTTCCGGTTGTGTACTTTCAAATTCTAGCGCACTCGAAAATGACATACCCCACCTTTAAGTAGGATTGTTTTCATTGTGATTGCTACTTTTATTAAGCAGTAGGCAAAACTATCACTGCATTTATTCCACCACTGATTTAAAATTAATTTCCAGAACATCATGAATCATTAACTGATGAAGTTGCTGACTTTGTATCTGGAATATAGGCCTACAACTTAAACTTTTTTATTTTAGCACAAAATCATCAACATTTAAAAATATTTGTATATATATGTTTTTAAATGGGTCAGCCTGCTATTGAAGTAGAAAATAAAAAGGCGGCTTTTGTTTACCATTGTCTGAAATCAAGGACCTGTTGAGAAACTATTGAGAAATGTGATCTGTTTATGTTAACCCAGTGAATAGGCAGGTACATTCATCTCCAACATATTTTTAATAAAAATCTGTCTCTCAACATGGCGGCCCTATGATTCAGCAGGTATTTAATAAATCATAACATAACAGCACATTAGTATTCCCCTTGAAAAATGTCCTTCACTGTAAACAGCAAGGTGTCATTATGTTAAAATACTCTCACTGTTGCTTTCAAAACAGCTGGACGGTCTGCACCCCCGAGGAGACACTCTCCTCTGCTAAGAAGAAACTGAAACTATAAACAATGTTTTCTTCAATAATTCAAAGTAACACTCATAACACCACTGAGGATAACTTTCATGTTCACAATATTTTATTTGTAATTTAATATGGGTTGTTCACATGTATTTATCTTTATCCATTCTTAAAGAGAAAGACAGCTGTTCAAAGATTGTCATAATAAAATCCAAATGCATGACAACCGAGTAAACTCCAATACACAGAAACAAACTTTTAGATACGGTTGAAATCTGCTGAGCAGTACTACTGTAGGCTTCAATCTAAGTGTAATATAACCCTGCATGTCTTCAAGAATTAGGCCATCCATTCTTATGTTGCCATTGTCACTGTACTTTTCATCTCATAGAGTGAATCAGAGACAGAGATCCACAACCCAGGCTGTAAAAAGACCCACGCAGGGTTAAAGTGTCACAGAGCAGAGGGGGGTGACAGATGTTATAGCTGCCTGCTGAGTGTGTGTGTGTGTGTGTGTGTGTGTGTGTGTGTGTGTGTGTGTGTGTGTGTGTATGTGTGTGTGTGTCAGGATGAGGCGGTTGTTTACAGCAGTACAGCTGTGACAGCGCTGCCTGCTCTCAGCTAAATACGTTACAGACACTTAAAGTGATGCATTACTCACTTCACAGCATAAATTATTTTCAAAACAGCAGTACAGAAATCCACCTTGCACCCATCCAAAACCTCTAAAATGGCAAAACAGTATTTTGCCAGTTTAAAGGCGAAATTATTCATAATGCTTAACTGTTTGACATGGAACACCTTTTGTTTTTCCACCATAACCTCTTATGTTGGGCGACATCATATTGTAAAAATTGACTAAGAACCAAAAGTGTCCAAAATACATATGTTACAAATACATTTGAAGAATCAGTCATAATTGCTGCATAATTTCAATGCTGTTACCATACATTCAGAAAACACAATACTTAGGTCATCAATAACCATACTAAATTACAGCAGGTCATAAAATGAGTAAAAAGCCACCTTTTATTTGACCTTAGCAACATTTAATTATTTTATACAGCTTGTCCTAGATGTGCAAATTCATGATTTTCCTCATTACATCCCCCCTTATAGAAAATACATTATCTTGTGATGTGAACAATGGTGCCTGTGTGCTGCCCTCGCTGCCTGCTGGTTGCTGACTATAAATAGGTCCCACAGTGGATCTGCACTCCCAGGTGGAGAGATGGAGTGATTATTAAAAACATGGGCTGCTCTGTGGGGACTAAGCCTCTCTCAGGCTCTCAATCTGTCTCTAGTTTCAAGATCCAGGTCTTAATCAATACCACTGGTACATCAGTGTGTGCTAGCCAGGTGAGTGTCAGAAGAAAAAACACTACAGGCAATCACCCTCAGGGGCTTATGTATGAGAGCTGTAGACGTGGTGTGTCAAGGTAAAGCTTCTTTTTTTAAACAAATTGTATAAACAAGGTCATGCTGGGATGGTGTGAACAGGCAGTTGTCAGAGCTTCACCAAAATATGACTCAAGGGTTATTTTTGGCCATTATTCAGAAGGGTTTGATGAGAATTCTCAGGCCCAGAGGGAACAATCACATTTTCCAGCTGAAGTATAAACATGAGAATCACTCGAGCAGGATCCTGTTTTTATGGTATTCACACAGCTGCAGCAGAAAGTAGGCTGATTTTCCAGGTGCCAGGAGGCTGAGTGTGTGGAGTGAACCGTCACATAGGATATAATAAAGCGCAATAACCCGAAAATTGACGTATGAAGCTGTGGTCTGGAAATCTAACAAAACCTGCTTATCATGTTATACCCCTATGAGAATATCAAATGTATGTGTGTGTATGTATGTGTGTGTACGCATGCGTCTTTTTCATTGTATCTCAGTGCCCTTGGCAGTGAGGCTGAGTGGTGAAACTAATTACAAGCTCAAAGAATCCTAAATTGAATCCTAAATTAGAAAGCGAACACCTCCCTTTGGTAGCTGGTGTAGGAGTGGACTCCCAGTCAGTCATTTAGCTAGAGGAGAAGAACTGTGAGACTTCAAAAGACATACAGAATGTTGAGAAAAGTAGAGGAAAGTTCAAATTGGTGTATAATCAAAGTATTATATTCATAGAAAGTTTGTTTTTCTCAAGAAAAAGTTTAAGCATATTTGACAAAATAATTTGGTCTTTTATCGCCCTCAAGTCTGCTGATATTTTCAGCAGACTTACTTACTTACAACAAACCAACAGAGAGCACCTGTAGCTTAATCTCTAGAGGAAATGATATCACCAGCAAAGCAAGTAATGTTTGATTGGTTATCTTACCAAAATACTTATCCAAGTGTTTCGTAGTCAAATATGTGTGCCCGGTTTACCCGAGGGCTGAAGATTAACTTTCACATTTCAGATCATTTCTTTATTTGCGATTCAGTGAAATCATAACAATGTCAAAGAGTAAATAATAGAACATTCTAGTATGCGTAGATTGTGTTGCATGTTTTGAGGAAGTTGATGAATATTTCAAAGCCTTTCTTTGAGCTGTAAACAATTATGGTTGGATTGATTTCAACTGAATGTTAAAGCCTATAAATGTGAATATGCACATTGAATATTAATAATAATAATGCATTTTATTTATATAGCGCTTTTCACAACTCAAAGACGCTTTACAGTATGAGGGAGGGTAGACAAACAAGGACAGGCAAACAAGTAAGTATAGTAAAATAAAAAAAATAAAAATAAGAAGGCAGTCAAGAGGAAGTTGATTGAGAGGGGGGGGGCTTATGGGTAGACAGAGTTAAAAATATGTGTTTTGAGGCGGGACTGAAAGACTGTGAGGGACTCAGAGTCACGGAGATCTTGGGGGAGGGAATTCCAGAGCCTAGGAGCTGCCACTGAAAAGGCTCTGTCCCCAAAGCTGCAGAGTGTGGATGTGGGAATGGATAGGAGTCCGGCTGCGGTGGATCTGAGGGACCGTGGGGGTTGATAAGGAGTGAGAAGGTTTGTGAGATAAGGGGCGGCCAGATGGTGGAGTGCTTTGTAGGTGAGGACCAGAATTTTGTAGTTGATGCGATGGGAGACAGGAAGCCAGTGGAGGTCTTTGAGGACTGGGGTGATGTGATGCCATGATTTGGTACGCGTGAGGAGACGTGCAGCTGCATTTTGAACCCGTTGGAGTCTGTTGAGGGATGTAGTGCTGATGCCGTAAAGAAGTGAGTTGCAGTAGTCAAGGCGGGAGGAAATGAAGGCATGGATTAGTCGTTCGGCTGCGGGGCGGATGAGAGAGGGTAGGATTTTTGCAATATTGCGGAGGTGGAAAAAGGAGGTTTTGACTGTTTGGCGGATGTGAGGTTCGAGGGAGAGGGTGGGGTCAAAGATTATGCCAAGGTTGCGTGCCTGATTGGAAGGGGAAACAATGGTGCCATCGATGGTGAGAGTTATGTTAGTGACCTTGCTGAGGGTGGATTTGGAGCCGATTAGGAGGAGTTCTGTTTTGTTGCTGTTCAGTTTGAGGAGGTTATCTTGCATCCAAGTTTTAATAGCTGTCAGACAGGAATCGATGTGGGTAAGGGGTGGATTATGGAGGGATTTGGTGCTGAGGTAGATCTGAGCATAGCAGTGGAAGTCCAGGTTGAAGTGGCGGAGTATCTGACCGAGGGGGAGGATGTAAATGATGAAGAGGAGGGGGCCAAGTACTGATCCTTGAGGAACGCCTTGGGTGACTGAAGCTGTGGCAGAGGAGTGGTTGGGGAGGGAGATGAAGTGGGATCGTTCAATGAGGTAGGACTGGAGCCATCTGAGTGCAATACCTTCAATACCAATTGAATCAAACGATCTCGCACAATGTGTCTTATCAACACCCATTGTTGCTGTAATTAGCCACCGGCTACCTACCCCGCACTAAAGGCAACATAGACAAAGTTAGTGACTAGCTGGTTAACATTATTAACCGTTATTGCAGTATCAAGCAGTTTTAGAGCTAGATTCTAAAGGTAAGTTGGTGGAGACCAAAATAGAGCTGAAAGAGAGTGAATATTATATCAGTTGGCCTGATACCCGGTTATGTAAATGTCTCTTTGAGTGTCCTGGATCAATGATCTGTTTCCTAACTCATAATCATAACAACTTATAGGCAAGTGATATGTGGTGGCTGTGCATTTGTCATATTTGTTTTAATCAATGAATGACATATATAAATACTTATGTAAACTGTGAAATGTATGTTTAACTCTATGTAAATACATGACAACTTGAAATACAAAATGCAGCAGCAGTGGAGCATTGAGGGGAGTGCCACAAGTTCAAAACTGACAGGTGCATAAGGTCCCTCCCATTCACGGAGTGTACTAACACCAATCATGCTTCAGTGCTAAATCCCATTTCAGAACAGATTCCCCAGGATTAAGCAGTCCCTCGAATCCTCCTTATATAACACACTGACACACCAACATTGTGCATAGGAATTATTGCACAAAAATATGTTAAATGTGGGTAAAACACTTAGTATAAATACAGCAATGTATACTTTATTTGTCATACATATATTCTCTTCAGGCCTTTGGTGAAAAAATTAAAAAATTTCCCTTTGTAAATCTCTGTTTGTGGTCTCTTTGCGTGCATGTGTGTGCATGTTGGACCATTGTTTGACATCAAATACAGCTGAAATAAAAGCACAAAATAAGAGCTGTGAAAATAAATCTCCTGGGGTTGCAACCCATGACCATGCACAGGATACAGATGGTGTGCGGGGAAAAAGACAGCAAGTGTTGCAGAGCAGTGTGTGTGTGTATGTGTGTGTGGGATTTGCCTGAAGTGGCCGTGCGTGTCGTCGTCCTTGGAGTGGTCCAGGTCCTGTGTTGAGAGCAGGCCTGTTTCTTCGCTCTGCTCCTGCTGCTCAGTCATGCTCCTGGCCCTAAACACACAAACACAGCGCTCCGTGTTAACAGCAGGAACCTCTGCACCAGACAGTCATGTTCACTTGTAAAGAACTGTTTGTTTTTGTCCCAAGGTTTGGATTCAAAGAGAGCTATAACCCCAAAAAAGGGTTATGGGGCAAAAGCAAATGGACTCTGTGTTCAAATCAACACAGCTGTGATGCAACATTCAAAGTCTGATTCTGCAGGTTTGCACTACATTAATGGTCTCGACTCTGCAAAAAAAGCTGTGTTCTTGTGATTGTGCAAATGGGGTCTATGTCTGCGCTCACACAGATATCTACAAAGAAAAAGAGCACCTCAGAGGTTGTGCAGATGGCTGACCTGATTTTCTGTTGTGAGCAGAGACTATAAAGTTGTGAGCTGACTCAAACACTTCTTCTCCAAAAAACGTAAAACTTTGAAACACCAAACGCCTCTTTAAATGAACTATTACAGGTATCAAAAGAAGGAGAAGAAAGAAGAAGGGACCAAGAATACGACCATGAATTGTCTTTAGTGAGATGTTTTCAAACAGAGACTTACATTTCTTCCAGTGGGTAGTGATTGATAAAAGGTATAGCAATACACAACATGAAAACACTAAGGAACGATGCGACTTTAACTCTGAGGACACCCAGCTTAACATTTACTGTGATGGATTATGTGATAGGGCTGAGCGATTAATCGATTTTAAATTGAAATCGCGATTTGAAATGATGCAATTATCAAATCATAAAGCCTGCGATTTATTTTAGTTTTTGTTCTTCTTGTGTGTCAGTCATCCACACCAATCAGAAGTGCTGTGCTCCACATGTACCAGCCATTGTTAACCAATCAGAAGTGGCCCATGATAGAAGGTGATAGACAGATTGACCCAATCACCTGCCAAGTATTTGTGAAATACTTTTCCAAATGGCTTCCAATGGAGCTTTAGATGGTCTGGTGAAACAAACCATCTGAGTCAGGTTAGTAATGTTCCATCACATGTTTTACATCTATTACAGGGTGAATCTTAAACTGAAGCTTGACTTTAAAGCAACCCAACGGAAGTTTCATGTAAGTTTAGTTCTTTCACTCGTAGCTCGGGCTGCGGGGGTGCTAGAGACGGGAACACGTTGATACGACCTTCCTAGCCGGAGATATGGCCGCATTTTACAATAAACCTCCGTTGGGTCGCTTACAAACAAATATCGCAAATCGAATCGCAATATCTGTCCGAAAAATCGCAATTACATTATTTCCCCAAATTGTGCAGTCCTATTATGTGACTCAGGTCTTTTAAAGACAGGACTGGGAGATACAGCCAAAACCTTCCCTCTGGATTAAAGTCTCTGTTTAAGTAGCTGTGCCTGTACATCTTCCTGTTAGATAAGTACATAAATGTTTATCCATTTATTTAAACTTTATCCATTGACTTTAACCATGAATGTAGACTTGGATATAGCAGAGGCCTGGTTCCTTGCTATTAAAGTTGCTC
This sequence comes from Gymnodraco acuticeps, assembly GCF_902827175.1. NCBI lineage: Eukaryota > Metazoa > Chordata > Actinopteri > Perciformes > Bathydraconidae > Gymnodraco > Gymnodraco acuticeps. The sequence continues at coordinate 5,370,603 of NW_022990271.1, forward strand.
AATGGCCTGATCTCATGCTCACACAATTAAATGCCAGTTCCAAGGAAAATTGTCTATTTTATCCAGACAGTGACATAACTAGCTATTCTGACGTCAACTATTCAGCTACTGTAACTGTATGACTATTAGCGGTTTAACAGTTTTTAGTCCGTTGTCTTTAGTTACCAGTTCCACATTCCCAATTTGTTTGATAAATATTGTTTTACACACGCTTAATTCAAACACATAGTGTTATGGTGCCTTCATACCAGATCAACTGGCTCAGCATGGTTTATGTGCTGTGCATTCATCCATGCATAGGGAAGCTTACTGTTGTAAATCTACCAAGACCAGCAACACACAAATACAGTTTAACACATTGTTCTGGCTATATCTTTAATATAATCCTAATTAACGTTTTTAAACGTTTTCATTATTTGAACAGTCCACAGTCTTCCACACCATTGTGGTATACATGCACTGTTTGGGAATCTAGATGATACATCTTTTATTGTCCTTCAAATGCTTTGCAGTGTTTTTATGAGAAAGCACAACTGGTGGAAAGCTTCATAAATCTATTATGTTTTCTCTTCTCATCTGCACATCAGCAGCCACCTGCCCTGTGACACATTTTCCTCTGGGAGAGGGGAAGTTGTTAGCACCTGCGCCACTATAATTACAGGTGCTGATGGAAAGAGGCTCCTGCATGCAGTTTCCAGTGTATTATCTCTAATTAGCCAGAAGCTTCACGTCACACTGACCTGTTCAAACAACAAGGGCTTCTTGCTCCTAGAGGTTTTACTTGTGACTGTGATCACAGAGGGTTGAAAGGGGAATAAATAGTTTGTCGTTGTAGATAAGGAAAGTACGGAGCCCCCTAGGGGACATGGAGAAGAAAAAAAAAAGTATTTAAAAAAAAAAAAAAAAAAAAAAATGTTTTGCGAGATATCCAAAACCTTTGCGAGATATCGCAATACTTTTGCGAGATCTCGCAAAAACAACGTTGCAGTTTGTAGACGGTCCCTAAGCACTCCTCTCCCTCCTCAAGCTGCAGATTGTGACCAATTATTGATGTTTAGCTCGGATGACGGCGCGTATCGAACTGTTCTGATCAAAACGACTCTGTAGCTCGTTGTCTACCTTGCTATGATTGTAAAGTCATGTTGTTTGTATTTTTACAACGTTATGTTGTGAGTTATTGATCCGCGAAATTCGAATCTGTCAATAACTCAGCTCAGAGGAACGTGCATGTCCCCTCGCTCTGAGTGTTCTCTTGAGGTGTCTTCACTTATGTGAAACCCTTTATATATACAGTCTATGTGTGAAACCCGTGCCTATTGCCAAGCACTGATGTTATATCTTTATATTTAAGGCCAAGCTCAAAGTAAAATCGATGAACGCTCCATTGTTGTGGTTTCTGTATTGCCGTAGCAGCCGAACTGACCAGGAAGTACATTGAGCTAAATGAAAAGTATTGCGAGATCTCGCAAAACATTATTATTATTTTTTTTTTCAAATACATTTTTTTTTCTTCTCCATGTCCCCTAGGGGGCTCCGTAGGAAAGGCCTTAAGCCTGAGGGTAAGGGATTCAGGAGGGTATCTGATCCCACATGAGGGCCTAAGAGCAAAATGAAGCCTTGTGTTGCTGTTTCTCTTCACTTCAATCTTCAAATGGCCCAGTTGTGTTTAGCCGTTCTTTGTAGGGAAATGGTTGGAAGATAATAATCAGATTTTCTGGAACAGGAGTGAGGGCAAACATACTATTTTAAGGAAGTACTTTTCTAAGAATTAAATGTTCTTGGAAAATCATTATTGACATGCATTTGAACTAAAGATGTATGTAGCTTGGTAAACTGTTGTGATTAAAACATCCTAAGGAGGATTGACTTGTTTTACTTGAGTGACTTTTTTGCAATGTTATGTTAATGCTTAACTTCTAAAAGACAAAGCTATCTATACGTTTTTAAACCATTTTTGAATTTTAATGAAAGCCAGCATGCAGGCATGTCAGTTTGTCACCATATTTTTTGATGGGCCCTTTATGACACGCTGGTCGCTGTAATTTTTTTAAGCAAGTGTCCATTGTGTCTGACCACACAACCGACTGGGTGGATCTGTATCGACCTCACCGACAATTTGTTTGTCATTTTGGCTCTGGTCACGCAGTTATTTACACAAACCACCTGGGATAAACATACTCTTTGAGAGGAAAAACCTTTTTAGCCGTTTTTAAAGAAGTTTAACCCCCTAGCTTTCAGTCCTTTCTAATGTCATTAAATGTTGCTTTAGTGTTGAATATGTTTACAATTAATCAAATGACCACAAACCAATTCGCACATGAGCCTGCAGCTTTTGATGGGTTAGTGACTGCTTTCTCCCACAGATTTGGGGGACGCCAGTTGCTTTGTGTAGTAGAACCCAACCTATACTTGGAGGTATTAAGCAGCATTTTCCTTCACTGCTATGTATACTTACACCACAGAGTTAAAACAGTGTAGTAGAAGAAATGGAGTGATGTGGAAAAACTTGGAGCCCTTAATCTTTCTAAATAAACAGGAATGTTACTTAATCTGTTTTTCAGCAGCAGTTCCAGCTCATCTAAACAGTCCTAACACACTGCAGACATGGTTTGATGTTTCCCTTTTAGAAACACTGCATTTCCCCCAAGACAATACACACATATTTCCTAAAAACAAACAAGTACACCATGACTTCACATTAGAACAGAGAGGTCTGTATATGTGAAACTATAAATAACCTCCCTCTAGCTCTCCTACTGGAACTTTGAAACATTTAAAAGGCCTACGCCTCTTCTCTTCTATGTTCTTTTTTTGTCTCAGGAGCCAAACAGTTTGTGATGTCACAAGACATCCTCCAATCCAATAAACTATAATCTTGTTAAGGCTGCTAGTCACTGTGAGTGTTGCTGAAGAATTACGTCACTGCCTTTGATCGGCCAAAAGCTTTCCCAAGATATACAAAATACTGTGGCAAATAAAAGAGATCTTAAATTAAAAAAATTTTTTTAAATGTATGTGCAAGATTTTCAAGTCTCTTAGTGTGAAGCAGACTCCCCATCATGACTGGCATACAACTTTCTAAGCAATGTGGTCTGCTTTGTTTACAGTGAGTGTAGAGGCAAAGGTTTAATTTGTCTGGAAAGTTGAACTTGGGTTTTGTCTTATTAGGAAGTTCAGTCTGCAATCTTAGGGGCAGTCCACATGGTAGGTTTCTCTTTAGTGTGTAACACTTTTATACAATATTTGTTTTCTTTTTATTGCACATTAACTTAATATATTATTTTAGTATTTCATAGACACAGTCAGTTTATGAAACTAGAACAGAAGCCTGCACTGCTTGAGACCTCCTGAAGTAACCTCCCCATTGTGCAAGCACCTCAAAACAGCCTTTGATGACAGTATGTTTCTAAGACAGATCAAGGCTTCAAATGTTCTTGTTACATAATTATATATGGAGCACAGTAACTACTGTTTATTGGGATATCTAAAAGGGATTTAATGGAGTAATAGTTTTGTAAAAATATGTTTTGTGTTTGATGATTTCATTGTCTCTTTAAGAGATCAAACATGAACTAATTTGTTTGTTTGTATGTGTTAAAGTTAATTATACTTTAAGGTATAAAAACACTTCTATTGGAAGTAGCAGGTTCTTATAACACTTTTAAGCATCAATACAGACTGATCTGAGCTAGGTCTAGTAGCCTCCTGTTTTATCACTGTTAAAAAGCAGTAGTAGTCATTACACCTCACTCACATGTTTCACTTTAAATGACAACTTTAAATATGACTTCATGCACATGTTATGCCTGAAATGTAAATGAGACATAGCACCTGCCTTTCTGAATAAATCTGCCCTTTGCCATCAAAAGCAGAAACACTTGTCGAGAATGTCAAAACAGGAAAGTTTCTGATAGAAACAGGAAGAGATCCTTCAGAATAAAAGAGGAACATTTTTAACTTTAGGAACTCAAACAGTATACAGGGCTTAATGGGCAATACTTGACGAATACTGTTGAATCCTAACTACCATACATACAAACAAACATCAATTAAAAATGATTATTTCATGACCATCCTTCTATATTTGGTTACTGTTGCATTTACTTTGAAATATTTTCAACCGGAAGTCACACTCTACCGCTTTCTAGCTTGACGTCGGATAACGGCTCCTACCTGTAGCTTCAACAGACACTGTGACTTTTTCCGTCCTTTTGTCACCTTGTAGCTGCACGAAACTCCTCCGGTCCGTGCTTCATGTCTCGGTCAAATCATCTCAAGTACTTTATCCACGAAAAATCGACATTAAACTCAAAGATGGTCACGAAAACGGCTGCAAGCTAAAAGGCAGAGTGAGCGGCTGTGACCTCCTGAGAAGTGTGTCCTGTGTGAGGTGGGTTGAGTTTACCTACAGCCGGGCGGGCTGTGTACACACTGCCGGGGGATTACACTGACGCTGCTCTCCTACCACAGAGGCTCCCAGAATAACTTAACGAGTCCTCATTAATTGAAACTACAAGACTAACAAAAACATGTCTGCCAGGGCTTTTTGTTGTTGTAAATTAATGGCTTCTAAGCTGTTCCCCCGGTGAGGCTTGTTTAATAAGATCCTAATGATACGCAGGATATTCATATCTGTTTAAAGTAGAAATAATATAACCAAAAAAACGTAAAAGTTGTACATTTAGAATGTAATTTATAGTTCATTTACAGTCAAACATGTATTTGCCTATGATGTTAATGTCTCCTCAAATGTCTGACCTTGACTATATCAGCTTCTGTGCAAGGTTTGACACTGGAGAGTGGTTTTCACAGTCCTCTACTTAAGGGAGAGATGTCTGCAATTCCCAGACAAATCTAAATGTAAACGCATCCCGGATCAACTAGATTAGGTACATCACACATTTCTAAAGTTCTCTTCAACACCTGTAACCTCAGCGAAGAGCGGACTTGTCAATGTGAGAGCATGTGCAAGTGTTAGCATTAGCTTAGCAAAGGTTTTGACAACAAACATGGTAAAGTGTGCTGTTGTGGACATAAACACGACCCTGAAGCCTCTTTCCACCACCCTCTACCAACCCACTAGATATTATTGTTTATGTTTCACAACCACTAACACTGTCAGCCACTGCCAAATACAAGATGCTAACTAAATGTACCATTCTGATTAGTGTATTTGGCGGCAATTCTGGGGCACAGAAAACTCCAGCCTAGTCCAAAATGTATCTCTGTAATGTTTACCCTAACTAGAAAAAGTGAGCATGTCTACAATTATTGCTCCGAGCTAATATTAATATTGATGCGTTTATAGTCTAGGATTAAGTGATTTTAATTACTGTTTATAATGCTATGTGGTTAAAAGTCCATCCTCCATTAGCACACAACTACAATCCTTTATGAACAAGAAGTGCCACTTTTTAACCACTGATACTCAGGATGAGTTTCAGTGACCAGGGTTCTGTCTAAACAGGGTAAAAGGGGCGCTGCGCCCTCTTACTTTCGGCGTGCGCCCTCTGACTTTCGCCGTGCGCCCTCTGACTTTCGCCGTGCGCCCTCTTACTTTCGGCGTGCGCCCTCTTACTTTCGGCGTGCGCCCTCTTACTTTCGGCGTGCTCCCTCATACCAAAATGCAGATTTTTCCCGTAACATTTTAAAGTGTTGCCAGAAAACAATATTTATGTTTGTCAAAAACGGTATAACTACTCAAAGAATGTGAAAATCGTGTCAAAAAGACCGCCAGACAGCCTAGCTTATACTGAACTCCGAGCAGCATACTGTATGTCACCTATAAATCACCAACTATTTGTTCCCATCGCATGTTTCGAAAATTCACAGGTCCAAACATAAATAAAGCTAAATATTTACAATGTGTAAATATTACACTAATTATTAAGTACCTAATTTACTGCTGACAAGGAAGATATGACACTAACCGATGCAGCTAGCTGCACGCTCGCCCAAAATGACCCACATTAGTCATGATTGAATCCATTGCTTAGCTGTTGTCATCCATTTATTCCAACGTATGCATGTACCTATTTGATATCCAGAGGCAAAAACACCTCAAATGCGACACACATTTCTACCATATAACAAACACTAAAAATCATCTCAGAGTAACATTTCATTGTTCAGCTACACAATGAATGTTAAAACAAATCACGAGGGACGTCTTCCTGATTCTTGAGTAACTTTACCCTCCACATCAAACTTGGCCCAGTTCAAACCTCCAGTTCATTCTCCACATGTCCTCCTCTGTGATTGGCTGAGAGGTAATAAGATCCATTAACTAAGTCTCAATTGCCTTCTTGTAGTCGCCTTGTCAGTGACACTCATGAGAAGCATGCCAAGCGCTAAGCTTACTTCCTGTGTGCTGCAGACTGACCTGGCTCTGCCGGCTGCTATCCGCTGGCTGCAGTTACCATGAGGGTGGCGGTGGTGAGGCAGCTGGTAGTATCTGTCCTGTCCGGGGGCCTCTTCAGCGGGCAGGGCCTTAGGGCTGGCTGCGTAGATAGTGCATCCCATGAACACCTCCTGGAAGTCACCCTCGGTGTCCTACAGCGAGCGGAGAGGAGCGGTCCTCAAGGTATCCTTCCTCTGCACGGCCTGTCCCGTCCTGATGCCAGCCAGCTGCTCTGTGGAAAGCCATTGGCTCAGCACTTTGCTGTCTTAACCCCTCCTTCCCTCTGCATCTCTCCTCCAGCCTACCTCCCTCCTTCTCTCCCAGCCTCCCTCCCTCCCTCTCTCTCTCTCTGGCCCTCCTCCCCCCTCTGCTGAGCTGAGAGCATCGAGGATAATCAGATTCCACATTTACACTCAACAAAATCATCCCCAGAGTAATCGCTCCCTGTCACTGATGTTGCATTATGCTAATGTCCCGACGCAGCCTCAGGTTAGGAGCATTAGGAGCAGTTAAAAATATCCTAACGGACGGATAGGGAGGGAAAGCTGCAGCAGGTAAAGTTTATTTACGTTTGAGTGCAGCTGGAGAGAGAGGACAGTTTGACAGCTGGTCCAACACTCTGCTGGGGTTGCAACAAATCATTTTGTTTTTCTTTCCATTACGGTAAATGCTCAGTCCCTAAATTGTCATAAATTAGTGAGAAATGCTCTCTTCAGTTTCCCAAGGCTTAAGGCAATCTTGAAATGGCTTTACGTTTCTTTTAGCAATACATATGCAATGATTAGTTTCGGAGTTGTCAACTATTCAATAAATCACAAACTATTTTGCTAATCAATTTATCGGTTTGACTCAACATTTTCTGATACTATAGTTACTTAAATGTTAGTTTTCAATGTTCATCATCTTGGGCTTTGGAAACTTTGTTTTGTCTCCCAATTGTCTGACATTTTATAAACCACACAACAACTAGTTGAGTACTCGCTAAAGTGATCTACAGATTCATCCAAAAATAATTGTTAGTTTCAGCCACACTGATCAACAGTCCAACATGTTTTGATACTAAGAATAATGGGAGCAAAGCGACACATTTGAAAAGATTTTGCAAGCAAATTATTGGCATTTTTTCATGACAATTGATTCAAAGACATGTAAAAACGTTGAATAAATTCTGATGGCACGCACCATAAGTACGCACATGCATTAAACTCAAGGTTCTCTGTAGAGTGATGTGCTCCTGTAGTGCTACGGTGCGCTGCCCCTCTGATCAACAGGTGGGGGAAACACACTAAGTTATGCTGTAATACACCAGAAACAGCAAGCTAGTAAACATAGATGATAACTATCTAAGACAGGGGTGTCCAAACTGGCCCGGGCCCTTTTTTATTCGCCCACAGCTAATTCTAAAAGTATAATGGAATATGGCCCACACATGAAGCTTGTGCTTTTCTTTCATTTCACTTCTTAAATATATAAACATATATTACACAGTATTCGTTGTTGTTATGCCCGTGTTAATAAGTCCTATTTTCAAATAAATTCAGTCAATTAAAGTCAAAAAACATTTCCTAACAAATCTTAGTTGATAAAAAAACAAACTTATTTGCATAACACTCTTGCCGTTAATAACTGTGTAATATATATCTGGCTGCTAAATCCTTAGAACTGTTACAAGTTGTGTATTTTGTAAATTGTGTAACTAATTTTTTATTATATCATAACTTAGTACTTTTTAATGCATGTAACATTATGTAACATTAAGCTGTCTGTGGCTCTTTTTTCTGCTGTAACTACGTACATTTCCCCTCTGGGACTAATAAAGGGATTCTGAAGGACCGATTAAAAGTAATCACAGAGCTTCAGTCGGCAGACTACAAAGTAACTCACAAAGCAAGAAATCTGGGTGTAGTGATGGACTCAGACCTGCATTTTAACAGTCACATTACAACAGTTATTAGGTCTGCATACTACCACCTGAAGAATATATCAAGGATTAAAAAACTAATGTCGCAACAGGATTTAGAAAAACTTGTCCATGCTTTTATCTTCAGTAGACTCGACTACTGCAATAGTGTATTCACAGGGCTCACTAAAAAATCTATCAGAAAGCTGCAGCTGATTCAGAACGCTGCTGCTCGAGTCCTCACTGACACTAGAAAAGTGGATCACATCACTCCGGTTCTGAGATCATTACACTGGCTTCCAGTCTGCCAAAGAATTGATTTTAAAATACTACTGCTAGTTTTGAAATCACTAAATGGCTTAGGACCGAGGTATATAGACGACCTACTCCATCACTATGAAGCATCCAGGAGTCTCAGGTCTTCTGGGTCGGGTCTGCTCTCTGTTCCGAGAATAACCACTAAACATGGAAAAGCAGCTTTTAGTTATTATGCCCCAACAATTTGGAACAAACTGCCCAAATCGTGCACGTCCGCTGAAACACTTCCTATTTTTAAATCCATATTAAAAACGCACCTCTTTGCCGCTGCTTTTAATTGAGCTGCCCATACTCACACTACAGTATGCCTTTTTAGTCATGTATTCTGTACCTGCTGTGTTTATTTATTTATTTTATTTCATTATCTTTGCTTTTTATGCGTGTTTTTAAATGCCTTTTTAATAATGTATTTATGCTGTATTTGTTCTTAAATGTCTTTTGCTTTTAATCTGTAAAGCACTTTGAATCGCCACGTGCTGAAAAGTGTTATATAAATAAAATTGCCTTGCCTTGATTCTGACTCTTGAAGTATACCTTTTACACAGGGCTGTGAGGGGAGAGCAACAGCTTCCGTTTTAATAAGGAATGAGCTGCCAAGACATTTTGTAACAAAATAAATGAAACTTTATAGAAAACTGTTTAAGAATAATTTGCCTACATTGATTGATTTTGCTAACTTATAACTTCACTTATGAGACAATATAACTGACCTCTTAGATCTTTATGTATGTGGCCCTGAAAAAAGTGTGGACACCCCTAATCTAAGATTTGTTAGTTTTATGGAAAATGAAATGCACTAGATACGTTTGTTGGAAAGGACACACTTTGACTGTTTGTGGGAAAGCTACATGTAAATACAGCTTTTGTTTGTTTACAAGAAAGCAAATTGAAGAGAAGCTTTTCTTTGCAGCAGATGACACCCATATCATTCTGCAGAGTCATTTGGTGGAGTAACAGCAGTTAAATGAAATGTCATGTATGTTGTGTTGAAACAATCCTGCTCTAGAACAGCAAGCTGGTCAGCAGTGAAACTACAGTGCAGCTGAGGCTTACTGTGTCTCCTTTAGACACTGCTCTCCTGTGGCCAGAACACTCAGTGCAGTTTCATCTCATGTCAACAGATTGTGTGGCAAACGGGTTACCCTTAATTAAAACATTTAAGTAAAGATAAGTATCTATTTATACTTATATTGTAAAATAAAGTATTCTGTAAAGATAAGTTATTGGTTCCTAGTGCCTGTGATCTTGTATTTTCAAGAGTAAACATTACTTGGGAGATAACACGGACAAACAGTAGTTACAGTATTATCTTATTTCCACAGCATCCACAGAGCCAAGGCAATTGAGCAGTTCCCAGGACAGATCGTCTCATAAAAAGATTTATTTTTTTCCAGCCCAAATTTACAAAGGCAAGTTACAGAGTATTGTATAAAAAAGAACCATGGTAATGTACACTTTACACAAACTCCTGAAGGGAGGGAGAAAGGAGGTGAGGGTGAAGAGTTCTGAATTTCTCACACAGAAAGAAAATGGAGACATTGTAAACATCCTTGCAAGCACCAGAACCGGCACTCTGGGGGAGGGGGGGCTGTGTGACAGTAGGTGGGTCAGGAAAAGGACAAAAGAGCAAGTGTCTGTGTTTTCACAGAAGAATGTTCAACTAGGCACCAATTGAGACAACTGCTGGCCAATAAATATACTCTTCACCATGAAACAAATACAGTCCTGCAAAATACAAGAGCCAAGCACTTTCCAATATGTTGATAGCAAACATTACTTTTCTGGCTTTTCATACACTTCAGTATATATGATTTCACTGGGCTTTGCTTACTACTGAGATAACATTACTACTCTCAGAGAGAGGACAAATGCACTTGTCACAACCATTGTCTGATAAAACTATATGTACTGTATGCAGTCTGCTGGTACTAAAACCCACAGACTTTAATGACAACATCACAGCTGCCTAGATCACCCTTACAGATTAAGTACAAGTCATACACCACCACATTCAGCTTTTTCATATCAGCCATTCTTCTTGAAATGCGCAAAAATTCTAAAAATAAACCATCTTGCAAATTTCCTTGGGATGAGAAACTGGCAATTTATTGAGTGGGAATGTCCGTGAACCTCAAAATGAATTGCTGCAGTTTCATAATGGTCAGAAGGATCTCGACGACCATCCAACTTCAGAGGGGGTTAGACGTGGGAATAACTGGCTGCTTGTGGACTTGATCACATACAGTGTTCAAAGAAAAAAAGAATTACAACAAAGGGAACCTTAAAGTGTAGAAACCCAAATCAATAAAATTATATTTAATGACAACACGGTCAATATTACACTCATAAAGCAGGAACGTAAAGACTGTTCACGACCCACGACAGCATGGTGTGGCATAAAACCTCTAACAAGTCCCTATCCTGAGCCAATTTGCCATTTATGAATGAAACCACTACAGCAGCACATCCAGCTCAAAACCAAAAATGTGCTTTTCCCCCCCTCACCCATAAACAAAAGCCCTCTCAAATCAATGCAAATAGCATCTGGATTGAATTTCACTTACAACCCCTGAGGTACAAGAGAACTGTAATTTAAAGCCAAGAGGGTCCTCGGGTAGAACGGGCCTTTTTGACTGTTGCTCTTTCTGCAGATGTCATGTGAATTTACCGAGGGGAGCCACCAGTTACAGATCCGAAGGAAAGCTGAGAGCAACGTGCTTCCTCTCAGCTGAACTTTGAGCCTTCCTTCTTCACTCCTATATGCATGACCAAGGTCCCTATTTCACTGGTATTTACCATGCTTGTTTTTGTTCCAAGTTTTTTAACAGTCTGTTGGCTGCATCGGATTGGTTCATGTAACAGGTACAGGGGTTTTTGGGAGTCCTTTCATGCACGTGTGTTTAATGTGCCAGTATGATGACCTAACAGCACAAGCAGAAGCTGTTTGTCTGAGGTATCAGACTCATCAGCCCAGGTAATACAAAGCTAGTCTCTAGTAAGTAACCCATGCTAACTGTCTGAAGTCAAAGTGTTACAGTGAAGCCACACGAGCAAGAGAAGCACCAGGAGATATTTGCGCCCTTTTGACAGTGAACAACAGCCTGGAAATTAGACTGGTGGACACAAAGTCTGTCGGTTTGAGTTGCTATAGAATCGCTTTAACATATCTGAGATGTGGACAGTGACTCAGGTCTGGATCCAGTCTGACTGCAGGCTGCATGTTGGGATGAGGGTGTGAACCAAGCTTGTGATGTGTTGAAATACTAGAAAGTGAATAAAAACGTAAAAGGGCAGCATGACTACCAAAGCTGAGACATCTCAGAAACGATGCTCTGAGCACATGGTGTGCTGTGAAGGCTGGAGGCTATTGAACAACAGTTGGGTGCTGGGATAAATATAAACATTAATGCACATCAAAGTAGGCTTTAAGTCTATATTACAGCAGAAAAATACATGAGTTGAGTGAAATTTCACATTTTTTCTTTTTTGAGAACAATCAAAACGTGACAAGCTAAATGAAGCACAATCGTACAGTTTAAACCCCAACAAGTGGCCAGGTGCAGTGACGATAACGCCCCGTGAATTCTTCACTTGCTAATATGGCTTCACTGTTTGAGCAAAACAACAGATGTGACCTTTTCATTATAAGGAATAACAGGACTCATACCAGCATCAGACACATTCAAGGATGAACACAATGATATGGAGTAGAAGTGAAGCATTACCCAGAAAAGAAAACATGAATAGTGTTTATTCTCCATTGAGGTGTGTGCGGTCCCTTCGCAAAAACATGACGACATCGTCCCTGAAACAAGAACTGAGGCTTCAAAGAGGATGGGAATCGACAATGTTGATGGGAAAATGAAATGAAATTCTTAGGCTCTCAAGTCTCTGAAGAAAGCAGCTGTTGCCATATTCCCTCTCGCCCACGAAATATAGCCGAACATTTGTCAAGTTAAGGATATACTGTTGTTTCACGGCATACAATAAGCCAGAGACAGAGAGGTGATTCATTTCAATATGATTCACTTTTTCTTTTCAGTCTTTTAATTTAGTTTGACTCCCCTTTTCCCATCAGCCACCCATCTCGTCATAAATCCCCTGCCAGTTTCTTTCTGCGTGCGACCGAAAACGCTACAGTCAAAGAAAGAAAAAAAGAGCTGTCTGGCAGTCCAATAGTCTCTTGTTGCATTGTATTTGTTGACAGTGCAAAGACTAGATAATCAGCGGTCAGGGTCGGTGTTTCCTCTGCGTGTTGAGGCAGAGTGATGGCTTTGAACCTGGGTTTTTTTATCAGTCTTGTTTTAGTCCAAGGTTTGGAAAAAATTGGGGTTGTTCACGAGGGGAGGACATAAAAAAAAAAAACCCGACAATCTGCATATCCTCAGGGCAGAAGAACTAAAAGATATAGATAGAAACACCATTCAACTGATGTCTAAGAGGGAACAGCGGGGGACTCTCTCCTCATGTGAGCCAGTCACATGAATCTTTGCAGGGTCGAGGTGTGACGGTCAGGTTTCCCTGTGGAGCAAACAGAGGAAGAACGTATTACACCAGGTCACGTCACAACATCCACATCAAATACAGAAACAAAAAGCAGCATGTACAGTTTAACTTAAGCTGTATACACTACAATGCTTACGTACATTACAGTTTACTTCATTTTAGAGGGAACTTGTGTTCTTTCACTTAATTATTTGAGGACCCATATTTACTAGTAACTTGGTATATTAAGACTTTATGAACAAAATATATGATTATGTTAAAAAATACATTGCTTTTCTTATACACTCAACTGTATTTAAAATAAACTACAACTAGTAAACAGTGTTTACACATTTATGCCTAAATAATAGTAGTGCAATATTATACATACAATAACGTAGTGCTCTCAAAGGGCCGGTTCTGACTAGTTATTGTTGATACCTAAAGAACTTTTTTACGCAATATCGTTTTGTGTTACTTCTAAATAAAGGACTTAAAATGGGAATATTCCTTCCACCGGTAAAGGTGTGTTATTAGTGTTTACATGCAGCCTACACTCAAAAGCCATATTGTTATGTAAATCTACCAGTCTTTTACAGCCCTGCTATGAATTGCACTTTCATGAAGGTTATAATGTTCACATTTTGCTCCAAATATTTTTGAAGAAGTGTTACTTTAACAATAGAAACACCTCCATCGCCTTCATTTCAAAACAGTTTAACATAACCACAAATGTCTTCCTCAAATTGACTAAAGGTTGAATCAACACCATTCATTTATAATTTATCGAGTGTCATTTGAAAGCGCTGCCACTAGATGGCGGTGCAGGCTGCTCTGGTTTGACGTGTTGGCGGGCTCATTGCACGTCTCTATTATCAACACTATGATCCACTTGTCCTCAGAGGACCTACTTAGGATGGATGAGCCATGGAGCTAAATGCTGCACTGCATATTGTACAAGATTGTAGCAGTGCTGATGGTTTTGTTTGGCCATGATTTGTTTTTTCTTACAAGTTGCTGCCTGTGAGCAGGGAGCTCTTTTAACTTCAAATAACATACACCAAGGACAAAGAAATAAACTGCTTTATCTTCAGTGCTAGTACTCGTAGCCTTAATATTTTTAACTATAGAGAAGCAAGATGTCTTCCACCTGCATTTGTCTTGTCTGCAAACACTGCTCTCAGCTGTGTATACATAGCCTTGTGTTTGTTTCACAATCAGTATTTTGCCCGCTCTCTAACTAATGGGGTCTTACCGTTCTCACCTCCGTGGGGGTGGGTAGAGAGAGGGGGTTGCTGCTTGTTGGCTGGCAACAATAGCTGCTGAGGAGAGACCTACAGTGAATCGGAAAATGTATGGCTATCAGTGATTTGTCCTATTTAGGTTGTGAATTTAGATTGCTGCTTGGTCATCTGCTTTAATTAAACAGTCAGCACATACTTTCACTCAATATTCTGGACTGTGGGCCTTTTGTATTTAATTAGATGGCATAAATCTACTCTGCATATATGGTACCTTAAGAATAACATTTAATGTAGTGAATCCACTCTCAAACATTGAGCTGAATGACTCACCTGTGGCGTATGATAGGTCGTATTGCCCCGAGAGTAGGGGGTACCCCAGGTGGTGGTGGGAGGGCATGATGCGCTGGGAGGGCGAGGAGCGGGGTCGGTCTACGTCTCTTTCCCTCTCGCGCTCCCTTTCCCGATCTCTCTCTCCTCCGGCGCCTCGGTCCTGCTCCCGCTCCCTCTCATGGGGCGGCTTGTCACCGACTGTGGGGGATTTGCTCTTGTATTGGCTGGCGTGCTGATGCAGGATATCCAGGGCTTTGGAGTCCACGGCCGTTTTGGTGACTGTTGGGCTAGCACGAGATTTGTCGCCGCCTTCCTCAGCTCCAGCCATTTTACTGCCATATGGAGAAAACGGGTAGCCTCCAGGAAGGTACGAACCTGAGAGTAATCAAAAAAGATTGATTAGAATTAGGTTGATGTGGAATCAGATGTGACTATTGATGATTGATTGCTATTCATTCATGCTCACATCAATCGAGTTGAACAGTCAACACAATTGATTTCAGGTCACTAACCAGACCATTTTGACTTCTAGACAAAATTGTCACATTGTCCACCTTTATCGAGTTATTTCCAGTTTCCAATTCGAGCTTATTTTCTCTACACATATTTTCACAATTTAGAAAATTAAGAAGACACTGGAAGTATTTCAATGTGTTCGACTGCAATGACAAAATATAGCAGTTTAATTTCACTTACAGAAGAAACATTTGTTATGGTCAGAACATTTCTGAATGTAAACCATCAATAGTACAGTGTGAATAAAGGGTTACATAATTCTTGAACACGTGTGAAATATACTTTGCACTACCCCCCAGTATGAATGCCTGCATTTCCCCCCTAATGATTGTAATCTTGCACATATAATATTCCTATTTAGAACCATAAAACCTCATTGACTCAACTTATCTAACTTTCATACACACTTCTCCCGGAGCTCGCTGTGTTTTGCCTCCATTGAGCTCCGCCAAATAATCACGATTATTTCCTGCTGTTTTAACATTTTCACAACAAAAAAAACAGCAATTTCTGGTAACAACACAAACATTGCTGCGAATTCCAAATTCAGTTATTTCTGAATAAAATCACAAATACTTGACCAGAGGAGTTGCTTAGACCGGTACACACAGCTTTGATGCACAATGTAAAGCTGCACTAACAAATCCTTAGAGCCAGCGTGTTTTCAAAAAGTAATGCAAGCTAAAAACAACACACCTTCAATTATTTAAAACCATGTTGACTTGGTTGCCTTTTCATAACTGTACAGTAAAACGAATAGACTCGCTATCCAAAGCAATAGAACTGCATACTGAACATTATTTTCACTAGGAGTTTTTATTTTACTCCCTAATATTAGGAGTTAATCTTATGTCATACCTGGGTAATTCTGCATCATGACCGAGGGCATGCCCCTGTATCCAGGGTGGTTGGGGTCATAGCCTTGTCCATAGGGGTAACCGTGCATGTAGGGCATGTAGCCCTGGTGCTGTGCTAGTGGTGATGAGAACTGCATGTGGGGATTAGAACGAGAGTCTTTGTTCATGGCCCGGTGGTCCTCAGAAGGGACTCTAGGATCACTGCCCTCTTTGCCTTCCTCCTTGGGCCCACTTTGACTGTCCTTGGGCCTGGGTCTTTCATCCTTTACTTTGCGGTCACGTTCCCGTTCTCTGTCCCTTTCATCTTTCCATCGAGGTTGCTGTTGCTGGTGTTCGTCTTCTGATTGGGGTTTCTGGCCCTCGGGGTACTGCTGAAAGACGGTACAAGTCAGCACACATTCTGAATCTACATATTGAAATACAACTAGAATATCAGATGTACAAACATAGATTCTAACACTGATGTCATAGATTGTTGTTTACCTGTCTGTACCACATGGCCTGCTCCGTCCCTGCCTGACCTCTGTGCTCCAGTGTTGGCTTGGAGTCTTCCTTTCCATGGGGTCCTCCCTCAGACAGCTTCATCTTTAGCCCCTCAGCTTGCTGGGACTTTGGGTCCTCTGTCTTTATGCTCCCCAGGGATTTAGAGGAGGGGTCAGAGGGCGAGTCCCTGGATTTGCTCGAGGGCTGTGACGTCTTTCCAAGGTCTGGCTGACTTGGGGCTTTTGAAAGGCTTGGCGGCATCGGGCTCTTTGTTTCCACTCCTCCTTCATGGAGGCTTCCCGTTCCTTTATGGCTATGTCGGACTTCTTCTCGGCACGATGCTGTTCAGCCATTTGTCGCTGCCGCTCATCGTACTGTTGCCGGTATGCTGGGTTGGTGTTCATCAAGTGGTTATGGTAGGCTTGATCAGGGTGGTATGCATATGGGGGGACATACGCATACTGGTTGTAGTAAAGAGGTTGCATGTACATGTTAGATCGCTGTTGGATGACTGAGGGCTGCTGTTGTTGTTGTTGTTGCTGCTGTTGCTGTTGCTGCTGCTGCTGCTGTTGTTGTTGTTGCTGCTGTTGCTGCTGCTGCTGCTGCTGTTGCTGCTGTTGTTGTTGTCGCTGCTGCTGCTGTTCCTGCTGCTGCAGTTGTTGTTGTTGCTGCTGTTGTTGCGGCTGGCCAGAGACACTGTCAGTTTTGTGGTCTTCATGAACCTCAACTTTGACTTTTACCTCACCTTGCTCCTGGTCCTCTTCCCTTTTGATCTTAATCTGACCTTCAGCTGCTGGTGTACCTGGATTGGGCGCACCGGGACTGGGGTTAACGTAATTGGGTGAGTAGTACGCGTCGTACCCGGGATAGTATGGGGACTCTTTGCTGGGCGCCGGGTTTGGAAAAAGTGCTTTTTTGACACTTTCCCTGACAGCTTGTTCCTCTGTCCTAACTTTGACACCTTCGAGTTTCCCCTCACCATCCTCACCAGCATCTGAAATGTCTGAATAGGCTGGGCTATTAGTTTTGACTGAAGAGTTGTCGGCACCATTCTGGCTCCCAGGGTTTATTGGCGTGAGAGGCTGTGGCATCCCACTGCCATCTATCCGACTGGCTACACCAATTGATGGGCTGGGGGCATTGTCAGAAAAACTGTAAATTTTATCAGCCTCAGCCTTAATACTGGCCAAGCGACTCTGATGAAGATCTGAGGAACCATTGAGCAGTCCTTCCCCCTTAATTCCTAGTTCAGAGGCATCAGTGTATTGAAGCTTTCCTTCCTCTAGCTTACCTCCCTTTCCAGGAGG
The DNA here is from genome assembly GCF_902827175.1 of Gymnodraco acuticeps. Classification (NCBI taxonomy): domain Eukaryota; kingdom Metazoa; phylum Chordata; class Actinopteri; order Perciformes; family Bathydraconidae; genus Gymnodraco; species Gymnodraco acuticeps. Next base: position 5,388,443 of record NW_022990271.1, read on the forward strand.
CTTGGGACTGTCAGGCTCCTTCGCGCCATCCTTTTTCTTTTTCTTTTTCTTGTCTTTGGAGCTACTTGAGGCAGGATCTCCAATGACAGCAGGTTTAGGCTGTGTCCCTTTCATTTGGGGACTCTTAGGAACCCCTTGTATCATTGGGGTAAGCACCGGGGAAGAATTTGGGTTTCCAGGAGGAAAGGGGTACATCTGCTGCGGTGCTGTCGCGCCAGGGCCAACAGGCCGTGGTGACTTCATGTTTTTCTGAGCCAGTTTATCAGCTTTTGTGCCAGCCTTTTTAGACTTCTTATCATCTATACCATCGTTACTGGCCTCATCAGTGAGGCATGGCCCATCTTCACAGCCGTCCATTGGGACACCTCCTGTTTCTGGATCTGTCTCAGCCATTTTCTTTTTATTCTGCTTTGAACCAAACTTGCCCGGAGATGGGGAAGGACTTTGAGCATCAAAGTTCCTGCCTTTAGGAGTTACTGAACGTGCCGGAGACAAGCATCCTTTCTGCGAGATGGATGCTCCATTACAGTTCCCTGGCTCAGGATGGAGAGTCGAGTCTTCTCCATACTCACTGTCTCCATCTATTTCCAACTTTATGTCATCATCATTATGGGCACGGGCTTGGTGGTACTTGAGACCATTGATGTGCTTGTACTTCTTGTTGCAGTTAGGGTGTGGGCAATCAATTAGAACTGGAGAGGGGCAACTGCGATCGAGGGGAGGTGGAAGTGGCTCAGTCTTAATAGAAGGAATAGGGAGTCCTGTGGGACCCACTCCTCCACTGTTGGAGTTGGTCCGCATACGTTTGTTGCCTTTGGTGTCCTCTGAGCTGGAATTGGGTTCCATGTCCGAGGCCGGTTTGGTCTTACGTTTACCAGTTGAGGAAGGACTGGCCTTGATGTCCTCTGTGTTGCTGTTAGGGGGTGTGCGGCGCTCTGATGGCGTCTGGCTGCCCCTGCGGCCCTTGCTGTTGGAAGCAGCACGCGTCTTGTTGTTGGTGGTGCCCTTGTTGTCAGAAGAGTTGCTGTTCTCGTTGATAGGGGTGTTGCTATTCGGTCTCATTCGCTTACCCCGACCACGGCCATTCCTCATCTCTAGATCGCTTGAAGGGGATTCACAAAACCTGCATAGTAGAGAAATCACGTATAAGAATCAGTGACCTCACAGTATCAATGGTTGTTTTCAATAAAACTCAGGTTCTGAGATTATAAATCTGACCACGCAATTATTCTTAAATTACAATGTCATGTAAAGGGATTCTTTGTTGAATACATTTGTACATGGAAAGTCCAGGTGTGGCTTTTTTTTGGCAACTATTATTCTCTCTAAAGGCCCTTAAACATACCTAATTGAAGACATAATTGTTCAGTCTATTCAAAACATATGTTCAAATTCAAGAATGTAGGCTTCTATGCTTTGCCTTCCTTTAGTCTTTTTTATTTATCAGGATGTTAGTCTTTATTTCCCCTTGGAAACAGGCTTCAACTGCTATTTACTTTATTGGTTGTTCATTTTATATGCTGCAATTACACATTGTCTCATAGGAAATGTAGGAAACCGAAATGATGATAGTAATACCAATAAAGACAATACTTGGGGATTAAAGTCCTTTTTGGCAAAAACAGACAAAACCGCAATGATAACAAAAATATGTAAACCTTTGTTCTTTCCCTTTTCTCTGATAAAATACCAATCTGGTATTGTGTGCACTGAGTGGGTATGCACATTAAACAAAGCCACATGACAACTCAAAAGCATGTAAACATAATTTGAAAAGACATCAGTAAACATTCTAGCTGCTTTGTTATCAAAACAAAGTCATTACAATTCTTAAAATAGCAGTTTGGCATTATCTCTCCATAACAGTAATGTAATTATATTTTTTGCACAGCAGTGAAGGTTAGCAATCTGTGACAACGAGAGGCACTGGGCTGGAATGACTCACAGCTTCCTCTACAAGTCTCTTCTAACAATTTCAACCCCAGCAGGGAATGTGAATACATCCGTAGTCTGGCAGAGGTAGAATAATTTTGACTCATTATAAGCCCAAGTTTATATTCAGTCCACTGAAAGCCTTCTGAATTATTCATGGTGTGTCCCTAATGTAGTTGTGCTACAAATTATAAGACTATCTCAGTGCAAATACAGCCCAGCAAACCTCACTTACTGAACATTATTGTGATATACAGTGATACATTAGTGTGGTACAGCCTCATCTTGTTTTCCATTAGTGCGCTTTAATCTTGATTTTCTTTTTTCCTGCACTTAACCATGCATTTAAAATATAGATAAATGTAAATATAGAATATTTACATTTAGATCATGTACAGGTTCTCTAAATCAAAGCAAGTGTTTGGCAATGTATTTCACACAACCCGTTTATTTTGCATAACAATAGCGAATACCCAGAAATGACAAATACCTTAAGGTACCGCCTACATAACACTGATCCAAAAAAAAATGCAGCCTTAGAAAGAGAATGTTTTACAGCGTCAAGGAAAAGCTATTAGTCCAATAATTGGATTCTGCAATCTGGCTTGTTAGAGTAGCTTTCTATTTCCACTACTTCCTCCTGGGACGTCAGCCGGTTGCCAATGAATCCTGATTCCACAGACTTCAGATAAAGGCTAACATGTACTTGCGAGGTCCAGCTGTACACAAGCAAGTTTGTGCATTAAGCCGTATATCCTTGAGCTGATGCTACTCCAGCAGATTCATATCACAGAGAATATGAAAAGGTTAAGAGACCAAGTACAGCTTGGCTAGAGAGACTGCATCAATGATTCATGGAAACCATGACTTTTTTCCTTGACATTTACAACTAACATCTGTGACTGTAAATTCTTTGTAAAGTGCAGATACAATGCTGAATCAGTGTGTGTGTGTAGCTTCCATTTTAACAACTCCAAACAAATGAAGCCCTATTCATAGAAATGCAGTTCAAATGTATTTACTATTTAAATACACACTGTTTTCTCCAGTTAAAACAGAAACCAGACATGGAAATGCTTCTTACCTGGGGGGTGCCCAGTCATGCCGTGTGCAGTCCAACAGAGTGCCCACATATGTCTTATTCCTCCAGGTAACATTGACCACCAGCATGCCTGTGAGACAAGGAGAAAGAAGTGTTAACAATGACAATTATGGAAAACACACAACACCGAATGTTTCACGTTGAGATGCATAATGTGACTGTCTTTAATATGTGAGCAAAAAGAGAATCCTGGCTGCTGCATTAATGTGTTGATCTTTGCTAAAGGGTGTCACATGCAAGACAGTTACACAAGTCAAAGATCGTTTTTTAAACTGCTTTACACAGTAAAGCCGTAGGGGCAAGACTGACTGATATCGTCGAAATGACTTAGAATAGACTCCACTGCAGTCAGTATAGTAAACCTTTATAAGATACTGGCAGAAGGTCCCACTAAGAGCGATCACACTAAGGTAACTGGGGAATATTCACTGAACATCCTTTCCATTTAAAATAAGCCATCTCACAGCGCGAGAGATTTCCCTGAAGGAGAATTACTTGGAGGCAAATACTTTTTTTCCATTCCTCTACTATATCTCCCTTTCCAGCTGAGAAATGTACTACCTTGGGGAGAAGTTGAATCTACTAAAACAGCTTCTTACAAACAAATAAACACACAAACAAGCTCCTGGGTTAAACCGGTTCAACGTGAACTGTTCAGTTTGACAGAATGTAACTGAGTGTGCAATACAAGACCCTTGACTTCACTGGTATTGGTGCAATCTGTCACACTTTGAAGCTTCTGTGTTGCCATTTGGCTAGTGTGAATGTGGGTGCACTCGTGAGAGTTACACACCCCAACCCGCGCCAAGTGTGAAACCTGACCTCTTATTTGAAATCTAAAATTAGTTCAAAAGATCACAACTCTCAGTTTGTTTCTCTTAAGACACCAAATACTGTTCATCTGAAGGCAGTTTGCCATTTGTAGTAAAGAAATGAAAAGTACAGAAGCACTAATCTTAAACCCTTCTTTTACATTTTTTACACATTAAACGTCAGTTAAAAATAATTCATGTTATTGCACAAAGTCGGCAGAGTGGAGGACGATTGGTGCTAATTTCTAGTTTTCGCACGTCCATTCAAAAGTAATTCATCAACCAAAGCAACTTCAGAGGATTAGGCGCAACGGCCGAGCACAAAAACATTGTATTGCTCCCACCATCCCCCCCACTCCCCAGTGGTGACCTCAGCATGCCACTTCAGCACTGCAGAGAAACTGGAGGCTGCAGTGAGCTAACTTATCTAATGGCACAGGAATGCTGGCTGGCAGCTTCCGCCCTCGGAGCATTTTATTAGCTTAGGAAACCTCTTGCTCACCCCATTTTCCATCTCTCCTTCACCTTCACTTCCTCTTTTCAATGGCATAACCATCCCTGGCTTACAATGTTTTTTCCCCTCCCATACACAAGTCACAGTTCAGACCTCATTTTTCTCTTGCTGCCTCTGGCATAAAGCGGCGAGTGTATAAGGCATTTATATATGTTTACAGGAACCTGCTGACACTTGGCCACAAGTCTCTTCCTTCACTCTATGGCCTGAAAACATGGTCGAGGCTAGATCCAACTGCAAATATCGTTCAGGAGAGGTTCTCAAGTTCAGATTTATGTCACATTAAAAAAACACAGACCATTTCTTAAACGCCTTCAACAGACCGCCCCCCTAAGCTCTTCGAACACTCCAAGACAAAATGGCTCTGGCAGCTGGTTGTGGCAGGATGTAAATCAAGGCAGGGCAAATGAATGAGTAGTCTTTCATGATGTGCAGGATATAGTCTGCCTTTCTTTCTCATGCGAGAGGGTTTAGAAATTATACCACGAGTTGTCTGTAACGATTTAAAACGAACATTAGCGCTGACAATGGAGGAGCATGAATTGTTGCCGGTACCAATTTAAGTGTTTTAATTGAATAGTTCAACAATTTGAAAGTCTTGAGAATGAAAACATTTAAACCCCTACCATTGTTTGACCTTTGGAGAGAAGCAGTCATTTAAAAACGCTTAATTATAACATTACATTTCTTTAAATATACATAGTATTTTTTGAATGAGTTTGTGATAATATTATAGCCTCAATAAATGAAATTAATTTGTAAATATAAAAAAAAAAAGTACTTGAAATACAGTAATCAAAGTTGGTATTTGAACAAATGATGACTGATACTAGCTGTTGGTCATTTTAAAGAATGTATAGCTTGACACATCAAGATTTCTATGATTTTCGGTAATTCTTCCCACAGATTTACGTCAACTGAATGCTGATTATCTCCGAAACTATCTTCAATCCAATGCAAAGGTTTTCTTAAACAGGTCTGACGCTTGTCTCGTATATCAAAGATTTCACAATCCTGTTCTTAAGAAATTGCGTGATGTATTTGGCTGTTGGATAGGGATCACTGCCCTGTGGGAACATCATTCTATGTATTGAGTTCTCCTTGAGAAGTCCCCTGTATTTCCCTCTACTACAACTCCCAGGTGACTGCCGCTGAAGAGCAGACCTCAGTGTAGCAAAAACTAGGGCTTTATAAACGTGAAATATGAATTAGTGCAATAATCAAATGGGCGTCAATCTGACTGAGCATTTACATTCTTAATAAACTGTTCAAGTGCTATCAGTGGCAATAGGTGAGTCAATACGTTAATCATTAGAAAGTAACCCTATAACATGTCTCTACTATATTTGGATAAATGTGTAATTAAATGTACAAATGAATATGGCAGCCATGGACATACACATCCACCATCACTAACACATAGGCTACAGAAAGACCTATTGCTCAATTTTCAATTAATCCATTTCTTTGCTTCAAGGTCTGAATCCTATACAAGCCTTTTTGTGGACTGTGAATGAGTATTTTCCTAAGAGGGGGGTCCTTCTGGCCACCCTCCCGTGTTGAAGCCAAGCAGCTCTGTAATCCTGTCAGAGCGGGCCTTGGCTTCTGGGTCGCCTCAGATCACTCAGTGTGAATGCTAATAAACTAGTTTCTCAAATGTTATCAGGGACATATCAAGGATATTTAAAGAAAGGTTGATGCATCTTAAACCAAATGGAAATGGTGCTAAAAACTACAAACAAGAAATGGTGGCAACACTTCACGTTTGAATGATTTGTAATAAGTAGGCAATCTAAATGTATACTTCTGAAAGCTTTCACTGAGTTATCCTGTCCTATTCGTCAACCATGGCAGGAGTGAAAATGATTTTTACTTCTGCTATTCAATTTCTAAGCCAAACAGCCAGCCTCTATGTTAGTAGAAAGAACGACGGAAACTTCAAAATCATTTTACATCATTATTGCAACACTGCCATTTCCACTTGATTCCCTCCTTAAGATAATTAGAGATAATTATTATTTCTGGTCAGAGTGAAGTAGAACAATCAGCTCTACCCCCGTGCTTACACTAGACATACTTTTTCTAAATCTAAAATGTAGCTTATTAAGATTACATTTTGTTTTCATTAAGCAATGTATTCATCATTATTGTGTTGATATTGACTTGTTAAACAATGAATTGATACATTAATTGTACATCCATTGGGCTAATTGGAAAACAGTAGGTTGTGGTTGTGTTACAAATCTTTAAATGACAGTCATAGCTAATGAAAAACTTGCTTCTCAAAGTATCCCATTTTGACTCCCTGTAATATTTCACATAATTTACAACATATTTCTTTACTTATTAATGTCTCTTAACTAGGTGGGTGAAAATCCATTGAAATTCTGGGCAATATCATAAAAATATGCTCATGGGAATGCCAAGAGATTAGGATTAGGTTTACATTTCTGAACGCCATTTGAATTCATCCGCACACTTACATCCTAGAAATAATTTTCAAGCTGTTTGGACAAAGATGTCAATGCAGAGTTTGTCCAAACATGGAAATCCCTTAACGAAAAAACCCAAACTAATTTCCGTGTGGCAGAGAGCAAATTGTACACGAATCTGAGATGACTTTCCATGCATGATCATTTGTTTACACAGGGAAGTTGTATGTCAGTGTTTGTGTGAGCCCCTCTTTACTTTGGGGGAGAAACAGAGTGATCTGGCACAATCCCAGTCGCCACCCTCCCCTCTTTGTGTCAGTCTTATTAGGGTCACTCCTGACAGCTGAGTGAAGCCAAAATGACTGACAGGAATTGGCCTGCAATTTTACCACTCATTTCCTTTCAATGCTGTCGAACAACAAATGGCAGCCCTCTTTACGCACCAAACTCCACCACTTGGATTACTTGAACAAGAGGGCAATGTGGGGGGACAAATTAAGTCAGGAGTAGGTTTGTCTGCTGCATGGGTGACTGCCCCCCCGCTCCCTCCTTAACACATTTCATTAGGTTGCAGTGGGGCCAGCAGATCGAGTCCTCTGCTGCTGGCGAGGGCCACAGGTTCACTGGCTGACCTCTGCTCTGCTTCAACCCAACAGGAATTCAGCGGGGCTAATGGCATTTTCACTGGCTGACCTTGTCAAAATGCCTTTGTTATCTTTGAGAGTTGGAGCTCACTTTGTAATTATTGGATGTGACATTATATTACCGTTATCAGAAAGACCAAATTAAAAGTTTTTTAGACTTTTCTTTAAATTTGTCTGACTCAAACAAGTCTTGATTAACGAAAATGTGAACAATTACCACCACTCTTAATTATCACCTCCTCTTGTACGCAGTCCGGTGCTTAAGTAATTATTGACAGCTAGCTCTTTTCACTTCCTCATTTTCTCTTCACTAAAAAGCACCACTCGTATCAAGGTTGCATGAAGACAAGAAAGTGAGAACAATGAGAAAAATAGTGTCAGTATTCATTAAGGGGAGAAGATAAAAGATAGCCGGGTACTGCCATGAGCAATAACTGTAACATTGATAAATGAAGCGGTTGAGCATTCAACTGTCTGAGCATGTTTCCAACAGTCCATTTTAAGAGTGTTTCTGCACTCGTGGTGAATAACGTGGAGCCAAGCTTGTCTGGTTGTGTCAGTGTCAGAATACAAAGTCCTAAAACTGACCTCATCTTAAATCCTGGGCAGACAGGAATTTAGGACAAATTGTAAGAGTCACTTTAAGCACTCAAGATGCTGGTGATAATGCGGTACTTTGAGAATTTCAAGTGTTCTGGTAATTTGCCAGTCATATTTAAAATGTCATCGTTTAGCTGAAAGGATTTAATTAACTGATTATTTGATTAACATATTAATCGAATGTAATGATTTTAATTAAATTATCATTCAAGGTATTTTTCTAATTAAAAATGAAATAGTTTCATACCTTAGTACTACAATAAAGGTTTACAAGTCACTGGAACATTAAACAACTATTTGGTGCATGGTTTTATTTGGACTTTCAGATCATTTAACTGATCCCCATCTGAAAAGTTCAGGCTGCATTCCGGTTCATGAGAGGTAAAAGTGCAAAGTCACTCTCACTGACAAGAATAACAGTCTGAGAGAAGGTCAATTCTCTCATACCACTGAGAGGCAGAGGAGCGGAGCATTAGTATGCTTTCCACATCGTCGCAACATTATCAGCAGCATGCAGCAGTTTCTTCCTTAACAAATATCAATTCAGTAGTTTACAGTGGAAGTACACCACTGAACAGCAGCCATGCATGTAACTTCTCTATTGACCCAACATGCATTTATTACTGTAAATAATTTGCAGTGAGGCAAAGAGCAGTTTCCTTAAATGCCATCTGGGTAAATCTATAATCCCTTTGTCAAAACAAACCCTCTGGTGTTTTTCCTATAGGAGATGTTGCTCAGATTAAGAGACAGGTCTGCCAAAGGCGCATTACTCAAAAACTTGTTGACGTGTATAAAGCAAACATGATATCTTATGACAACCACTGGCAAAGCCTACAATTCCTCCAGGCATATGATTTCCGTTTCAAGACCATTTAAGTGCTTGAACAAAATGCTAGGGATGCACAATAATTATCGGCCCGATAATTATCGGTCCGATATTAGGAATTATGACATCATCCCGATAAACCCGATACCAGTATTAATAGCCCCGATAATATACAATATATTTTTTGGGTAAAAAAAAAGAAAAAAATACTGCGGTGTGGGTGGATTGGGATGAGGGGCGCTTGTTTTTCACTCGGCTCCTCCCGTTTTGCCAGTACTGTGGTATTACTGGTTTAGGAAGAGGGGGGTTTTTCACAAATCCAGCGCTCCCTAACTCATGCCTGGCTGTGACGTAAATGGTGTGCGGCCGTGAAGCCAGGACAGTAAACAAACATGTCGTCGGTGGTATGGGCGTTGGAGCTATGTGCAACTCAAGGCATATGCTCGAACCGGAGCTGCCTGGACGCTGCAATCATGTTGCGCACTATCCGTGCTGAGTGTGCTGACTTTTCGTACAATGTCCCACTGTCTGGCTTCCTGCATAAAGTCAAGTGCTCGGCGCAGTTGTGGCGAAATGTCGCTCCTCTGTTTTCATTTAAACAGCTCCTTATATCCGTTAGCGCAGCTAGCTAGCACCAGATGCTAACAACAACAATGCACGTAAGGTCTCTCTCTCGATCGCTCGGGCCACACATACACACACCCTCCCGGTCCTCCAGATGGCCAGTCGGTGCCAGCCGGTGAGCGTGGAAGTGTGGTCTGCCACAAGCGGGCGGCAGGAGCGGGGCTGTCAGCATCAGCTTGTAGATGGTATTTTAAACTCGATGCGCTCTGAAACTACGGGGCGGCCAAGGAAAAAAAATACACATGCGTTAATCGCGTTAAAATAATTAGTGGCGTACATTTTTTTTTATTATCGGTTATCGGTATCGGTATCGGTATCGGTCTTGAGAAGCAGGAAGTTATCGGTATCGGTTTCAAAAAGCCAATATCGTGCATCCCTACAAAATGCAGTTGTCGGCCAATATGAATAGGAACCAAGTCTCTCTTAAGAGATTTTTGTTGTGAGGTGCCATCTTGGAAACACCACCCGGGGACTACATTTGTATCTAACAAGACAAGTTTCCACCCTAAAAGAATGTGAGTCATCTCTATCTAAAGTTCCTTACCGGGAATTATTTCAGCCACATATTTTGGTAAATCTTTACAAGATGGGATTGTTGCTTTTGTTTTGCTCGTGGAAATTGTCCACTTCCACTCTGTCAAAGTGAACACTGATGAGGGTTTGGATGGGTTTGGTAAGCTGGAAAGTAAACAAGGCTAAGCTAGTTCAAGAGTGTGGGCTAGAGAAAGAAAGGGGCGTATCACTTTTGTTCTCTTCTTTTCAGTGTGTCCTCTACTGTTAACAGAAGTTTGTGATTGATTTCTCACACCATCTTCTTCTTGCTCATTGGCCTGGCAGCGGGCTACAGGCTTTCCGAGAATGCTCACTCTTATTTCAAGGACAGTTTCTATAGCGGGTTCACGGAGAGCAGCCACCGCTCGCCTTTGTAAAAACATTTCAATGAGGCCACTGACAGGTGGTCTTCAAAAGAGCAAGGAAGCATAGCCGACGAGTGAGTTAAAGAGCCAAGTGCTCTTTTCATACAATATTCCCCTTCTCCGCTCCCTGACAGGGTTGGAGAAAAAGAGAAAAACACAACACATCTCTCCAATGTTTATACAGGAATATCCGTTTCACACTGACCTCTTCTACTCGTATGCCAGACCGCGTTTAACTCCTGTGCTAAAGCCAATGCTTACAATGATGTAATACGTGTTGCTTAAATAATCCATGACACAAACATTCATCACAAACAGCCTGTTTTATTTATCTATTAAGGCGCCTAAGAAGCTGCAGGACCTGTATTGGGGAATAGCCTGCTGTGTGCTGGAGGGTCGGGTAGTGTGAGGTGCGGTGGAGGGGGGGTGCACACTGGCATTGAGCTGCAGTATTTGGCCAAAGGGGCCCTCTCTGTGTTCGCTCTGCCCTGGAGCAGGAGCCAAGGCATTCTGGGCTGCGGTTCAACAGCAATAAACTTCTCCAGCATTTTAGAGATGACATTTAGAGGTATCAGCATGCTAAGCCTGGGAGGGGTTGGCCCATCGCTCTGCAGACACGACCCTGGGAGCTGCCACTGCCTTGTCTGCGCTCAGGGGATTTGAGTCAGTGCCGGGCCTTAAAATACCACGTCAATGCCCTCCCCCCGCTTCTGTCTACGCTCCAATGGCCCCCAGGCTGACTAACTGACACAGACTCACTTCCCCACTCCTCATTTCATCCATGTATTACGCTCCTTCACAGGACTAAACCAATCAAATACAAATGATATTCTGTTATTCAGCAATTCACATATACATTCAGTCTAGCCATTATCCATGACATGCCTGATACATCTGTGCTCATATTACAGGGGATGGAACATTTATTTGGTCTTATCAGATAAGATTCTTGTCAGCTCAGATCAAAGGTGCAGCTTCTGTGATCGTATTTGTTAGTTGTCACTTGCTTCCTCCTCATCCTTCCTTCCTTTCACAGGCATTTGGTGAGCCGGGTGAGGCACAGACAATTACTGGGAGCCTGTTGTTCATTTACTCCCACAAGGCCGAAAGGCGGAGGTGATGAAGCAGCTGTTGGTTGGCATGCTAAATGAAACGCGCGCACACACACTGTGCATGCCTAAACAGCTCTGTATGAGACTTGTCATGCAGAGAAGTGGGGGACTACTCAACTTCACTGCTAATCAGGATGCTTCTGCAATGTCTTTGGGGCCCTCTGTTTGTTACTCTTTCCTGGTACTCTGCCTGGATTCGCTTGATTTCCTCATTTGGTTCTCATTTGCTCAGTTGCACCACAATGACAGAAGTCTGCTCTCATAGGTCTCTTAGGGAGAAATGCAGAATGGCGGTACAGTTCGAACTAAGCAGCATCTGGGTCTCTTTCATCCTAAAACTAGCCGGTGGGCTGTTAGGGTCCCGTACCATTCAAATGATGTAGGATGAACACTCAGCTTTGTGTTGTTTAATGCACTGTGCAAAATGTAATACAACTGAGGCGTTTGAGAAATGTTTGGAGTACTGACACTGCATATGACTACTAAGAATGACAGTTAAATATCTGGTTCAGGAACGGCACACAGTTATGGAAATATAAATGGCTACAGCGGAATTTGTCGACAATGAACAAGATGTGGTGTCGTCACTCTCAGAAAGACACATTGTGTGTATCTTTTTTAATGGAAAATAAAATAGACAAATAAGGGGCAGCACCAAAATATTATATCTCAAATATTAGTCTTCATATTTTATCAAATGAAGTTGCAATCCGGCTGTGTCTACCTGATAGAGGTCTTTCTGAGATAAAAAAAAAACAGGCTTCAAAGAGATGGAAGTGGGTTAGATCCTGGAAACCCTTCTTTCCTCAACAGCTCAGATGGCCAAAACAATCTGTGCACTACACCTGCAGAGTGCGCCCCCCCCCCTTATCCTTCAACACATACCTACCCTCACCACCATAACGCTTTTTAAAAGCACTCAAAAGCCCCCACCAGCCTCTACCCCACTGAGCCAGATAGAGTAGAATCAGAAGAAAACACAGCCCTATCAGGACAAACCACTACCTCTTTGAGCCAAAATAACAGCTTTAAAGGGTGAGTGCAGGCAAAGGACGGGGAAAGGGAAGGACGAGGGGGGAGGGTCAATCACTCAGTGGGAGGCAGAGAATGAGGGAGCACAAACATAGTACTGGTGTTGGCCCTGAGCCATGTTTGTGTCACTAACAGAAGTAGCCTTGTCCATCTCCCCCCCTGCCCCAACCCCCTGCCTTGCACTCGCTCTCCCAGTTTGCTTGGAAACAGAGTCAAGGGGTGACGGGCTGGATGCTTGGTAACAGAAAAAAGGGTTGCAATAGAGAGGAGGGAGGTGAAACTGACACAGCCTGGGCCTGGATCAAAAATCAAAAAAATAAAAGGGAAGGAGAGGAGGGGGGGGGGGGCTCAATAGCAGGGACTGTGCTTGGGGAATGTTGATGAGGGACCTTTTTCTGTTTGGTTCCTCCAAGTGAACCAACAGGCAGCACTGTGGATGTGTGGGCGATTTGTACTCAGCATGCCCGCAGAGCCAGTGAGCGCAAGCTGCTTTGAAGATTAGGTGTACGCATTATTTCTCTTGCACGACAGAAAAGGAGGGCTGTTTTTTCAGACCCAGCAGAACCTGATAGCGCTAGCGATACATCTTAAAATTAAATCAGCTGAATGCGATTTCGATCAAAGGGAGGAAAACAGAGAAGGTCTAACATTTCACTCGGACTGCACTGCAGGAGAGGAGCCAACTCAATTCCCAAATGGCAGGCTTGCAAAAAAAAAAGTGCTTTGTGTTATGAGGCATGTTGTTGCAGAGAGCAGATATCTCTGTGCAACAAACTCCCGTCTGCGTACTCCCAAGCAAAAAACAAATCAAGGCCACATAAGAACTGCCTGCCAACTACTATTCTTGTTGGCAATACTATGCAGCATGTGGGCTGTTAAAGCACGCATTAGTACCACCACCAGCTCCTGAGACAGTCAGGACATATCCAATTACATTTAAGCAGGCACAATATGTAAGATAATGACAGCAAGATAAATATTCTTTTAAATGACTGAGGCTTTTCTAAAGCCTTATAAAACCAAAAATGTCTTCATGCAACCACTGGCTATATAAATAAAAGCACAAAACAAACAATCCCATATATGTATAGCTTGTTTCCTTTTAAATCTAAGACTTGTTTGTTGGAAGAGATCCACTACACAGTATGTGAGAGGAGAAGTCCATTCATGTCAGAATTGCGACTATGGATTAGCCCAATCTATTTGTCAAAATCCACACTTTTCTCTCCTAATAGTTTGGTCATAATCAAGGACAGAGTTTCCCAAAGATTCCTACACTTATTAAACATGATGTTGAACCTTTAAACTTACCGTCTTCAGTTTCCTGCCACACAATGCCTTCGAGATTGACACTAGTACCGGGCTCACAGGGCCCCAAGCACTCAGGCTCAGTAGCCAGGGCCACATCGGTTGTGTTCACGGCCACCGAGCGTGTGCGCACCATTATCTGCTCACACGGCGAGGATATCTCACTGTTGCCAACTGTTGCCAGGAGGTGGAGGGGGGGAGGAGCTGGCGTGGAGACAGGAGATTCCATCTGTGAAGAAATAAGTGGGGGGTTGAGAGTGAGAAACACATGAGACACGTCAAAACCACTGTACAAACAGAGCAGATGTGAAGCCCAATGGAGGCCACAGTGAGAGAGGGTAGGGAAGTCATCCTGATAAGCTATAAAGAAAACGTGGTAATATACTTCTGTGTATTTGCTCAACGTTAGAGGTGATTAGCAGGCAGGGGAGGCAGTAAGGGACATGTGAACTGCTTTGACCGCCATTACAGAAGGACAGAATTAGTTATGCAGGATTGGTCAAACAATACCTCCCACAGCTTCCCTCCCTCGCACATCGCTGAGCAAGACCCGTGACACCACATCATCTCCAAGGCTGATCACTCATTAATTCCCTCAACTACACAGCTAGTTGAGGTGAGGGAGCGGGCTGCTGAGGCGGGTCAGTAATTGATTCCACCTGTTCTGACACACTGTGACAGCAATGAAGAGACACAGAGAAGCGAAAGCGAGAATGAAAAGGACAGTAGATGATGAAAGCAACTGAGGGGAAGCACACAAGAGACAACTGGAGGTGGAAAAGTGAGTAGGCGGGAAAGAGACAGAGAGAGAAAGACTAATGGTGATTAAAGGGCCGCAGTGACACCAGGCTTAGTGCTCTTCATCCAAGGCAGTCGACATTAAAGCGCTCCAAATCATTAGCACTGAACTGCAGGAGGAATGCCATGCTGCAGCCAACACCACACATTTATTAATTGGGCATAAACCACTCAGTGCTAGCGAAAAACGCAGCCAATGCTGGATCCAATTACACTTAGAAGACACAACATTGTTTGATTATAAGCTTGCATGCCTTTAAAAAAAAATGTTTTTAATGTACTTACTGTTCCAAACTGAATATTATGTAGGGAACTAAAACTACTAATCCCAACATATATCCAAGTTACTGGGTAATTATCCTCCATGCAAGAAGGGAAATGTTGGTTCATCTTTACTTCATGGTCCAAAGAGGATAGGTCCTACTGACTTTGATTGTCCCCTGACCTTTACG
Organism: Gymnodraco acuticeps; assembly: GCF_902827175.1. Classification (NCBI taxonomy): domain Eukaryota; kingdom Metazoa; phylum Chordata; class Actinopteri; order Perciformes; family Bathydraconidae; genus Gymnodraco; species Gymnodraco acuticeps. Next base: position 5,403,551 of record NW_022990271.1, read on the forward strand.
ACAACAGCAGGTCAATATTTTAGCTTATGTTTAAATATCTCAGCATTTACCAGGTACACATTTTTCATTCATGGTTCCCAGAAAATGAAACGTACATTTGTTCTGTATGTTTTTGACCCAATACCAGGAAAAGGAATGACATTTAGCATCAGCTGTTCTTAGAATTAAGCGTTTTTAGGGCTATATATAGTGACAAAGAAACCCCCAAGATACTTTTACTGCTTAATTTAGACTAGACCCAGATGAAGATTCGTTATGCCTTTTACTTGGCATGCATCTGGTGTGTTGGGGTTATATAATGATTGCAATCTTGCAAAACTGAGTCAGACTTTGCAAGTCTTCGAAAGGCTTGCTATAATAACCTCCTAAATGAAAGGATAAGCTGAGCCAGGAGATGGATTAGAAAGAGTTTCATTTAAATAAAACACTTTAATACTGTTGTTTCCTTTTAAGATGTTCTTTCAGAATAAATGATTCTGAGTATGTTCTGCTTGTGAACAATACTTATAGATGGAACTGTAATTATTTGGATTATTTGAGATTAACAAAACGCTGTGATTAATCATGATATATAAAACAAATCATTTGACAGCAACACCTCCGTGAATTAGGCCGGGTGAGAAATTCCAGATCAGTGTCTGAGGGGGGAATCTGAATTTGTGATGAGTGCTTTGAAAACCAAACATTAGTCCCTGATGAAATGTAATATTAGCTCAAGACTTGTCACCACAGAAGCTTCATATTTCATGGTTTCAGAAATGAGCGTGGAGTGCCCATTTCCACTAGAGCTCGGAGGAAGAGCAAATTAATGTGTGCAGAGAGCGACAGAGAGTGAGGCCTAACGACATCCTAATCACCATGTGTCAGGGTTCTGATGCATGATGTGGCCAGGCTGCAGGCCGGCTGAGTGAATGAGACAGGACAGGTAATCACCCGAGCTGTCACCACACACTGTTCCTGGGCCGTATGGAGACACAGAGAGCCGCAGACAAGACCACACAATGAACCCTCTCTCACACTGACAGCCAACGGTGAAAAGTGCAAACAGGTTAATGCAGAGCCTCTTCTAAAAACAGCTCTTCAAACCCCTTTGTGTTGATATTTTGGGATATATTTGAACAAAGTGACTTGAAAAAACCTTTTGTCAATAAAATAGGTAGGTTGAGACGTAGGCTCATGGTATTAGATGCAAATCATCGCCTACCTTCTAAACTAATCAACTCAGAGAACCATGTTTATTAGGTGCTCATGTTCAGGGTAGTTGACTTGTCTACTTGACTTCAAAATTGTTAAGCAGACAACCTTAATGTTTTGACCACAAACAACAAAGCGCCTTTGACAAATACCCTTTGGGTCGCCAAATAATGGGCTTAAACAAGTCATGCCCCAAACAACCCTTTGTCGGCCTGCAATGCATTTATTATCTTTAGCTATGACCATTTTTTGTACTCACTTTTTATTAGAGAGTGACTGTAGCCTAGATTATGGCTGCAACGAGCTATCTTAATTACTGATTTATCATGCCATTAGCATTAGCCATTTTTCCATTAATTGCTTGGTCTTTTTCTGTTGATGGACTTTTTGAAAACCCATTTAATTGTTGCATTTCAAATGTAGACATTGTAAAATACCCCCTTGCCAGTCATTCTCCTTACAACATGCATTTGTGATAACCACATGATAAGTAAAGTCCTGTTTAAAATGACAGGAGGCTGATAAGACTAACACTAATAAAGAACAGGTCAAGGGTCAAGGCAGACTGAAGTTCAATGATTCAGCTAGTGTGAAAGTAAAGCCTTCATAGGAGAAGCCCTAAGACTCTCCAATTATTTGTTAAAAACACTGAATGCTAGTGATTCCCAGAAGAATTCCATCCAATATTCCGGAGATTAATCATTTCAGTGAATCAAATAATCTTGATGGAGTTCACAGCCCTTTTTTACATTTTCTAAATGAGCATAACCATTCCTGGATGAGCTTTGTTTTTTTTATTGTTTCCGCTTAAATCCTGTTACTAGTCTAGATGCCACTACACAATGAAAAGAACCATTCACTATGTAATGATACAAAGAAATAATAGGATCACAACGGAAACGGGACCAGTATACAATGTGCATGAACAGAAGAGCTCTATTTCCAAGTTCTATTAATGGACAAGTGGAGAAAAGCACATTCACTCTGGGGTTGCAGAAAGTAAACCCACACAGTGAAATGCCTGACCTCTTGTCCGGGGTTTTCGAAAAAACCGCATACAACTGAAATAGTCAGATTACACAAGGCTCTACTCCATGTTCAGCCAAATGTACAAATCTGCCCCAAAACCACACAATGGCTGAGTGTCACGCAAACTGAACCACATGCAGACTCCTTGAGAAAGCCACACTGGCACGAATAATGTTTAACTGACAGACAAAAATCCTATGATGCATCTGCGAGCATACCTCACAGTGTTGACAAAGTGGGAACTCTGCCTGGATTTCCAGTGATCAAACAATAACTCAACCGTGGCAGATAAGACACATGCTGCACTTTTTTTACTAGACACATTAACTTCAGCTTTAACATGTTTATTAGAGTTAGGATTAAGAAACTGAGCACTGAGCTTGGACAAGGATTACAAAAGGATTACATTGTAGTGTCATACAGAGACACCGGTCTAGGCCGTACTCCTGCGAGCAGGGTGTGGAGCTACAATAATAGTGGACCAAATGATGATTGTGTACAATACTAACGTCAGCGATCGTCAAATGCCTTAAAGGTCACCTATTATGCAAAATCCACTTTTTCCTGTCTTTTATACATAAACATGTGTCCCCTCTGTGTAAAGAGATTCTGAATGTTTCAGGAAAAAAGATTCACTCACTTTTTGTCCTGATCCATTTATATAAAAAGATTTTGGCCATTTTATGATGTCATAACGATTTTTTTGGCTTGTGTAACCATTAGCCAATCACCAACCAAGGTAAGGTTCCTATGTCTGATTGGCTGGGCGGATTGCAAACCACGCCCCGTAAAACTCCCAAAAAGTTTTGTGAAGCCGCCATTTTATTATCCTGGCATTAGCATTATTAGCATTAGCATTAGCCCAGCGCAGAAACGCAGAGAGACTAACTTATGGCAACACAAAATAAAACATGGGAGCGGTGGAGATGAGGAGGTGTCGGCGTTCTGGCGATTTACTCGGAAGGCTTCAGTAGAAGCTGCTGGGAGTCCCAGCAGCTTCTACTGAAGCCAGTCCCCAACTCCGGGGACTTCCGGCCGGGGACTTTGGGCGGCAGTATACGCCGTGAAGTGGTTTGCGGCCTGCCAGTAAACCCAAAGCAGAAGAAGAAGAAGTGACGTCAGCTGCTTCATTTGCCTAATCCACCCCCAGGGGCTTATTCCAGTGTGAACGCGATCTGTACTTAGTTCATGAGAACTAAAGAATTCTCATGAACTAAGTTCTCATGAACCTTTGTGGGAAAAGTACTGCGGTGTGAATGCGCCTATTGTGTTCTTTCTAACCAAATATCTCTCAGAGGGGAGTGGCTCCTTATTTTCATCTAAAGTAACAGACAGAGAATCAGCACTTTTGAAACAGGGCTGAAACAGAGGGGATTATGGGATGCTACAATGCATGATCTGTTGGGTATTTCGAGCCAAACACTTCAGAGACATGTTTGTTTATATCTGAGACCTATATTGATGAAAAACAGTATAATAGGGGACCTTTAAGATGACTCGGAGAACAACTGAAATGTTTCAACAGCTATCAATCCACTACTTTAAACTTACCATAATAGAGATGCGGCAAAACAACCAATAATGTTAAAAATAAAAGTGACCTACATTAATTGATTTGTTCATTTGGTCTGGTAGTTTGTTCAATGTGCTCTCATACCACCTAAAAGTCTTGTTAATCATGCGTCGCAAATACAGGGTCTTGAAAAACGATGAAAACAAAAGAAAATCGAAGGGAGCTAGACAAATGTTTTGTTGGTGTTTTCACAGTAATAAACCCATAGTGTCAGATTGGTTCATTTTAAAAGTATATAAGCTCTGAAGATAAATCATGTGATGTTGAAGACAGATAATTTGTTTGTCACAACAGACCTTTCCTATACAAAATGCATGCTCGAAACAAGATAATAAATGCCTGTTCATGGTTAATGGTTTTCTTTCATCTGAGACTGCTGTTACAGGTCACAGATAATTATGTCTGCAACAGTAGTTCAATACACATTACTGCTAAACCATAAAATCACAATCTTTTTTCTGCATTAGTAGCTATAAAATAAGCACCATAAGCAGTTTCTCTTTCCCCCTTGATTTAATTGGCAGACTCAAACTTTCTGTCTAAATTAAAGTGCAGTTAGCAATAGCATTAAGAGCCATATAACCACTTTGGAGACAAGCCTTTGTTTACCCTTTTATACCAAAGCTGAGTCTGCTTTTAAGCCCGAGTTGGAAGGAGGTTCCTGAGGTCAGGTCAGATAACACACACTGGGTCATTTGGATGAACCACATCTCTGTATCTCTTCATCTTAAACAGTGCTTTATGGGTCAATTGGGTTCTATGAAAGAGCAGGTACTACAAAATAAAGTTGTGATGTAGATTAAACTAACAAGGCTGTAAAATGTAAATATACACAACAATCACAATGTGGTTAACCTGCCTCTAAGGTAGATGTGCTACTATATTATCCATATCTGTTCTATTACTAAGTTCTTAAACATTAAGAAAAGTGTAATTATGTCTGCTAATAAGTAAATGATGGTAAGTTATACACCATGTATTAAATGCATTTAAACTACAATTAAATAACATTAATATCAATAATTATGCCATTGTGAATGTTGTTAAACATGAAGAAAATGTCTGTAAAAGTGTCATGGTTTGAATCAAATTGTACCAACCTTAATTCAAATCGAATCAATACAAATAATCTGAAGTATTTAGAGTTTCCCAACCCCGCAAAAAAGCACTATAATTTATCTACATTTGCCGGTTGTTGATTGTTTAACTATTGAACAGTATTGATTCTCCAGGCTGATCAAGCCTAAGACATTCAACACCGTCTCTAACAATAAAAGACAGAAGTCATCCATCTTGAAAAGAGAAAATGTAATTCCTGCTGACACAAGAGGCCATTAAGTAAAAAGGAGTCCTTGCATTAGTGTCATTATTTGGCTGAGCTCAGTGTTCCTGCTTCCATTATGTAATTCTGTTTGACACAGAGGGCAGACCCTGTGAACATCTTTGGTGAGTTACTAAGGTCAAAGGCCGGTGGAGATTACACTGCCTTTGGTCAGTACCGCTTTCAGCACCACATGACACCCAGTTAGGAAACGTTAGAAAAAAGCTTCTTTCTTTGGATTGTGGTAACTTGTCATCTGTACTATGTTGTTGCATTTGTATAATGCATTGGTGCACACCTAATAGTCCGTTTTCTGGTGCGCACCAGACGACAGTTTGTTACAGTGTTTCATTTTTCAGAAGGTTCGGTTTGCGTTCACACGGGAAAAACTCAAACGGACTATAAACTTTAAACACAAGTCATGTGCACGGAAATGCTGTTCAACCAAGACATTAAGGGGGTAAACACACAAATCCCGGCAATTTCTACCGGAGCCTCCGCCATGGAGCATCTCTGCTCCCATCATAATCTTGGCAATCTTGTTAAAATTGTGAATGCAGAATTAGAAATACTATGTAACTGGTTTGCAGTTAATAAATTATCCCTTAATGTGACCAAAACAAATTACATGTTATTCAATACAAAGTCTGAGAGTAGAAATGACTGCATTATACGGATTTGCAATACGGAGATAGAAAAAGTTGGTGCATGTACATTTTTAGGACTGCTTGTTGGCGAACAACTCAATTGGAAGCACCATATAAATTATGTACAGACTAAACTGTCAAAAACAACAGGTATTTTGTATCATACTAAGAACATTCTTGAAGAAAAAATACACTTTATAACAGTCTATTTCTCCCTTACCTTTACTACTGCTCCGAAATATGGGGAAACACGTACTCAATAAATCTACAAAAAATAACATTACGAATAGTCTGTGTTGTTGGTAAATATGAACACACAACTCCCATATTTAAAAAGACTCAATCTATTAAAATGTGTACATAGTACAGCTTAAAATAGTACTGGTTATGCACAACATTTTCCATAACAAAATGCCTAATAATATTCAAAAGCAGTTCCAAACCACAGCGTGAACATACGAATGTAAAAAAAGTCACTTGAAAATAAGTGTTCACAATATTTATATGCAATTATGCATATATTATTATTATTCATTTGCCGTGTACATATGTATATATAGTATTTTCATTTCCAAAAAAAGATAGTTGAAACTGCTATTGACAGAAAAAAAAATGTGCAGAAAATGACCCTATATCTAGTTTTCGTATATATATGCATTTATTGTTTTCCTGCCCTAACTTTTATTGAATTTTTTCTCCTGTTTTCTTTATTTCTTTGTACTCCATTTCTATACATTTTTTACGCAATAATGCCGATGTTGTATTAGGATGATGCACGGGAGGGCTACTTTCCATAAGCTATGCTTCAGCCCTCCCGCTTCTACTAATTGTGTTCATCTTTGTGTGTATGAATTATACTTTTTTTGGATGAATAAAAAAAAAAAATACTTTCAGCTTGGGGGCCCCCTAGTGGCCGCGGGGGCCCTATGCATCTGCATAGTCCGCCGATAGGAAGAAACGGCCCTGGGTCTCGGACTGCGTTCACACCGACCCAAATGAACCGCACCAAGCGGCTAAACGCACCAGGGTTCGATTCAACCGGACTAAACAAGGCAGGTGTGAACGCATCCTAAAAACAGCAGTATTTGAATCCTAACCAGTCCAAACAACTGCAGTGCTGAGTCTGATGTGAAGTAATACGGTTTTTACGTAGGGCTACAATTGAAAACGCATAAGCTTCTTTTTATTTTACTACTAAAATGTGAAAAAATAAATAAAATGGCATGTTTTAAGTCGTGAAACCTGCCCGATTGTTGTCAAAGACTGCATACTGGTCTAATACAAAAAGCACACATTTCCTTAGAGGCTGAGAGTAATCAGAAACTGAAAGAGAAAACAGGAACACCTGACATCTATTGTGCAACACCAGCTGGCAAAATGCACTCAGTTCCTAGGCAACTTCTTCTTTGTCTTAGCTGCTAATTGTGCTTTCAGGAAAAGCATAACCACACATGAATAATACAGAGAGGAAACTAAGCTGTTATGGCCACTCATGACCTACAATCTCTTTGGAGCCATAATGAGTGAGCGAGGTTCTCCCTGTAAACAGTGATTGTCTGAGAAAGACAGCGATTTCCATTTCGCTCTTTCATGCATATATTTACTTTTTTAGATAATAAGACTCGGAAAATCAGAATGAGATTTGAATTCATGTTCAACACATTTGTATTTCAACTTAAAAGCCTTAGAGACGTACCCTTTACTGAACAGGTCATTTTCTGCCTCGAGGAAATTCTGACACATTTTGGCCCTTAACGTTACAGCTCATTTCTATGATGCAACACAACCCTACGCGTTCGGAAATAGAGCGGTGAAAGTCGAGACATCAACATGAAAAACGTCTGCATACAGTAAGCTTCCCCAGCCGCACTCAGTACACTTTCATCTCACAGCCTTTAGCAACAGCAGTGAATTACAGCTTAACTGTTAAAAAGAAGAATAATGCTTCCACATTTGCTATGAATTTTAGTAGTAATCAAATGTAATATCTTAACAGGGAGACATGTTCAATAGAGCTAAAGTCTTTGAGTATACACAAGTACACAAAGCTCTGTCAAAGAGAAATGTCTTCAGCAAGTGTGAGAGGCTTTACCTGCGGAGACATATGCTCTCCCTGACGAAAGGACACATTAGTCAAGAGACTGCTCCTACAGCTTCCAGCTACATTATGGGAAGTAAAAGTGATATAAAAAGACAGAAGGCATGAGGGACCGCAGGGTAGAAGACTGAGCCAAGATAAGTGGAGCTTACCAATTTGCTCACTTATGAAGCAGTGGCCTAATTTGCTCAGTAAAGCAAAGTCACACAGAGGAAAAACTCCTCTCCTTTTAGTACTACGATGAAACCGAAAAGCAAAACTGGACCAATATTTGGTAAAAACTAGAACAACTAAACAACTTTTCCGACCTGTTTGGATGCTAGACGCGTTCTGCTGCTGGCAACCGCTATGTCCACAAATTTAAGCAATTAAAAAAAAAAACAGATGGTTAAAAAAAAAAAACGTTGCTGTAAATGGCCTTTTAGGGTATTATAAAAATATTGAGCATTAAAGAGCAACTTAAAACCTGTACTATTTCTAAGCATCCCCCCTGTGAAGCTTTAAACACGCACAACAGAGCTTTGAGCTAAATGTGAATTCACCCTGGGATAGACATCAGTATCTGTACCCCATTTCGCAGCCGTTCAAACAGCTCAAATGGATTCAAAGTGACTATTTAATGTTGCCTATGTTCCTTGCACTCAATCACTCAAAACACTAATCACCTTATTAAACACTGCTTGAATCAGGTGAGGAGCAGAATACAAGTATGTTGACTCCTCAGTATATCGAGTAGCCTTAACTAAATCTTCCCTTTCTTCATTATTATCTCAGTACCCAAGGAAGACAATAAGATGGAAAGTATTTCCCGTATGACAATCCATAAAAAAACTTACATTTCTTTCAAAAAACAAGTTCAAATCATGTGCACCTGCTCGTCAGAGAACCTTCGCAGGCAAGCTGGGAGCCGGGTTGGTTGACTTGGTGGGTTAGGTACGCACATTGTCAACCTAATGCCTTCATTTCCTCTCTGGCTCAGCTGGCTGATCTGAGTATCGTTTACTAGATGAAAAGTTGGGGGTTGGGTTTAAAGGGCACTGAGGTGAGAGTATCAAGAGGTCTAAAAGATCTCCACATAGATGCAGGGAACCTGAACATCCACTTATGTTTAGTGCCAATAAAACATGTTGAAAGCCTATCAGAGAAACTGTCCACACATACTGAATCTGTGCTCCATTAACACTACTCTTTTTGCCTGGTTGGCTTATAAGATACCGTGTGGTTTTACAGGTAGTGGTTAGTGGCTGGGTGTTCTTAGCAACACCATGTGTACACAAGCACACACAAAGAAAACAAACATTGAATATTGGCAAGTAGGGCTGCAAGCCTGCAACTAACATCAATTTTGTTATTGATTGATGTTTGTCATTTGTATTTAATTACTTACTTTGTGAAATGAGATCATATACTTTGTATATGTATATGAAAATGTTATACACCTCAAGGTGACATTTTCAAAGATATTCAGTTTCCAATCATGTATGCCCAAAGAAAAGGCACCATATCCTCACATTTGACAAGCTGGAAACAGAACAGTTTTTACTATTTGAAAAACAAAAAATCAATGGTATCATCAAAATAGTCTTATTTTTTTATTTTGTGCTTTTTGTTCTCACTATTAGCTGGTTTTGCACATTAACTGCAATGCATCATTGAATTTAGTCTACCATTTTAAATGTGTCAGACACTGGGTGTTTCTCAATGTCGAGGAAGGCTGCTCCAGAGCCACTATTTCAAGCATACTACATCATCGAGTGCTGCCGAAGGACTGTTCCAATGTCCAGCATACTAGGAATTCTACCGAGGCCGGCATACTTCGTATCGAGAAATTTCGAGGTACATGTGTAGACTCCGTGGTCTTAAAATCCCCACAATGCTTTGCGCACGGACAAATTTCCAAATCTTTGGCGGAAATCGCACTCCATTTAAGGCGGGGCCTCTCATATGACGCACACCTGCACACCTGTTAGCCTGTTCCAAAATTCTTCGTTATCCGAGGCTAGGAAGGATTCTTGCCTCGATTCTGAAGCAAGTGACTCGGAAGACATGTGCTACCAAGCAAGCCTCCTCGACATTGAGAAACACCCACTTACATTGTCAGGAGAGATTTGAACAATCTAGATACTGATTCTGCTAGGATCTTTTGGTGATTCTCTCCCTGTTTCCATTCTCCCACTCTGACCATAGGTCAGTTGACAACAACAGTATCTATTACCACAATAAGCCACATTCTTGTCAAGGTCACCCGCTTGTGTCTGACTGGGAGAGAAAAGGCTGTGCCGAGCAGAAAATCCAGATAAACTAAGCTGAGCCTATAAGGATTTATCTCCCTCCCTCTCCATAGTCATAAACCTTATCTTCCAGCAAGGAGAAACCTGACAACAAACTGAGAGGCTGTCATCAAAAGCTCAGCCACCTACATTCCCACCCAAATACCAATGAATCACTCTTTGACGTCTTACAAGTCTGAGGCTTTGACCAAGGCCGGGTCAGCCGGGATAGAAATACAGCTCCATGTGTTCCACAGTTCACTGTAATGTTGACAGTTGTGACCAAACTCCATTTTTAGGTACCTACCTTCCTGAACTCAAAAGCCAAAAACAGTTGAGCAAACTCCTAGCAAAGGCTCCTAGTCATAATATCCAGAAGCCTTATCAGCTAAAAAACGAAATACATTTTACAAGTTTTCCTGCACATGATTCAAGGAAAGCAAGTTGTTATTCAGGCTGTGAGATTTCCCAAGAGCCCCCAACCTCAAACTATTATTAGATGTACTCCGTTAGTCTGTTTTCCTTCTGTTGACGCTCTTCTGTGGGTGGTGTCCAAACATTAGAAAGACAATCAAAAAGCCACACATCATGAACATACTTTTATAAATAAACCTGATTTATTTTTTTGTGTTACCTGGGCTGACACAAACAAACAGAAAACAATGAATATTACACTAAGCACAACATGGACATGGATGCCAGGGTAATGTGAACTTGTGCTACATTAAAATATCAGTATTGGATGATATATTAAGAACATGGCAACATGGCTACCTTTAAATTATTAAACCCTAATAAAATGCTAGAGATACGAACTTCGAGTCAGTGGGAGTAACCTGATAAGAGTCCAAAATCCATTCAAGGCTCTTCAACATATAAAAAAAGCACCAGAGGTTTCAGCTGTTCAGATGGATAAGCAGATGATAAAGGTGCAGGGGTTAAGGCAGAGGATGTAGGAGTAGAAATATGTGTGTGTACATGCGGAGGAGTGACCTGAGCTCTGTTCTGCACACACTGCTTAAGCTGCAGTCATGCTGCTACTCTAACTAGGGCTTGATACTCCGATCGACCTCTACTGCTGGCTGTCTCACAGAGCTCCTATTGAACCATGTCTATCTTAATGGACAGTGATGTGCACTATTACTGAGTGCCAGTTGTACCTGCACTATATCTTCAAAGCCTATAGACTTTTACAGCATATTACACCTTGGGGCCATGAGTGTTGCAGCTAGCACCTCATGACATTTCAACACTCACAGGTGAAAAGGCAAGTCACTACAAGAGCGTAGCAGGGTAAGTTACATCGCAGTTTATTTTTTGAGCCACATAGCATGTCTGACTTGTTTTGATAATTATAGTCTGGAGCTCACTGAGTATAATCCAGGGTGTTAAATTAGAAGCCCCAAACATACCCAAACCGGATGACCTGGATATAAATATACTTTAGAAAGTATCAAATCAATCCAAGAGCTGCTTGAAACTACTCAGTAGATGAACTTTGGCTGAACAACAAGAGCAGATTGAGATGTTCATAAGACACTTGCTTAATCAGAAGGACATGTGGCAAAGTGTCAGCACAGTGTTGTAACGCATGACATTGCAGCCACACAGAAGGAATCTCAGCAGAAATAAAAACTACGTCAGGCTGAGGTGATGTCCAAAGTAAAGAGACACAGGATAACACACCAAATCTCCCCTTCTCTCTCTCTCTCTCTCTCTCTCTCTCTCTGCCAGACGCTTAGCAGAGGTCTGCTGCTCGCAGCCATCGAGTTTGATGACCTTGTTAGTTTGAGTGCCTAATCTGCTAATGCCCTGGTAAATATAAACAGTCATTGTAGTCCCCTGCTGCTATCCAAAAACATGGATGATAACTCCATCTCAATCTTTATTTATCCCGGGGACTTACTGGTAGACTTAAGACCCAGGGGACAGAATTATGGATGGTTACATCAAAGATAAATGCCTTTTAAGGTTGATAGTTTCAAATATCTATGTATGTCATTTTTCCAAGATGGAATATGCAAGAATGACTTTGTGTATTGCCTTTATGCCTTATGTTCAACATTCTTTAGCCAAAAGAACAGAAGGCAAAAATACTTTTTCATTTAAAGGTCCCATGTCATGCTTTTCCAGCATGTCCATTCGCGCTGTTTCGCAGATCCAACGCAGTAAGCAGGAAATGAACCCAGCTCACACTGTCCGCTCCTCGCAGCAGCGGGCCGTACAACGTCCCGCCAACACGGCACCCAGACCCCACTCAGCATTCTCATCTGTTTGTCATTACTGGTGTCATTTTCTGGTTGCTAACGCCATTGTAACACATAAACACTGATGTTCCGCTGTAACGGTGGTAGACTCATCAGAACAGAGTGGGCGAGCTGACCAATCAGAGCACAGTGGGCTCACAGGGAGGGGGGGGGGGGGGGGGGGGGGCAGGAGCTCCAACAAGCCGTTTAGGACAGAGCGTGAATACACATACTATACAGAGATGCTGTATGAGAAACCAATGTGATTTTGGAAAATTGCACAATATAAATGTATTCTAGTTGACCTCAACAATGGAATTATGATCAGTAGAAATGGCCATGACATGGGACCTTTAAAGGTTCTTCCAAGTAGTTGACTGTTTGGATCTTAGTAATTTATACACAATATTTCTCTCGACTTCTACCAGGATTAATCGAGGTCTGCAGCCAACAAATGAACACCTTATACAATGTATATGAATATGGTCGACATCATTTAAATTGATGTATTGAGGTAACAAGTTTGACATTCATCTTAACTACATCAGGACAAAACGTCAGATCATTATAATGGGGAAGTACAGTCTGAAGGTCAGGCAGCACAGGAACAAAGCAGCATATTTCTTAAGCTATATTAAATGTCACATTATTCAGCATTAAACAAATTGCCAGGACCTCTAGAGTAATAGGCTGAGCTATTGTATGAACAATAAAAAATACCATAATAATTGTGACATATATCTTAAGGGAATGGATTTAACAGCAACATGTCTGACTCTTCAAGGGACACATAAACCTAATAGATATGATTAAATATAATTTAGTTTTCCAGATGGACAGCAAGGTCCTACTTACAAAACATAATTGAATGTGCGAGCTCAGCTCATCGCCAAGGACTAAACAACTCCCCAGCCTCCACTACGAAGAGGAGCTCATCTCCATATTAACTTCACCTTTATTGATCTACTCACACAGACCCTACACAAACACCCTCAAGTCCTTTTGGGATATCTGGAAATAGCCCTCTGAAGGGAAAGAAATGCACACAGGAATATTTAACTCTCGTAGCAAAAAAAAAGTGCATACTTTGGTAATGGCCCATTATTTAGATGGAGGGGAAAAAGGTATTCTCAGCAAAAAAACAAAACAACTACATGGATCACTAAATCAGAAGGTTTGCCCTGCAGATCGAGTTAGAGGGAAATCATTCGTAATATGCCAAGCAATCAACCCTTCAGCTGAGCAGTGGAGAAGTAGACACACAAACACAGTAACCCTTGTATACGTTTATAGGTACATTTTTAAATGAAGCTCAGCGCAAGTTCTTTCAGGAAGACTGGGTATACAGTGGGGCAAAAAAGTATTTAGTCAGCCACCAATTGTGCAAGTTCTCCCACTTAAAAATATGAGAGAGGCCTGTAATTTTCATCTAAGGTATACCTCAACTATGAGAGACAAAATGAGAAAAAAGAAATCCAGAAAATCACATTGTCTGATTTTTAAAGAATTTATTTGCAAATTATGGTGGAAAATAAGTATTTGGTCAATAACAAAAGTTCATCTCAATACTTTGTTATATACCCTTTGTTGGCAATAACAGAGGTCAAACGTTTTCTGTAAGTCTTCACAAGGTTTTCACACCCTGTTGCTGGTATTTTGGCCCATTCCTCCATGCAGATCTCCTCTAGAGCAGTGATGTTTTGGGGCTGTCGCTGGGCAACACGGACTTTCAACTCCCTCCAAAGATTTTCTATGGGGTTGAGATCTGGAGACTGGCTAGGCCACTCCAGGACCTTGAAATGCTTCTTACGAAGCCACTCCTTCGTTGCCCGGGCGGTGTGTTTGGGATCATTGTCATGCTGAAAGACCCAGCCATGTTTCATCTTCAATGCCCTTGCTGATGGAAGGAGGTTGTCACTCAAAATCTCACGATACATGGCCCCATTCATTCTTTCCTTTACACGGATCAGTCATCCTGGTCCCTTTGCAGAAAAACAGCCCCAAAGCATGATGTTTCCATCCCCATGTTTCACAGTAGGTATGGTGTTCTTTGGATGCAACTCAGCATTCTTTCTCCTCCAAACACGTCTAGTTGAGTTTTTACTAAAAAGTTCTATTTTGGTTTCATCTGACCATATGACATTCTCCCAATCCTCTTCTGGATCATCTAATGGCGCGTTTCCACTGCAGCGGGTAGCTCGCTTTAAGCGTGCCAAGCCGTGCGGGGCCCGTTTTTGGTTGCGTTTCCACTTGGCCTAGTACCGGCTAGCGGGTCCTAATTCACAGTTTCTCTGGCCCCATAACATCGTGGTTCTAGGGCCAGGAACAACCAGGCTGAGTCGGGCTGAGTATGCTAAACTAGAGAGAGAATCGCTGGCAAGGGGGCTACAACTACAACAAGATGAACATATTTGACCGTGATTTAAATTGTAATACACGTTTCAAAATGCCGAAGTAACAACATACTGACACCGGTTAGTAAAAACCATGAATGAATGCTTTGACAAGTCTGCAGACAGACGGCAGGCGAAAAACCCTTTTTAAAATGCGTGTTTTCTAAATGGAGCTTGGCTAAGCTAACGTTATATATGCTCCGACCGTCCACACTCACAACAACGGCCTATACAGACATAAATAAACCAGCGACTGTATTCGCCATGACACAGGCAGTCTGTGGTTTGTACTTGTTTAACTTTTGTCTAGTTTCTTAACAGATATGAAGAGCTGTGAGCTCTGAGTGCTAAGAGCTAACGGCTGTGTTGTTTTTCTGGGGCGCTCATTGAAGATGACGTCACGGCTCCGCCTACACTGCGTTACTATAGTAACTACCCCAGTTCCTAAACTGTAATGGAAGCACAGCATTAAAGTGAGCCGGGCCTAATAAGGCCTAACCAAACCGAGCGAGGCCTGCAGTGGAAACGCACCATAAATGCTCTCTAGCAAACTTCAGACAGGCCTGGTACGTCTGGCACTGCAGGATTTGAGTCCCTGACGGCGTAGTGTGTTACTGATGGTAGCCTTTGTTACTTTGGTCCCAGCTCTCTGCAGGTCATTGACTAGGTCCCCCCGTGTGGTTCTGGGATTTGTGCTCACCGTTCTTGTGATCATTTTGACCCCATGGGGTGAGATCTTGCGTGGAGCCCCAGATCGAGGGAGATTATCAGTGGTCTTGTATGTCTTCCATTTTCTAATAATTGCTCCCACAGTTGATTTCTTCACACCAAGCTGCTTACCTATTGCAGATTCAGTCTTCCCAGCCTGGTGCAGGTCTACAATTTAGTTTCTGGTGTCCTTTGACAGCTCTTTGGTCTTGGCCATAGTGGAGTTTGGAGTGTGACTGTTTGAGGTTGTGGACAGGTGTCTTTTATACTGATAACGAGTTCAAACAGGTGCCATTAATACAGTTAAACAAGTGGAGGACAGAGGAGGCTCTTAAAGAAGAAGTTACAGGTCTGTGAGAGTCAGAAATCTTGTTTGTTTGTAGGTGACCAAATACTTATTTTACCGAGGAATTTACCAATTAATTCATTAAAAAAATCCTACAATGTGATTTCCTGGATTCTTTCCCCCCATTCTGTCTCTCATAGTTGAAGTGTACCTAGGATGAAAATTACAGGCCTCTCATCTTTTTAAGTGGGAGAACTTGCACAATTGGTGGCTGACTAAATACTTTTTTGCCCCACTGTATATACATTCACTCCGCAGCTGCATATAATCAGCTCATCACGGGCGTTGTTGTCTATATATTACATTCACCTCATTCTCCACCAGCCAATCACCGTGCTGCAGCCAAACTTTAAAATGGTTCTCCTCTCTCCTGCAGTCAGCTGTGATTCACCTCATTTCATCATATCCAGTGCCAGGAGAGTTAATCCAAAGACCTCATCACACCTCCTCTTCATCCCATCTCCTCATCAAATCCAGATCTTCAGCATCATCACCAGTGTCTAGACCCCGGGGGGTTCCCTATATGCTCACGGCTGCATTTCCCCTTTTAGATATACGATTTCAGGATCGGGGTCTAATCGCCAAAGACTTAACATTTATCATATGGCATGTGTCAATAAATGTTCTTTAAATAAATTGAAGTCTCTCCTGACTGAAATGATTTCACCGTAGAAACAAGGACAAATCAAATGTGCAACAGTCCAAAAATGGTTTTACTACAAACTATTTGTTTGCATGTACAGAGATTAACTTAAACATGTTTGTCAGTAGGTAACTTCCTCTTGGACACAGACACAGACAGATGACAAAAATGTGCCTATATAATTGCATAGTATAACGTGGAATTAAGGGCAGAGATTATCAAGTAATCATGTTCTATAAATCTGACAAGGTAAGCTGGTTAGCTACATGGCAAATTAACACTTTGGATGCACAGACACCGTGCCATGGTGTTGCAGTAGCTCATTGGTTAAGTAGGTGCATTTAATCTAGCCATAACAACACAATGCTATCTGGAAGCCAGTTTGAGTTATGCATCTAAGAACGTGAAGGCTTATCAGATGCCAACACTGCACAAAGGTTAATAATACCATGAAGCAAGGTTTTTACAACTCTTAGATAACTGACAAAACTGCTGACCGAAAGGGTACAGAAGAGGAATGGGAGAAAAACAGCATAATATAGGGTGAACATTGTTTTGACAGGGGGAGTTTTTCTCTGCCTACAATAGATAATGCAACGCTTCTGTATTCAAGGACACTGATGCAGTCTCCATTGAGCATATCAGCATTCATAGGAGAACTGTGCTGTGGCTGGGGTGACTTTGATGCATGTGCTGCTCTTGTTTAAGGGAACGGAAACAGCACGGGAAAATCAAACCTCCACACAGTCTGGGCACTATAAAAGTAATTGGCACACAACCAATGTTGGAGAGGGGGTATAAGCAGAGGACAACCTACATTTATCACTTATGGCATTTAGGCTTTTAAGGACAGATCATCTATAAAACAAAGAGATCAGAAGTCTACAATATTAAGATAACTTAATTTCCCAAAGAGGAGGAATAAAAGGACAAACTGCAGATGAGGTATGAAGAGTCAATTACAACATTCAGTCAATAGATAGCTTCATACACAGTGGACCCTGTGTGGGTCCAAGATCCAATACGATTTTTGTAGTTTTTGACTGAGTTTATTCCTCGTTTGTGTAAATTATTGAAAACTGTCCATACTTTACCTTAAGAGTTACCCGACTTGCATTTTGTATGAAACAATCCATGTTCTCTACCCTACCGCTGTCTGTGTAAATTAAAGCAGTATTCTAAAGCTACTTTCAAATAGTTCCATGTCATCGAGTTTGAAAAGACTTGGCAGCAAAGCAAAACTTTAGCTACGGCAAAAGGATGGTACACTTAATACATAGAGTTTATTTATTTATTTCTCTTTTTCTCTTGAAGAGCATTTGGTTGGGTGTGAGGATTTAAGCGCTTCTGAGGCTATGAAGCGTTAAGTTGTTGGACTGAGGCCCAGGTCGGTGAGCCACAAGCTTCTCCTCATTCTCAAACACTCTCTTTCCCAAACATGTTTAACATTAAGGGCTTCGATGTAAAACTCTCATAGGAATCATGCTTTTCAAATATGTACATCTAAGGCAAATACTGCTGAACAAAAGGAATACATCTACTATGTGTAGGCGTATGCTCTTGTGCTGCTGTGCACAAATCTTCGTGAATTTTTTCAACATTTCCATTTAAACATTAATAACCTCTCAAAAATATAATAAAAACACTATATCAAAAGTTTGGTATAAACTGCTCCAAATCAGTTCAATATTTAGCACAATGTGAGCATCGATCGACTCATGAATGTTTGACATTGGTCCCAAAGGACGGACGTGTTCTCGCTTTAATTTCTATCAGTAGTATAATCCCCTTTTGAATCCCTTTTTAGGGTGAATTAGAAAGGCCCTGCATTCAAAGAGATGAGTGGAGAGAAGGGGGCGGGAATAATCACAAGGGCCTAGCTGCCTGTGCGGATTAGAATAGGAAAGAAAATCCTTTCATCTCAGATCTGTACTTCCAAGCTTGGAAGCATGCGAGCACAGACACAACTCACCAAACCTCACATTCATTCTTCTCACCAAATAAAGCCATATAACTATGTTGTTGATTTTTTATTCATATACAGCTATTTATGTTTTAACAGATGATATTCAATTATTCTCAAAATGTGCAGACGAGCCTCTGGATTAAAGAAAAGCTTGTATAAAAGCCTTGCTCTCAAGGCTGACCTCTCAGACGAGCGCAGGGGAGGGCGCCCACATGATCTTACTTGCTTCTCCAATTTCTCATGCTGAAATGTGGACCGCTGCTCTATATTTGGCAGACAAGCCTTTCAACAGCCAACTAAATGTAACAAGAGGGAGAAGACCAGAGAATCTCCTCAGACGTAACATGACAAACAAACACCCCCAAACAACGCCATCTGACAGATAACAAAATGAATTAGCCGCTATGTGTGTTTGCTCAGTCGTCTACCTCTGCGGAGGTTTTACTGAGGGTCAAATGAGAAGAAGCCAAGCCAAGTGTAACAGGAGTTGATACAAAAAAGATACCTAGAGGATTATTATTCTCATAGCAAATGGTTTTATTGTACAATTATTTTGTTTAATGAAGTGGTTTGTAGTCCAAATCTTCCATGTTAACAAAAAAGAGACACTGCAGGAGAATATATTGGAAGTACACACAACTTAAACACGCATGTGTAGTAACATGCTTGCTTTTTAGGCAAATGAAAGATAATCACACAGTAGCAGCTGGTAGGCAGAACTGAGTTAAGAATCTTAGACGTGTATACAGTCAAGCTTGTTCTGCTTGGGTCTTTTGGTATGCAGAAATTACTTCCTCAACCGAGTAAATTGTCCAGTCTAGATGAGATGTTAGCCTACGGCAGTGCATGCTGAAATACATTTATGAGCCCATTAAAAGATACTGTCTTAGGTTCAGACATTTACTCGTTATGTATTTCCCACCCCACCCATACACAAGTAAAGTAAGCATTTGTCCAATTGGTACCTAACTGAAAGTACTAAAGAGCTTGTTTTTCAGTTCATTTTGAATTTTTTTAATGCATTTTAATATTTTTGATGGTTAATTCATAATTTCAGTATCTTTCATTTGAAGATTCTTAAATGTCTTACATTGAACTGACAGATAGTACATTTAAGGGTTTTGGAGTCGGTCCAACAAAACAAGGGATTTTTTAATGTCACCTTGGGCCCTAGGAAGTTGTGATGGGCATTTTTCTGATGTGTTATAGACTAGAGCAATAAATTGATACCTCACCAAAATAATTGCCAGGTATGTGCTGTTGATATTTCACTGGCCCAAGACACAAATCGCAGGATGCAGCATTTAATATATCAAGCTAGAACTTCTCAGGACTGGTTCCAGAGGGGTTTGAAGTAGAGATGTCCCGATCCGATCACGTGATCGGGGATCGGAGCCGATCACGTGATTTTCAAAAGATCGGAATCGGGAGAAAAAAATCGGGGATCGGGATTTTTTTTTTTTTTATCAAATATTTTTATTATTTTATTTAATGTTACAAAACAAAAATGACCATGTTCACGTCTTAAAGTCATCCTGAGGCCTTAGTTTTGGTTTAAAATGAAATGACACAACATCATGTATGTGTTGCTTCTTTTGGGCTTGTTTTCAGACCTGGTTGCTTTTTCTCTCAAATCTGGCAACAGAGTGGGCGCAGTGTCTAATAGTAGCAGTAAGCTAACGAGAGGCTACGTTCAGCTGGTGACTCGGGAGTCGGCAGAGAAAATGTCAAGCGTTTGGAAGTATTGTAAAATTGATAGCGAAGGCAGTGTAATGTTTGCAAGGCGGAGGTTCCGCGTGGTGGAAAGAACAGAGCTACGTTCAACACGACCAATCTAATACGCTGCCTGAGAAACAAACACCATCAACAACACGACGAGTACACAGCGGCCACTCAGGTAACGGCACTGAAACAACCAACACTTTCAGAGACTTTGAAAAGGAAAGAGAAACTGCCCCAGAACAGTGAAAAGGCCAAACAAATAACAGCCAAGATAGCTGAATTCATCGCGTTGGATGACCAGCCGTTATCTGTTACCTTTTTTTTCTCTTAATGCATTGCATAAAGATCGGATCGGGAAAAATCGGTATCGGCAGATTGTCAAAATCAAATGATCGGAATCGGATCGGGAGCAAAAAAAGGTGTTCGGGACATCCCTAGTTTGCAGGATTCAGGCCTTCTGGTGGCAGGTGTGCTATAAGACTCTAGGTTTCCAAATGCTAATTTAATTTAGCATTTCATCTTGATGTAGGAAAAAAAAAAAAATGGTTGACACAGATATACAAGCAACATTATACTGCAGAGGAATAAATACTCTTTGATAACAGGCAAAAATGCAATGAAGTAAGGAATTTCACAGCTGAAGCATTAGTGATTTTTTTTTAACATGTTCAATTTAACAACAAACTGGCTGCAAACAATCCCCTTAGAAAAGAATTAGGGGGAGGGTAAGACACGTAATCCTCTCTTTAATCACTCTTGCTCAAACACTGCCTAGCTGTTAACTTCCCCTTTGTAAAAAAAAAAAAACCTTTCACAAGCTGTAAAGATGTTGAACTGCGAAATATGTTCTCACCCAGTGTTCCATGGTCAAACCGATGTGGATACAAATAATTATTTTAGCATGTGCACTACAAAATATGCAATACATTAAGGGGTGGAACTACCAAATAATTAAAAGGAGTAAGTGCTTCTCACGTGGCCAAACTATGGAGAAATCCCCAAACGTGTTCTGCTAACTCTTTAACAGCCACAGCAAGTCAGTACAAACTTTCAGCCACCTCTTCCCTCGCTAGTAGAAAATTCCAGTTGAGAGGGGGAAAAGCCACGTCTGCTCCTCCCCACTGTGTGGGTTTTGTTCTGCTAATCAGACCACATGCCTCAAGGATTCAGGAATCCAAGAGCTCTCAGCCAGCTCCTCTCATTCCACATACAGGCGCAGCAGCCTGTGACAAACTATTCAGTGTGTTGGGGGGTTAAAGACTCTATCCATTCATAACACTGTTCAAGCCTCCCTCCCTCCTCTCCTAATCTGAGGCACTTCTTTGCCCTCACCACCTCCTCCCCCTCACATGCCCTCTCTCTCCCCTCTCCCCACAGCAGAGCCCTTTTTTTAAAAATCTATCTGCATACTGCACACACTGGGTCTGAATAGGCTCATGGTTTATTATTAGACTCCATAGTCAACCACACACCCACTACAGTTTTGAATAGTAAAAACAGAACTCCAGCGAAAGTCTTGATATTTGGCTTTCTCTTTCTCCTTGCTTGTTTCTGCAGTCTTCTTCTGGTTTGTTTCCTCCCTGGCTCTCTTGCTACTCACGCATTGAGAGGCGAAATGAGGCACACTGGAAATGTGCAGGCTGACAATGGAAGACAGCTGCTCTTGCTGCATAAGTCTTTCATGAGCTGAATTAGTGGTACAAGCCTTTGCTCTCCCTTCCCCCCACACATGCCTCCCGCTCTCCCCTCATAGCAAGCTGATCCAGACACAGCAACACACCTCGTGGAAAGCTTAGAAGGGAGAGAAATACTGGGAGGCAAAGACAAAGCATGACAAAGGCTTTGTTTGACAGACCTGTGATTGCTTTTTGCAAAAGTAGTTTTATGTCCCTGTAGAACATCCATCACAATAATTCTTAATGCTGTGTATAAGACAGAAGGTTACATTACGTTTCTAAGATGACACTGGTGTTAAAATAAAACTTTTACCAAGTTTCAAGAGGCTGAATGCCAGAAGTTCTTACATTCTGCAGGTATGACCCACATTATATTCTGAAGCTCACATATTTTTGATAACTTGGAAAGAAATGCATTCACAAGGACATCTGGGAGTCTCTATTTGTGTTACATTATGAGTTAAGATCTCTGAGACACTTCATAAAAAGACCTAATGGATAAAACAGAACCTTCAAATAATTTATACTCAAACAAACACAAAAAACTGTGAAAAAAATTATACTGATGAAAGAAATCTAAAAGACGTAGATTTCAGATTACGAGTATTAAACCTAACAACATGGCATTCAGACTACCAGCATGGATTCTCACGGTTTATTTCCAACAGGATTAGCTTTGGAGAAATTGTCGCTCATGATTTAAAAAAATGTTCCCGTTGATACATTTTGTCTGTCATGGATATAGTTATTATAAACGCCAGGTAATTTTTATAGTGCACATGAATCATTTATGTAATAGTAACTTAGAATTGTAGGTAGGAAACCTGTGTCAATATGACTCTTTGATCCTGAGACCAGTTGCACTCAATCCAACCAAAAACCATCCATTATTCCAGATTGCACTAGTGGCTTACAGTACACTTAATTTAGGGATGCAAAAATAATAATTTTATTTTTTTACCGATAATTATCGGTCCGATATTAGGAATTATGACGTCATCCCGATAAACCCGATACCAGTATTAATAGCCCCGATAATATACAATATATTTTTTGGGTAAAAAAAAAAGAAAAAATACTGCGGTGTGGGTGGATTGGGATGAGGGGCGCTTGTTTTTCACTCGGCTTCTCCCATTTTGCCAGTACTGTGGTATTAGTGGAGAGGGGAGTTTTTCACAAATCCAGCGCTCCCTAACTCATGCCTGGCTGTGACGCAACTCAAGGCATATGCTCGAACCGGAGCTGCCTGGACGCTGCAATCATGTTGCGCACACTTTTTGTACAATGTCCCACTGTCTGGCTGCCTGCATAAAGTCAAGTGCTCGGCGCAGTTGTGGCGAAATGTCGCTCCTCTGTTTTCATTTAAACAGCTCCGTATATCCGTTAGCGCAGCTAGCTAGCACCAGATGCTAACAACAACAATGCACGTAAGGTATCTCTCTCGCTCGGGCCACACATACACACACCCTCCCGGTGTCAGTACCAGATATGTTCGGGCTACCAGATATGTTCGGGTGTATTTCCGTCGCCTCCGTCATCTGTCATATCCGTCATATACTCACCTCCCTCTGCTCCCAGCGCTCTGCTGCCACACACCGGCCGTCTGCGGAACTGCAGCCGGAGGAACTCGGGACAGCTTGTTATGTGTGGGGTGCTATGGTGGGGTCCCATGTACTTGTGCACATAAATAATGTTTCTAATTATTTACAATTAAAACAAATATATATTCTGCGTTACTTTAGCCAACACTTTTATAAGGCCACTAGATTAGATAATTACGAAATGTGTAGATAGAATATATATATTTCAGGTTGTTATTTTGTCATTATGTTTAATGTTTTATTTACCTTTTAGTATTTTTATATAGTATCTGAACTTTGGAAAGGAGTTGGGAGACACACGACACATCAAATCACATCTACAGATCAAGGCGAAGCGAATGGATGTACTCCCATACTCCTAGCGTGAAAATGTTTGTGAAAACGTGTGCAAAGTCTCCGAAAATCCTAAAAATAAGCTCATATTTGAATTCCCCATAAAAAAACACATCATTCAGTAAAAACAAGGCCCCACTGATCATCTACTCTCTGAGACGATTCCATGGATGTCTGGCTTGAGTTTCGGCCACCAGGGAAAGTGGACAAAAGTGCCCGAGATCAGCCTCTTAATTTACCCAGGGGCTAGTGCTTGGCTTTGGGCATGACAATTCAGTAAACTCCCCTGAGTATTTTATTAAATATCTGAACTTTGGAGAGGAGTTGGGGGACACACGACACATCAAATCACATCTACAGATCAAGACGAAGCTATTGGAAGTACTCCTAGCGTGTGAAAATGTTTGTGAAAAACGTGTGCAAAGTCTCCGAAAACGGAGCAGTGGCTGTGATGCTAGCTTTGCGGCTAGCGGTTAGTTGTTATTGTTTGAAGTTGTTGCTATGGAAACAACATGACGGAGAACAAATTAATATCTTCTACATATAATAACGGACAAAGTAAAGAATAAAGTGTAGGCTATGCCTGTTTGAAGTTGTTGCTAAGGAAACAACATGACGGAGAAAAAGTATAATCTTCTACATATAATAACGGACAAAGTAAAGAATGAAGTGTCGGCTATGTTTAAATGTTCGAAATTTGACCGTGATGGCCCTCTTGAGTTGCCGTAAAATATGACGAATAAATAACGGAAGCTTTTGGCATATGTTTTTCAACGGCTATGCTGCGCCCTTATGCAATAGTAGAGGACCCCAGCTTTTATTGATTGTGATTAAAAGTGATTGAAACACTATCTTATTATTTATTTTGTAATATTTTCAAGACATTATTTTTTGTTTTACAGCTTATTGAACCTTTTTGTTTGACATCAGCCATTATAGATAATACGGCCATCTGAGTGTGTGTGGTACTGTTTGTGGTTTGTTTTTAACTGTAATAAAATTAATTATTCAAAATGTTAAAGTTCTTTATTTTTAAACTGAAACTTGCACTACTGTTCAAAATAAATAAAAAACAAACCTGGAATTATGCATTTGGGACTTGTTTTTTCTTTTTCTTGTTGTACCGAACCCGTACCGAACCGTGACCCCCAAACCGAGGTACATACCCAACCATGAATTCTGTGAACCGTTACACCCCTAATATCCACTGAGGTCAAGGTGACTGCAGGCAGCAGTGTTTATGAGTGGAAATACCTGGTTCCAGTGTTAAATATTTCCAAACAAAAAGCCTGTGGTGCCATTCAACAAGGATTTCATGAGCAATGAGACTATAAACTTTGTGGGCCGTGACATTCTTCTTCTAATTCAATATCTGGATGTGCGGTCTGCTGTGTGGGCTGTGAGGAATCTAGTATAATGGAGGTTTATGCTACAACGATTCTCTAATATGGATTTCTAGGGTGAAGGTTGATGACTAGTTAATACAACAATCTGAAAATGTTTGTAACGTTATAGATTCCTTACTGCTATTGAGTGCAGCTGTGCCCTATGCAGAGATGCAGAAAGCTTATTAGTGATGGAAATAAGCGCATATAAATACCAGGGCTCGACATTATAAATGGCTCGCTGGCCCGGAAGCACTATTTAGACACCCCGGGCCAGCATAAAAATATTGCTTTAAAAAAAAGAATTGTCCTGTGGTATTGGTATTTAGACTTGCAATTTTGTTAAATTGTTTAGTTTATTAATACTACAACATAGCGTTTTGTGAGGCGGTTGTCGTTGTTGGGTGAAAAGCAAACAGCTGTTTGCTGCGGAGCGTAGCGTGAGCAGGCTCCCGTGAGCGCTCTCCTTCACTACAGACTATCGCGCCACCTAACCATTCGCCAAAAATGTTTTTAATACCAGCGGTAACCGGCCAAGCGCCGGGCAAAAAACAATCTTCAAATAAAAGAAAGTCACCGGAGAAGTTAAAGGAGAGTGACGGGGAGCATGATAAGAAGAGGGAGAGAAAGTTTCAGCCAGCTTGATCGATGGAGTTGGCTTCTATAGAGTGGTGCAGTGACGCATCCTAAAACCCTTTTATAATCTATCGATTAGATTTATGATTCGAAAATTATAAAAGTAGGGTAGACATGTGGAGATTATCCGGCTGAACAAAACGTGCATTTATCAAACAGGTTCGTTTTCCACAGACCTTATTTCCAGCTATTTTCCAAAACCCTGTGGAGAAATCCCATTGCTTTTTGTCGAGGGAACCAGCAGCTTACTTCCTGGTTTTAGGATGCGTCACTGGCTGCACCTCTCAATATGATGCCAATATAAACAAGGTATTTTGTTGGCTCTGTACATCAATGCCGACCTATGCTGACAAGTAAGTGAAGAGTAGAAAATATAAAGGTATTGGTTATAGGGAAATGTCCCAGCAGTTTAGGATAATGAAGGTTCTAATCTAATCTATCACATAGCCATTACATTTCTAACTCCTAATGACAGGAAGGCAGAAAGCACATTATACAAATAATAATACTTATAATAATAGCAGACATTTTTTAACAATGACCACAATATCATTATTTTAATAAACCAAATATGAACAATTGAGGAAAATGAGGAAGAACTGATGATTCAAATGGTGTAGTACAAGTAGTATGTAGTTAGTGCATAAATTACTATTGCAACAAATGTGTTAATTTTCTTCATTATAAGTAGATTTTTTTTTTTTGGACGAATGCTCCGGGCCAGTGGTTACAATGGTGGGGCCAGTGATAATTAAATTCCACCGGCCCGGAGGGCCAGTGGCATTTTACCCTTAATGTATACCCCTGAATACTACATGGGGGTTTGCAACATAAAACAATGAACATATTGCAATAAAATACAAACAATTATTTTTTACATTGCCTTAATCCATTAATGTACAAATTGCACGACTGAGGCATAATCTGGAAGGATAATATATCTTTTAAAACATTTTTACTACTTCCACTGTTTCATTATTATTACTGTATGATTGACTTCCTCCAATAAAAGAAAGAGGGACAGCAAGCGCAAACATGTTGGATGAACATTCACATTGCTTTCATTTGGCAGCGTTTTGGTTGAGTATCAAATGACTAGAGAGCCAAATAATTTTGGAAGCTATCTATTAGTTTTGTGGCAGCTTGAGATTTATTAAAAACTCATAGGCATTCCCATCTCAGAATAAGTCCTCTATTAAGTCCAAGGTTGTGTTTGATAAACAGTAAGATAATACAAAAAATGAACTGATTCATGTCATGTTATCAAAGAATATATGTTGGTAAAATGTGAGGTTTTTCTTTTACCAATTTGCAGAAGTTTTCAAAGTTAAAGTATTTCATTACCCGTGAAAAGGACATTTTAAAAAAGATCTGCGTTTTGCTGCCGTTTCTTTTCCATCAAGTGATTACACAAGCCATTTAGATTAACACAGATTCTACTGGCTGTTTTGATTTGCAACGGCATGTCAGCGGAGGGATAAGACACTATAAACCTTGACGATTTGTGGTATGAAACTATGCATGGTATGCGCCTTAGCCTGTGGAAAAAAGGAGTATCTCCGGGACATGCATGTTCACATTAAATTAAAATATAAAAGGCTCAACCAATGTTAGCATTTCTACATTTGTTAATATCCATTTTAGCAGCTGCTCAGTGACTCAAAGGAACAAAATGTTCTACACGTCTGGTATAAACGTCCCCGATTTTATTTTCATACTTTATGTAGTCTAGTGTTTTGTTTTGCCTACAAGCTCAAACCATTTCACATGATATTGTCAATGCAGCTGCCAATAGCAGACGTGGAAAACAATTAGTGTCAAATGTTTTTCTTCCTGTAGTAGTGAGGGACTCCCTGAGGGTAAAGCTTAAAACAGACGGAGGCAACAACACAGATATCACAACAGCAATGAACCTGGGGCTGGCTGATAGCGCAATACTATCATTCAACACTATCATTTATCAGCTTTCTGTGGAATTGAGCATTGATCAGAATTATACGTTTGGTTATTTATTTAAAATGTAACTGTCTAAATGTGTGATTATAAGAAGGCTGTGAAGGCTTAACAAATTAAGATATTCAGAGAGTTTGACAGACAAGTTCAAACCCTGACTTGAAATGATCAGACACAGCCGCCCCTAATCTGACGTTGGAAAGGTGTGGGGGAGGGGATTTACAACGCTATTCAACCTTCCGAAAAGCCGTTCTGATGATTGAACTGGCAGCCTAATACATCACTAATGTCTGCAAAGTGTGCACATTTAGGTGAATGCTCAGGATACACGCTTACACAAGATGTGAAGGAGATCCAAAAATGTTTGAACAAGCACTACAGTGCTGTCAGTCTTTTAAAAAGCATTATCGACTTTAGCAGAACAAGTACAGGTAAGCT
Organism: Gymnodraco acuticeps; assembly: GCF_902827175.1. Classification (NCBI taxonomy): domain Eukaryota; kingdom Metazoa; phylum Chordata; class Actinopteri; order Perciformes; family Bathydraconidae; genus Gymnodraco; species Gymnodraco acuticeps. The sequence goes on from NW_022990271.1 coordinate 5,431,729, forward strand.
AACAGCCTCGCTTTGTAGTGAGCTTCTTGATATGATTTACTCCCATTCTTAAAATAAGTCAGTCTCTTTTCTTGCAGAGCCTTTAAAAGCCCTGGCACTACTTGAAACGAATGAGCTGAAACAAAATAGCAACAGTCAGCCAGGCACAGAAGGGCAAAGAGAGAAAGCTCGAGGTAGCTCTCATGCGATCCCTCCACCACCCGGGCTGGACACCGGCAGCCATGCAGAGCGCTGGCTTTGCTCTTTCATTCAAGGGCTGCCTTTCCTTTCTCTGGCTCCCTACTTTTCAAAGTAACATGCCAATGTAATTTTCCATGAGGGCTGCTCCATTTATCAAGGCCAGTGGCACATTGAGGCAGCTAACGAATGCCTTAGTCCTCTAGATTTGTATAATGAGAGGCGGGAGAGTGAGACACACTCAGAGGTGGTTAGCACTTGTACTAAGGAAGTACAGATGATTTATACAGCATTCAAGAGCCAATGCTTCGGGGAGCTTTAACGTAGGACACAGACAATGTAGCCGCGCTATTACACCTCGACCATGGAGAACCGCTACAGGGACACATACTGATTAATGTGTGGATTACACGGCTGGAGAGAGGGACAGCTAGTTATATTAAATCACCAGTCAAGTTGTAATGATGCTGACAAACTTCCAAATCTTTCTCCCAACTGTAATTGTTTTCTTCAATAATGATTTTTGTATTATTTAATTAACTATTCATATTATTAAAAACATCTACAACGATCTAGGTTTAAGAAAATGTATAGGATAGATTGATGTTCATTATTACCCGATATCTTCTATCAGTGCTTTCAGATTAAATAAAGTATTTATATTTTAAAAACCATATATTTTCAACGTGCGAGTGAGGTTCAGAAGTAATTATTTATTTGATTATCTTATTCATTTGCAGCACCTTTTGTATTTCTACTGTTGCCAGAGGATATATCTATACAGAGCCAGTCTGCTCTACAGTCAAATTGCATATGAAAAACATACAGTATGTATGGCAGCAAATTGTAATGTACATTCTTAATGTTTGGGATATATACGACTAGTGAGCAACAATTAGAGTCATCCACATCTTGTCAAAAAAGGGTTTAGGGATGATCCAGAAAACAGATAGACCCAGAATGTATTTATATCAATCACAAGTCAACAAAATGTCTATATTTTACCTAACTTTTACCACACAGATCTATAGTGTAGTGTAAACTTGGGGCTTGAAACGGGATAAGTCAACTTATGAGCTTCTGGTAGAAAACCACCCTTCAAAAAGGCCATTACAGGCGACCAAATGAAACTGAGCATTAGCTTGATTAAACTTCTATATTTATCTAGGTTTGAATATGGTTGGAAACATTGGTAAAATGAAAGTACACAACTAAATTAAATATACAACACACTGTATATCTAGTCTCGGTTAGACCCTGTAGGCACATATTATTTTTAACTGGAGTTGAAAACCTAAAAACGGCTCTTCATGACTAAATGAATGTGTGCAACAATCAAATCATTTTTTCCTCATGTTTTCCAGGATATATTTCATCAGTTAGATGTTTGAAAGCAGTTGTTACCCCTTTCCTTTATTTATACAGTGTTGAAAACCAATTAATGTGGTTCTCCCACGAAAGCCTTTTCATTCTAAATACATTATGATTACAAAGACTTTCCTGAAATTTCCTTTCAAAGGAGTCCGCCCAAGGAGACTCTACAGCTTGTGTTCATGGCTGGGTGTCCTGGATTTGAGGAATCAAACAGGCTTCCTCCTCACAGCCCTTCCCCCATGCCACTTTCAGAGCAGCAGGAAAAACGACGAAGGCGTGCTTTGCACCAGCTCCCTCCCCCACACACTGCTCCACCAGGCATTGCTGGGGCTTGTGGGATTAAGAATGGAACACGATGACAGACAAAAACAGTCCTCAGCACCTCCCTGCTCTGCTGTCTTTTATACTGCCTGAGTATGAAAAGGCTCCGAGGCACACAATAGACACAGCGATATATCAACTCTAGGAGTGAACAAGATAAGTGAGGGTGAAAAGCTACACAGAGCTTTATATTGTTCTTGTAAGATTTAATAGAAATTGTGTGAAAGAAAATTAAAGTGGAACATAATGTGACAGTTACTTTACTTTATCAAGGCTCATGTGATGTGAGTTACAATCTTGTCTAACATAAGAACTTGGTTCTACTGACTCGTGTACCATATGTAACACTTTCATGGTTAATTGCAATTCATGTTGGCTGGTATTAATATTTAACATTGTATAAGAAATGTTTTGAAACTTGAAGGCAATTCCTTTTTAAATGAAATGTTGCCAGGATAAAAAACAATGTTTCCTGTAGCTAGTCTCAGCATCATACTCGTCAAGGGTGTCCTTATTCACAGTGTGGTAATAAAAGAGAGAACAGCCGTAGTTTTTTGTATGCATCACATGTCAGACAGCTTTGGGGAATGAAGAGCATCTCCAAGCCTGCTTTCAACAACCTCTATGATAGCTATCACAAAGCAACACTTCAAGAACCCTGCAGCGTTCGTTCCTAAGTGTCCTACTGTATTAATTAATACCATCATGATTTAACTGGTGATGACAGCCCGTATTCTTCACAGAGACATTTTTCTCTGAGAAAAACAACCCCACAGCTGTATAAGTGTTGAAAATAAAACATAACAAAGTTGTTGCCAACAAGTGACAACAATTGAATTCAGGCACACTTTAACAGCAACCTCAAAAATGTGCTAGCATAACAGATGAATGTTTGTATGTGGTAATGTTTGTACTGAGAGACTAATCGCCTAAATATTTTTGAACTTTTAATTCAAATGTATTGAAAACTGCATATTGCTTTCATCAACTTTATAAACACCAATGATTTCAATGGTTACTTTACAATCGGACCAGCAAAACCTGGATAAGAAAATGGCCATTGACAAAGGCATCCCAACACTAAATAGTGAAATATGTTACAAAGCAACATACAAGTCCAGACAATATAAACAAAAAGGAAAAAGAAAAACTCACCTTTTCATTTTTCACCTTCTTTAATGTCTTGCATTCACTGTTACCATTTTCCACCTCCTCTGGTTCAGTTTTTGCCGTCAATGCTGGTACTATCCCTACAGGTTCAAGTGCAATATTCCCCATTTGATTGGATTCTGCCAAGTCTGTTGATGGTGTGTTCTCAAAGGACGCATTTCGACTATTCCCCAAAGCCACTTGGGCTTGAGACACAACATCCTTCTCCGCAGCAGCTATTGCCACAACTGGGGTTCCATCTGCTTTGTCCTTCTTACTTTTCCCACCAGCCCCTTCCTTCTCCTTTTTACCACTTAGAACACCTCTGGAGGCTTTGCCCCCTTTTTCCATGTTCTTTCCAGAGGTGGTATTGTTGCCAGCAGCTCCTGCGCCTGCTGCTGTGCCTGTTGGCTCCCCTTGAGTCCGTCCTGTAGTTTCTTTTTTGCCCCCATCTCCAGCTGAGGCTTTGCTACTATTGTCTTTAGAGTTCTTACTGCGCTTGTATTTGGATTTGCTCTCCTTGCCTTGAGAGCCAGACACTGGACTAACAAACCTGATGTTGTCAGGCAACGCTGCCACTGCACTGGGTGGTGCCGCCATGCCTTCCTTGGTGCCAGACATCTCAAGTTTGTCCTTCTCTAAATCAGCGTCAAGGTCAATAATCAGATTTCCAACACCGATATCCCACTCATCACCGCTATCGTAAGTGTCCACCGCATTAGAGTCCACACCTTTCCCGCCTGCAGTGCCACCACTTAGGGACATTTTAGTGCCAACGGCCCAGGATTGCCTCAGTGAGGTCCGACACCCTCTCAGACGGTTGGGGCTCAGGGGCAAGGGTTAGAGAATCCTCACGGTCTACTCGTTCTTGTGCCATTTAACCACATTTTATCCTAGAAAGAAAAGAGAACAGAGAATTATTAGGTGAATAATTCTGAAAGAGAAACAGTACAATCTGCCATCACAGAACTGTGTGTTTCATTGGTATAGAAAAAAAATTGTTTCATCACGAGCCAGTGATTCTCAGATGATCACTGCGCAAACCACTATGGTAATACCCACTGGTGTGACAGCAATGCTCCGAAACCCTCTCCTCATAATCACTTCCCACAGTCGTCATGGCAACCATGGGAAATGTAGCTTAAATCCTGCTTGACAGCCAAGGTGGCCCCACTGTTCTGAATGACTAGCTCTCTTTTCACAAGGTACTGCTGATAGTGTCAGTGCTGATAAATAAGGAGTAGCTCGCCTCACACACCCCCACATGGTTTATGGAGCTGTGCCTTTTCAACTCAAGCACACAATGGTAATCTTGCATTAGCAGAGGAGCTTAAAAACATGAATGAACCAGTGTATGTCTCGGGAGAACAGTGGTGAGTTGTATTTGCTCACACAATATAGTCAAAAGGTCACGATGTTCTATATTTTTCAACAAATTGAAGACAGGACAGACTCCAGTCTAATTTGGAAAAACTGCTTATCAACATGAAAAATAAATCTTGTCTATAAAACGTAACCTCAAGAGATTAAGGTTACATATTTAAGACCTCTATATATTATCTTACTATTTGCAAATCTGTCCAGACAGCAATTGATAGCAAAGAAGAAAATGTGAAAATGTCTCAATGTGTTTTTTGTTTGTGTGTTTGTCTTAAATAGCTGTGAAAATGAATATCTTTACCACCTTTAATATGTGTTTTTAGTTGTGCTATATTGAAACTATTCAGGGGAATAATTTATGTAAAGCACATTGAGTTTCTCTTGTAAATAACACATGCCATATAAATACCGTTGGACTTGGCACCTACTTAGTACTCGCCTGCAGCATCAGCCAAGTAATTGTCCAATTTAAATAGTACAACCAATGCTATCAGGAGAGGTAAACATCTTCTGCAAGAAACATTTGTATGGATCCTTCAAATGTAACTGTTCAAGCCAAAGCTTATTATTATACAATGATATGTTTATAGAAAAATTCCTGGACAAAAAAAATGGTTGGCATTGAGACATCTTATCCATTTAATTTCATTGTTTACCACTGCTGAGAGGATAGTGCAAGCTATTAGGTACTCATGGTAGAACACAGTTACAAGGCATCAGGTAATCCCCCTGGATAAAGTACTGGCACTTGATACTCCTCTCTGTTCTGGGGGGAAAAAGGTTCTATTGCATCTTATAATTCAACCCTTCAGAGGCTGTTCATCACTGGTGTTGACGGTGTTGAACTGGTTCCAGAAAGAGTGAATTATCTGAAAATCTAGCACTTACGGTTCCCCAAGAGCTCACTGCATGTTGGTAAATAATTAACACTCACATCTAGTTCTCATCCCCCCGTGCGATAAAGAACATGAAGAATGAGGAAGCCTGAGCACAAAAGACTCTGGAGTGGTGGAAGGACGATGAGATCAATACTGCCTCAAACAGGCGTGAAATCTGATGATTCTCTTTGTGCTTTGTAGGCCTGTCCTGAATACCATTTTTCGGGCTTGGGATATTCGGTAGTAATCAGCAGCGGATATTCGGCCCACGCGGGGGGGGGGGGGCGTAGTAATCAGCAGTGAACCCCTTCAACACGTGTATTTCGGTTTATTCACGGCATTCATTTGTTATTCTACAGTATTGTTGTTTTATAGTTATTTGTTAATGTAACCCAATTTGTGTTCTTTGAAATTGAAAAGGATATTGCATTGTGTTTGTTACTTTCGTTGCAGTTGTATATGTCTTAAGTGTAATTTGGCTTGGCTTCCTATTTTTTATGGACATGCTTTTATTTTGAAGGAGAGTTAGCGCTGTTGACAGGAAGTTGTTGTTGCTATGGAAACAACGTGACGGAGATTAACGGAGAAAATTCATATCGACATATAAAGACGGAGAAAGTAAACGATAAAGTTTATGGTTAAGTGTTAGCACCCCCCGAAGGGGCACAAGCTCTTACGTTGATATTGGAGATTTCAATAAATTCAAAAAAAGAAAAAAAAGAATATCCGAATAACGAAATTGAAACCCGAATAGTACTCCAACGAACGAATATTCGGATATTCGGGTACAGCCCTAGTGCTTTGTACAAAATACAACCCGACAGTTCGAAGTAGAGCCCTGGAAAGATCCTATGTACATGGGTTCTTATATCTGATTAGTAGCCATGGTGTGTTTGCTTTGTGTTTTACAACCTAAGTAAAGAATTGTAACTTTTCTCTCTAATGGATATCTAAAGTACTTTTACTTTATGTATTCCACTCGTAATTTTTATTTGCAAAACAACAGCATTTAAACCACAAACTTTAAAATTATTCCGAATTCATATTACATCCCCAGACTATTAGCCGTTGTGTAAATAAAGCTCACCCCGATAGGCTTATCAAGTCAAATCCTTAAGCTTCTCCAATAACTATGGCAGCATCCGAAGAGATTGTATGGGGATTTCAGCATATTTTATGCTTCATTACTATTGGGAGAGTACAATTCAATAAATCTCTCTGGAATGGAAGACTTCCAAGAAATATTCAATATACACATTTGTCTGGTTATTACCAGCCAAGACCAATTTTATATTAAATACAACAGCACCACTACAGTACACAAGAGACGCTTTTAAGCATAGCAGTCATTTTGTCCCATCTACCATTACTCAGCCCTCATTAGTACAGACCAAAATGGCAGCTGGATCCCATAATGCACAGAGCTCATGTTGATTCAGTTAAGGGGCCATGCATATCACCCCCAGCAGTGACAGAGGTAAAGCTGTTGAACACTCATTTGATCACCGTGCCTGCTTATTCCTCACAGATGGCTCCCCAAAGGAGCAACAGTCAGTGGCAGGTTTCGGAGGGTGGAGAGATGCAGCTGTCCCTGTTTGACTGGGTAAACAGTTGTGAGGTCTAATTTGTCCGACACCTCCACAAAAGAGAGGTTGAAACTCTATCTGCAGTTGACCTACTGTACTGCCCTTAGCTGAAACTGCAGCGCAAGCCCTTTTGAAAAAGCCCCACTGAGGAAATGTCCCAGCGAGCGCCCTGTTGAGCGAAAGGCATGCAGGCTGTGCAACTCCCAGAGTGCTTGTCCTTTTTTCACAGATCCAGTTTCATTCAGCAATCTATCACGGAGGCCACATAAGCTGCAATGAGAGTGCAGAAAAAGGAAGGGGGAAAGAGATTTATGCTCGATTTGCTGTGGAACACAACTGAATCAGACCTTGGGTGATGTTGTTATCTGCATGTGTCTGATAGGAACACCATCTGGGCGTTATACAAAAACATCACATACAGGAGTAGGAGGTGTGTACAACTGGGCTCTTACTCTGTTTAGTTCACAGAGCACAATAGGACTTATTTTGCAATTCTGCAGACTGTTAATATGTAACAGACAGAGGTGGTAAGTCACAAGAGGCTCAAGGGGAAATAGCTTTTACAAGTGACTCGTACTATGACTTTCTTTACCTTTTAAAAATGCTTCAACATCAGTTTGTGTGCAGCAAAGTTTCCAAAAAACAACAACATGAAAATGACCAAATGCATTTTCCTCACAGAAAAAGTAACAACATGTGGCGGATAACATGTGTTTCAAGTCTGTATTTCAAAAAGCAGAACAGGTAATTATAGTCTGACTTAAACCGATAAAAAACAGCTCTTTTGCTCAGCCATAACTGAGATATGCCCTCAAATTAGGCTTGTGTCGACATGAACATTTCACAGTGTGATTATCTAGGCCACAACAATCTCGCTGCATGATATCATAATTATTATTATTGCGGTTAGATGATAATCAGTATTAAAGCTTAGCTACTTATATATCAGAAAAATTACTTTGTCAAACAGATTTGTTAGAGAAATACAAATATGAGCAATGCCACAAAAATGTGTTTATATTGGCATGCCAATGGGGGCAGGCCTTTGTTTGTTGTTGTTCCTGCTATTATAACAGCATGTCATAAGGCTGCTATGATATGATGTCTTTGGAGGTACATATGCGGTCATGGTGATTATTGTCTCATCTGTAGACCAATACTCTAAATCCCATTAAAGGGCTGAAAGATGCCTCTTCAAAGTTGTTTAAGATAGTCTTGCAGAAAAGCAGAGGAGACTCTTGGTTTGTTGTAGCTCATAGAGAAGTGTTCTAACTAGTGGTGCACGATAATTATCGGTCCGATATTAGGAATTATGACGTCATCCCGATAAACCCGATACCAGTATTAATAGCCCCGATAATATAAAATATATTTTTTGGGTAAAAAAAAAGAAAAAAATACTGCGGTGTGGGTGGATTGGGATATGGGGCGCTTGTTTTCACTCGGCTCCTCCCGTTTTGCCAGTACTGTGGTATTAGTGGTTTAAAGTAAGAGGGGAGTTTTTCACAAATCCAGCGCTCCCTAACTCATGCCTGGCTGTGACGTAAATGGTGTGCGGCCGTGAAGCCAGAACAGTAAACAAACATGTCGCCGGTAGTATGGGACTATTTCAAAGTTTCAGAGTTAGATAGTTCGCTTGCTATTTGTATTAACAAATGCAATGCAGAAGTTCCACGAGGAGGGAAAAAGGCAACGAGCTATAATACTTCCAACCTGATTAGTCACCTGAAACATCGCCATCGCTACGATGGTGTGTTAAAAGCGTAGGAAGACGCCTGCGCTGCTAAACTAGCGGCGAATCCAAAGCCAGCTGCAAAGGCACCAGGGCTTTTACCTATCGACGAGGCTTTTGAAAAAGGCAAGAAGTTTGCCGGAGACGACCCCAGGGCTAAAACGATCTCTAACTTCATCATAGAAATGATGGCGCTTGACGAGAGTCAAAATTGTTCTTGGCTTTGTTTTGTTCATAGTAGTAATGCTCATGTCATTTGCTCACTACTAGTCTTTTTTTTACCACCAGCTGTGCAAAAACTACAGGTACATTTAATATATATATATTATATTATTATCGGTTATCAGTATCGGTCTTGAGAAGCAGGAAGTTATCGGCATCGGTATCAGTTTCAAAAAACCAATATCGTGCATCCCTAGTTCTAACATCTATAAAATGTCAGCTGTATGCTCTTCTTAGCCCTGTGTGTATAAAACAAGCGCTGACCGATTGAAAAGTGAGGAAAACGCAAGAGAACACACACTTAACTAAAACAATAAACCAAATGGTAAGACCATTTTATAGTTTATATCCTTGCATACGTTTGGCTGCACAAAGTCTACCTAAAGGTTCAACCATCTATCCCTATTAAAGGGAATGTACTCCCTGGTGCTAAAACGTGTATTTATTTACTTTTTATTTTTATTTAGCACGACATAACTGCCCATATTAATAACAACAATGTATTCAAAAGATCGAACAAACGTGCCAAAATAAAACATATATAGTTTAGTAGTTACAAACTCTTTCAAGTCACTTGGACAGAATGCAAAGAGTGAAGGTTCTGAGGAGATTATTAAGTAAGTGCCGCACTAATATTATTAATAATAATAATAATAGAGCTTTTCCTAATTCTTAAAGACCGTTCTGTCTGTGCATCAGAAGCTCTGCAGGTCATTCACAGGCAGGTCCCCGTCCAGAAAGCCCCACAGTAACCTCCATGTAATTGGATTGTGTGCTTGAGCTGATTACCGAAATGTACTGAGCCAATCCAAGAGATGGGAATCAGGAGTCAGTGGATAAGCCAGTATCTTTATCAGTTAGTGCGACCTCACTGAAGCTCGTGTGAATGTATGACATAGATTATTTCATTAGTGGTACCTATGTTATGAAAACATGTGTCAGTATTATTACCAAAAGTTTTTTATTTCGTTTTATCCTGAACCGCAGCATTGTTCTACATGTCTTGGACTAGCCTCAAACAACAGTTACCAAAGTAACCAAATAAATGAAATATGCTGATTGCTGTCTAGCTTTTTGGTCTTTAATGTCTAGACATATTGTATGATACAGTAAAAAACTAAACTCTCACAGCACACTGTCTCAAACTGTATCATCTCCATGGTAGTTTTCCAGTAAAGATGGTTAAGTGAAGTAACAGAAATGTAGAAGTATAGAAATCTGTCTCCTTTGTTAATATTGGCTGATCCTCAACAATTATCAGTACCCTGCATAGGATACGGTCAGAACCGACTGCATCTGGAAAACACCCAACGATAAAAGCCCTGGATTGTTTTAATCACACACTATGTGTATACAAAACAAAACAAATGACAAGGTAAAAAGAGCCTGAGCCTATAACTGCTATATTTCCATTCCGTTTACTCTCACATCTAGTAGCCTACATTCACATTGAAGTGGATATATCAGAAAAATACTTTTTCAGGTCATAAGATTTGATGACAGTTTATACATTTCATCACTAAACTAGCCAAACACTAGGGGTGTAACGGTATACGTACCGAAAATATTCAGTATGGGCCCTTCGGTTCGGTACACGTGTGTACCGAAGTGTACCGAACGAATATAACGTTAAACGTAAAAAATTGAGAACGTGAACAACTTTTTGGAAGTAATCTCAGGTGCTGCGTCGCAGCATTCAGTGTAATTTGCTCACATTGGGTTCAACGCGCCATAGAGCGACCAAGCAGGGCTCGACATTAAGGACTGCCCAATGGCCCGGGGCCATCTAGTATTTAGCTCGGGCAATGAAGCCTCACCTGCTGGTTGCCCGATCGGGCAATCTATTATGCCAGTATCATGCAGCTCGCGGATCCAGTAATGAGTGACCCGACAGTAAAACTAAACATATCTATAACTAGTTTAGGTAGTTTGAGAGGTAATTCAAATAGCTACGTGTGATATTCTAACCTGAAGTGTGTGTTTTGTCCACTCACCGCTGCATGTGTTCATGCAGAGCTGCGTGTCGACTCGTCCGCAGCAGCTGATCTCTCTCTCCCGTCAGATTAGACTTCACTCGCGTTTATGTCCATATCAATCAGATCCAGCTAGTTCTAGCTAATGATATGACTACCTGCTTATTAAAAGACTCCTAAACAATAAGTGTCGCTATGCAACTGGGTGAGGCCACAAAGTATAGCGCAGCATTATGCATTTGTTTACATGCCCACCGGAACCCCGAGGCATTACCAACTAGAGATATCCCGATCCGATCACGTGATTGGGGATCGGAGCCGATCACGTGATTTTCAAAAGATCGGAATCGGGAGAAAAAAAATCGGGGATCGGGATTTATTTATTTATTTTTTATAATTTTATTTGTTATTTTAATTTTTTTAATTTAATGTTACAAAACAAAAATGACCATGTTCACGTCTTAAAGTCATCCTGAGGCCTTAGTTTTGGTTTAAAATTACACATCATGTATGTGTTGCTTCTTTTGGGCTTGTTTTCATAGTGCTTATTTCTCTCAAAGCTGGCAACAGAGTGGGCGCAGTGTCTAATAGTAGCAGTAAGCTAACAAGAGGCTACGTTCAGCTGATGAGTCGGGAGTCGGGACAGAGAAAATGTCAGGAGCTTGGAAGTATTATAAAATTGAAAGCGAAGGCAGTGTAACAGCCAGATGCAATGTTTGCAAGGCGGAGGTTCCGCGTGGTGGAAAGAACAGAGCTACGTTCAACACGACCAATCTAATACGCTACCTGAGAAACAAACACCATCAACAACATGACGAGTACACAGCGGCCACTCAGTTAACGGCACAGAAACAACCGACACTTTCAGAGACTTTTAAAAGGAAAGAGAAACTGCCCCAGAACAGTTAAAAGGCCAAAAAAATAACAGCCAAGATAGCTGAATTCATCGCGTTAGATGGCTAGCCGTTATCTGTTACCTTTGTTTTCTCTTAATGCATTGCATAAAGATCGGAACAAATCGGTATCGGCAGATTGTCAAAATCAAATGATCGGAATCGGATCGGGAGCAAAAAAAAGGTGATCGGGACATCCCTATTACCAACAGATCAACGCACAATCAACCCATACAGGACATCTCTTTCTCCACATTAAGTGTTAGACATTAGAATTGACTATTCTTGTCTGTCACATACTCTTCTTGTCTGTCACATAAGTGGCGCAACTGACGCGGTATTGCGCTAAAGGGAAATTATTTTGACCGGACATTTTGACCGAAGAGATTTAGATTTGCCGGCTAACGGGAACTCTGACATTTTGTGTGCTTCGCGGATGCGCTCGGCTCCTCTCGACTGCTGCTCGGGTCTGCTCGGTCAGCTTCCGGATGAGGAGGCATTCGTTCGACCAACTTACAGTAGATAATAGGGGTGTAACGGTTCACAAACATTTCGGTTCGGTACGTACCTCGGTTTTTTGGTCACGGTTCGGTTCGGTACGTTTTCGGTACAGCAGAATTTTTTTTCACAAAACAAAAACATATATATATATTTTTTTATTATTATTATTAAACTGTGAATAATGTATTCACTCAAATAAATACAAAATATAATAAAATAAACATTAAGGTGCAGCATTTCGATGAACTGAAATAATCTGTATTTGAACTTTACTGTACTAGTACTCACAAAACAAACTATTAGTTTTGGGTTTTTAATTATTATTAAACTGTGAATATTCACTCAAATAAATACAAAATATAATAAAATGAACATTAAGTTGCAGCATTTCGATGAACTGAAATAATCTGTATTTGAACTGTACTAGCACCTAAGCAGCCAGTTTGACATTAGGACTTGCTTGTCATTGTATTTTCATGTTTTTTTAAAGAAAGATGAACTTGTCCACATTGCTTGCCGAAAGGGCAGATCTGCTGGCACTAACAATGTCTCCTGATGTGGAGAAAACCATCTCGCTAGGGACAGAGGTAGCAGATACAGCCAGGTAGCGCTTTGCTAACATGGCAACATAAGGATATTTGGTGTTTGTAATAGCTTTGGCTCGGTCTGAACTTTTTGCGAGTGGTGGAGGCTTAAATGCTAGCGGGAGTTGGGTTTGCACTTCAGTCTTTTTTCTTTTGGTACCGGTGATATTCATGTTCGGGTGATGCCTTTTCAAGAGTGTGCAAGTTTGATGTATTGCCAGCCGCGTAACCAATTTTAGTTGAACAATGCCGACAAACAGCTTTGGTTCGGTCCACCTGTCTTTGTCCGTCATCCTTGTACGTAACTGCGAAACCAAAATGTTCCCAAACCGGAGACTTCAATGATGCTGGAGGATTTTCGAGCTCAACTTTATCTGCGTTCGCCATTCATTTTCGACAGTTCCTCAAATTACTGATTACATTTTAACGCATCCCTCTGACCAGCTCTCATAGTATGCCTCTCATCCAATGAAATGACTTGCTCGCTCTATGACGCGTTGAACCCAATGTGAGCAAATTACTCTGAATGCTGCGACGCAGCACCTGAGATTACTTCCAAAAAGTTGTTCACGTTCTCAATTTTTTACGTTTAACGTTATATTCGTTCGGTACACACCTGTACCGAACCGAAGGGCCCGTACCGAATAATAGTAATAATATATACACCCCTAGTAGATAACATTACAAACATTTTTAACAGGGGCCATACTAGTGTAAATAATGTTTGTTTTGGCAGTTATAACTGAATGTAATGTTTTCTACTTTTTTACATCTGGGAAGGCATTTGCCTTCATCAGATGGAAAGTGTCTTGACCAACAACTTAAGTGTTTCTTATAGCTATGCAGGGCATGCAAGCGAGCAAACACAAACAAGAACAAACAAACAAGTGAAAAGAAGAATACAATTGAAATTGCACAATACAATATTGTGGTGGTTCATCTTAATTCAGTCTAGAGAATGCATCAGACAGCATCTAAGAACTGCAAAAATCTAAATTTTCTAGGGGGAGGCCCCCCAAACCCTTCGTGCGTCATTACGTCCGCGTGCATTTTTCAGGGCAATCTCTATTGGGCTCAGGGCCATCTGTAAATTAGCTTAGATGGCCCACAGGGCCATCTCCCAAAATCCTTAATGTCATGCACTGGACCAAGTCATTTCATTGGACGAGAGGCATACTATGAGAGCTGGTCACAGGGATGCGTTCAAATGTAGTCAGTAATTTGAGGAACTGTCTAAATGGCGAACGCAGGTAAAGTTGAGCTCGAAAATCATTGAATCATTGAAGTCTCGGTTTGGGAAAATGTTGGTTTCACAGTTACATACAAGGATGACGGACAAAGACAGGTGGACCGAACCAAAGCTGTTTGTCGGCATTGTTCAACTAAAATTGGTTACGCGGCTGGCAATACATCAAACTTGCACACTCATTTGAAAAGGCATCACCCGAATGTGAATATCACCGGTACCAAAAGAAAAAAGACTGAAGTGCAAACCCAACTCCCACTAGCATTTAAGCCTCCACCACTCGCAGAGAGTTCAGACCGAGCCAAAGCTATTACAAACGCCAAATATCCTTATGTTGCCATGTTAGCAAAGCGCTACTTGGCTGTATCTGCTACCTCTGTCCCTAGCGAAAGGGTGTTCTCCACAGCAGGAGACATTGTTAGTGCCAGCATATCTGCCCTTTCGGCAAGCAAGTTCATTTTTCTTAAAAAAAACATGAAAATACAATGACAAGCAAGTCATAATGTCAAACTGGCTGCTTAGGTACTATTACAGTACAGTTCAAATACAGATTATTTCAGTTCATCGAAATGCTGCACCTTAATGTTTATTTTGTATTTATTTGAGTGAATATTCACAGTTTAATAATAATTAAAAACCCAAAACTAATATTTTATGTTTTGTGAGTACTAGTACAATAAAGTTAAAATACAGATTATTTCAGTTCATCGAAATGCTGCACCTTAATGTCTATTTTATTATATTTTGTATTTATTTGAGTGAATACATTATTCACAGTTTAATAATAATTAAGAACCCCCAAAAAATATTTTATGTTTTTGTGATAATTTTTTCTGCTGTACCGAAAACGTACCAAACCGTGACCTAAAAACCGAGGTATACCGAACCGAAATGTTTGTGAACCGTTACACCCATACCAAACCCTAATTATCCCACTGCAGCACAAACTGTCAAATTAATCACTTGTTTATTGCAATATCTTCTGACTTTAAATGCACAATGATCTACAATATTGACATTTAAAACGAGCGATCACAGATAAAGATAGAGGCATCAGAAAAACGGCTTCTTGACAATACTGCCATCCAGATCCACAATGTTTCTGCAGGGTTGATACCTAGCTCACAAAATCTACTTTTCAAAAAGTTTAAAAGTATACGCTCCGATCGCCAAATTCGGGGCCGATCGCCGGAATCAGTATCGGCCGATACCGATCGAGTGGGCGGGGCCTATGGGGATCTTCCATTTAAAGTGATGTTTAAAACTGTTAAGCCCCAAAGCCCCCCTCGGCAGGGGCTTTTTTCTTTTCTTTTTTACGACACTGTGTCTCAGGGCATCTTAATATTTAAGAACCTATTAATGTGTTATACCAGATTAACGGGAAGAATCTCAGCTAACTGACGATACAAACCATTTTTACCAAAACAAAACACAAGTCTCATAAGAAGCATCTAAATGACCCCTGAGCGAAAAATGCTAACGCACTTTAGCACAGAACTCAAGATAAAAGATACCCTTATTACTTATCGTAGCTGCACATACAAGATATCCGATTAAAGCTGAGGTTTTACAGATTATTTACGTATATATATCCTCACAGTGATCCAAACTCGCGACAGGGGAAGCAAACTCAGACATCACAACACGTACCTTTACGGAGCTTTTACGGGAGATCGTCTCACCGTAGCTGTCAATCTGATCAAAAGACGTGTTCAATGGCATTAAAACGAGAAAAAACGCGGCTGAATCGGTTAATCCATAGGTTGATAATGTTTCTGGGTAATAATATTTTTGTATTTATAATCCATAATTACATTTTTATGTAAAAATCGGAGAGTAAAAGTTAGCTGCTAATGGTAGCCACCAGAGATATCGCAGCGTCCGGTTTTGGCTATGCGTCAGTCTCACACACACACGACCAAATAAGGAGTATGTGGGAGTTCCCCTCGATTCCATTGGCTCTGACGGTTAGAAAGAGATGTCAATCAGCAAAATCGAGCAAGGGGGGCCAGAGATAGGTCAAATCCACCCAAATGACCCCAGAAGTGGGTTTTCTTTGCTAAATCTCTCTAAAAAGCTCAAATTTCACTTGTTTTGCATCAATCTTGATACAGGGTACTTATTATATGTTGTAGTTTGGATTCCTAAAGCTTTTAGTCTACCATCCCATCATTCAAGGGTGGTTTTCACTATAAGTAATTATTTTTTTTTGGACGGACACAATCATTTAAAATAAAAACATCTATATTGATTCTGACACTTCTACATCCAACTCACAGGTGTAACCTTGCTTTGAGAAAAAATATTATTAATTTAACCCTTTTAGAAGAGAAGATATGGTCATTTGTTCTGGGAATGTCATTTTCGAGCCTGAGACCTGAAAAACAGGCTCGGGGCTTAACAGGTTAATGGGGCTCATTCACTGGCGCTGCCACAAACAACAACCAACATAATTATTACATTCAAATGAAGTACATTATTCAAGTTTACATTAACTTTGGATAATAACACCGGAGAAATCAGGTGAAGCGCTCTCTTTTCCTCTCCCCCTCTCTCCAGACAGCCTGCCAGTATCGTCTCATGCAGCTCACTGATCCAGTAATGAGTGACCCTACAGTGAAGAATAAATATATTTATAACTAGTTTAGCTTTCCAGAGGTAGATAAAATAGCAAAGTGTGTTAGGTCTAACTCTTAGTGAGTGTTTTGCTCCGCTCACCGGTCCGTCACAGCGGGCGGAGCTGCAGGATTTCTGCTTCACACACGTTGCATACCGCTATTTTACTGTCTTTTTCGGACACCTTAAAATACTGCCAGACTGGTGAAGCCATTTTGGCGAGCTTGTTTTGTCGCGCACAGAGAAAAGTGTCATGTATTTTACATCATGTGCCGATCGGCATTTATAGAGAGCACCGATTGATCGGCAGGGAGTGAATATCGGCCGATATTAATCGGCGGCCGATTGGAGCATCCCTATTTAAAAGTGTTTTTTTGAAGTGTGCCCATCATCTGGATTTGCACAATAGCACATCAAGCTTAAAAGGGATTAAAGAGGATGTAATTAATTGAAATAAAATCAATATGACAAATACAAATAAGAATGATAGTTCAGCTAGGGATGCATATTGTTGACTTTTTTACGATACCGATACCACTGAACGATACCGATACATATCGTGATACTTTCATGTTGCATAAGGGGAAATTGAATCATTCCGCAATTACTCCCATGAAGCGCTTTATGATATAGTTAACATGTAAAATTAATATTAAAATTAATTGTGAGACTTCGACCTTTTAGTACTGAACAATGAAAAACATGTTTGGCAACATGGGCTTGAAGACTGTACATTCCTTTACTCTGATTTTATGTGACAGTAGCAAATGTTTTGAGAGGTTGGATGTGTTGCCGCCTTTCCTAGAAATAAACTTCTTGCAGTGGTTACAGACCCCACCATTCAGACTGGCAGTCATATGCAGCCACACTACACACAGATTTTCGTGCCAAAATCAAGCTAATGAAAAAACGAAAGCTAACCGAAAGGCTCAGACGTTCTGGAGGAAGGTGAAGGGCGTTGCTTGGCAATCAAGCCAATCACCGAAGCCGTTGCAAGACGCACGATCTGTTTGGTGGCGGTTTGGGAGCGAGTTTCAGGATATTACGCCTCACTTTATAAAAAAAACGGTATCTGATTTCGGTACGGTATACCGTAGCCACCAGTAACCGGTATTTCAGTAATACCGGGAACCGGCATGCAACCCTATACAGTGCCATGAAAGATCTTAATAAATAGTCAGAGTAAAATAATATTTGCCGTTGTGAGAAATATGAACTAGTCTGTATAATGTTGACTAAATCAAATGTTTTATATAATTGGATTTACTTATGTCACATACTACTGTTGCCAACAGCCAGTAGGATTAAATGTCAGGTGCAGCTGACGTGGAAAGCGTTGTGAATGAACATTACAAAGTGTCTGATCAACATTTGAGTAGAGTGCAGATTAGACCCAAATAAAGATGGAAAAGACTTCATGTCTGGTTTTCATATAAACCTAAGAACAGAGTTGTGCCAGAACAGTTTTCTACGGCCAAATGTAAATAGAACAGTAACACGTACAATCCTAAAACATTGCAATGGTATTAAATAGTTCTCTCCCTTGGCTCAAACCTCATGATAACAAGTATTCTCATGATGCTATAGCAAGAGACTCCATATGTTTTATTATTAACACGGACACATTCTGTGATCAATGTGCTGGTACTGAAAGAGAAACCTCAAAACTTCAAATTCTCAAGTGAGTGAGCACCTAAACATTGTTTATGCTATATGTAAAGCAGGATGGGCGCACTGGAAGTATTTATTCAGGCAGAGGTGGAAAAAAGAAATTAAAGGCAAGCATTAATGATGCAAATGTGTGAGCTGAAGGTAACTGACATTTTGGAATGAAATGTCTGATAGTAGGGACATGGAGATAACTACCAACCAATTAAACTGAAGGTTATACAAGGATGAAGAAACTACTTTTCAGCACTAGAAAAGAAACCGGTTTATAAAAATGCAAATGTTATAAGGCAATGATGGGTTAGTTCGCTAACTAATGATTAACTACGTATTTAATTGAACCAAGTACATTTCCTTAAAATCAACATCTTGAATCTCAGCAATGTTTTAGCTAGAGAGCATATGCTCACTTTGAGAGTGATATCAATAGATTCAATGACTAAACAGACACTCGCTCTTGAGGTTTAAGTATCTGACAGATGAAGCAATCAAATTGGGCAAAATATCAGAGTTGAATTATTAAAAGTAAACAAACATTTGGTTTGGTTAAATAAAAGCTTATTTAAGTGCATTTACTGCCATTTGATAGGGGAAATGCTTGCCTCTAATGACCGAGTCCTCAATCATGCAAGCTATGAACTAAAGACACACAACTGTTTGTTATCTGTCAAATACTAATATAATTCAACGTCATTCTCCATTTGTGAAACATGTTCAAATACAGGACACACTATCATTTTCTCAAGCCAAAATGGTCATGTCTTAACTGGGAATTCAACCCACCAGTGCGTACAAATAAATAAATAAATTGTGGTTTTACAGCGAACAGCGAATGCAGAGGAAGGAAAGAACACTCACACTTGCCACAGTGCGAGGAAACCTCGATCTTAAAACCTTGACAAGGTGCCAGATTGATTTTTCCTGTGCTCAAAGAAGACTGGCAGAAACGAGAGAAGCTCTATTAACATGCTCATCCATTGCACTCTGCCTTGATTTCTGAATTACAAAAGCCAGTCACTAAGATTATCAAAACACTTCTCATTATCTCTGCTCACTTCATTCTATAATTGAGACACTCTGTCTCAATGCAGGTCGATATAGTACCAGCAGCAGCATCTACTGTTTCACTCTTGTTCTTGTTTGCGATCAATTGTAAAGGCAACACACTGAGAAAGACTCAAGACACTTTAGGTTAAAATCTGCAATGCATTTTTATTCACACATAATTATTATATTAGACTATAGTGTGGTTAAATGATCATCGTAATTAGGGTTGGGAACCGAAACTCGGTTCCAGATGAGAACCGATAAGAAAATGCCGGGTACCGGGTACCCATACAAAATACACAATTTCGGTTCTGCTTAACGGTTCCTAAACGCGGTAGACCCTGTATTCCAGCGGGTCCGTCTGCACCGCGGTGCTGCGGTGACCCGGTGGAATACAGGGCGGACCTGGAGAATCACAGAACGGCCGGTCGTCAGCGGGCCGTTGACGGCCGGCTCGGTACGCTGACGGCCGGCACCGCCCTTCATTTTTTTAAACGCCATCATATAAATTGCGCTGACAGGCAACAGAGGTCCACAGTTGCCCCGCAGCGATGCTCCCCCGCCCTCCCGTAGACATTTCACGAGCTCAGTCACTTCATAACACCAAAGATAGGTCGCGGTAAACACTCTGAAGTGAGGCTCCACTACACTAAAAAATAAAAATAAAAGGCAAAGTGTAATGCCTGTTAATAGCTTGCCACAGGCATAGCTCAGTTAAAATAAAGCACAGCTATTGTGCAATACATTTGTATTGCATGTATATTTTTTAGTAACAATTTCAGTTAAAGCTTTTAAGAATACATATATTTTTGTTATCTAAACGTTTGACCTCTTTATTTTACAATTTTGGAATCGAAACGGGGAATCGATAAGAACCGGAATCGATAAGCAGAACCGGAATCGAAATCGGAATCGATACATTTCAAACGATACCCATCCCTAATCGTAATGCATGCTACTAATCTGGTTTGTTGTCTTTGCTGACATCCAACTCTGTTCAGTAAATAATACATTTGCATTCATTGTGAACTCCATAACAACAGATGGCTCAACATTTTAGCTAGAGCTTTTAAAACATTTAAAATACAAACACATTTCAGTTTGATGGTTCTTACAGTTTGGGACCATCTGCCGATTTACATAGCAAATATGCTTTTCAACTATTGGACAACCTAATGAAAAATAAGAACTTTGCAATAAAAAATGTTTACTTTTCAAATCCTAATACTATGGACAACCCAAGGGACCAAGTAATGGCTTCTGCAATAATGTCAAATATTGATGTGGGGGCTGTGCGGGGGTTCAGGTGGACCTTTGGACCAAAATAAATAAATTCTGAGCACTTTTTTTCAGTTCAACAAAGAACAAAAGAAAACACAAAATCAAAAGACAAGCAAAACAAAAAGGGAACGTTTCATAGCTAAAATGT
Source organism: Gymnodraco acuticeps (assembly GCF_902827175.1). NCBI lineage: Eukaryota > Metazoa > Chordata > Actinopteri > Perciformes > Bathydraconidae > Gymnodraco > Gymnodraco acuticeps. Next base: position 5,452,505 of record NW_022990271.1, read on the forward strand.
GTAGCTGATATTACCACGTTTTATCACTTTGGACATAACATCTTAACTTGAATAGAAACAAGTTTTAAGGGTTTGATTCTACTTTAAAGTGAATTCGGACATTATCAAAAGGCGCTTTCACACCGAAGTACTTTTCCCCCCGAACTAGGCCGATGGGGGGGGATTAGGTTTCACGCCAAAAAGGATCTGGAACTAGTCCCTAGTTCGCGCGAACCTTTTCACCCCCAGATAGTCCCTGCTAGAGAGGTAGTACTTTCCTGAGGAGGAAATGGTTCGTGGGTGGGTCGGCCACACTAACAATTTCTGAGACAAACATAAAGTGGCAGCAACTTCCTGAGTGACTGGAAGTTGAATAGAGAAACATATAAAGTGTTCAAGATAATTTTGGTAAAATAGAGTAGGTAAATTGTCACAATTTCTTTTAGGTTTTTGTAATGTAATAATATTTTCATTGATACTTTTGCACTCTAAGATGATAGGATATGAACATTTATGTTAAATGGGCATTTCCTTTTAACCTAATTTTTTTTCTTGGATAGTCTCAAAGTCACCAAACCGTTTCAGATAAAACATCCAAAACATGGGTTGTCTTTCAGTTTTAAGGACAATTGACTATCAGACTCTATCAGCAGGGATGTTGGGGGTTGGGGCGGTCAGTGGGTTTGGTGGGCTCAAGCTCTTTCTCATTACAGGATAATCAGCGTGACGGTCGCGCCTTGCTGCCTCTCATTGGTTCAACTAAAGTCAGGCTTCGATTCAAGATAATAAACTAATGTGAAGACATCTCTAAGCAAAAACAACAACGCATGTTCCCTTTTCACTCTTCTGATTAAGTATCAAGTCACCATGTGTCAGATTTGGACACATCTACCACATACACTTTGTTAAAGGTTATATTTTTGACATTATCGCAGGGCATTTAAATGCTAATTTTCACTTACAATTTAAAATCACAGTGGGTAGTTTGATTGTGTTATAATGAAAAGCAGCACAAATTAGAAAAAAGAGAACACTTGATTTTAAGATGAACAGATGGACAATGGATTGTATTCAGCATTTTCTTCCTGAGATGTTTAATCCAGGTTTGCATGGAACAAGACAAATCAACAGGCAAGCATTTACAAAGCGTAATGTATTCCTTACGAATATATACATGTTTTGGTTCAGGCACCATGTTCTCCCTCTCATTCTTCTTACATCTGAAATATCAAGTATGTTCCTATTTGCTTCCTGGTTGAAGCGGCGGTGTAAACGTTGTAATAAAGAGAGAAATATGTTGAACAAAAGAAAGAGAGCATGTCCTTATTACATTGTGGACACAACTAAATCGGTTGAGCATGGACATACCAGTGCCATACACTAATACAAACTGTATCAACTGTGAATTGTTATGATCTTGATTGTCCATGTGGAATATTATCCCCATTAATCTATGTTATGTTGAGTTTATTCTCCTCAATCCAGATTGTAAACAGGAGGGGAGTTATATAAATGTGTTGGATAAAGTCAGCTTGTTTTTTTTTACTTGAAGGCTGACAGATGAGAAAGAAGGAAGAGCTGTGAAAGGACAAAGCCTGAGGCTAAAGAGCAGACAGTCCCCTGTCTAACACTGCTGGGTGTGTGCGTTTGTGTAATAGAATAAGATAAAGACACAATTTCTTCTCTCCAGTCTTCTGAGTATTGTTTATTACATGCATTCCTGCACAAGCAGCCTGCCAGGCAGGATTCCAGCAAATTCTTACTCAAATCTGAAATAACCATCTGCACACAAGGAATGCAGCCTTATGTATATCAACATTTAACTTCTCTGGACATAACCCTCTGACTGATTTGCAGAAAACACTGTTCCAACTATAAGAGGACAACTGGTCTCTGCTGAGTGACTCATAAACTGCACAACTGTTTGTACCATGGACAGTTGAGGTGTTGCCATGTGAATGTCTAACTAGTGAGAGGCCATGGACAACGATTAACCCTACATAACTGCCTGCCCGAGTCAACAAGCCGGGCTTCAAATAGCGCTGTCGCTCCCGCATGGTAGCTTTGAGTGATAGTCCAGTTTGGTTCGGACCTTTACTGACCCACTGGGGGACATTTGGAATGCAAAGAGCAGAGATAAACAATGAATTTTCATACACACCAGTAGAACGTGTACAGAAAAGTGTCACACTTAACAATTGATGGCAAAAGGAGGAAGTACAAGTTAGACCCAATTCATGGCATAATAACTGTGTTTTTTAACAGGGCAGAATAGCTGTCCTGACATTAAAAAGGCTTTTGTCCTTCCATGTCTTGCAGCTTAATGTAGCAAGTGACATGTAGCTCCTAAAGTAGGCAGTAACATCTGACAGTGAGTGCTGCTGACACTTAGATACAAACTCAATCACTGCCTTGTTTTGAAACACCCGGAAAATGTATGCAAGGCAGAGGTGGAGTAACATGTTGTATTCCACTGATAGTAAAGTTACAGCTATTATAAAGATAAAAAACAGACGTATTACAATGTTTTTTCTTACTCCAATTCTGTATAATTGCATGTTGGTGCTGGATGTTTGCATAACCTTTAACCAGTGGCGAGCCGTGACTTTTTTATACCTAGGCCTTCTGACCCCCCCCCCCCTTCCCTCGAAAAGAAAAAGAAGAGCTATTACGTCACAGCGTATACTTCAGCTAAATATCAAAACAGCAGCCCGGGGTGCCAAACGCATCAATGACAGCGACCCTCTACCACACAAAACAACACCATTTATATAAACACCTATCATGACAGGGCACCCACAGCCAAGTAACAATTCAAAATGAATTAAGTCGGCACGGCGGCCCACATTGAAAATGACTTGGGCCTACCTTTGATGATCAAATCACTTAAACACAAAGTCCATCCTCCTGTCCTTTTGGATGAAGCACTTGATGGCGAGTCATGCAGCTGATCCTTTGCCACTCCAATTTATCATTGTAACTCAATCTTGAAAATGACTCGGTTAATAATTTCGCAACAATGTCATCACTGAAGTGAGCCATCATGAACGAACTTATGCTAATCATAAATCTATCGATCATAAATCTATCGATTCGATTTATGATAAGAAAATAATAAAAGTAGGGTAGACATGTGGATATTATCCGTTTGAACAAAAAGTGCATTTATCAAACAGGTTCGTTTTCCACAGACCTTATTTCGAGCTATTTTCCAAAATCCTATGGAGAAATCTCACTGCTTTCTGTCGAGGGAATCCGAGCGAAGCTTACTTCCGGGTTATAGGACGTGTCACTGCACCACACACATGCATAAACTTCACAGCAGGCGTAACCTGTCATAAAGTCCGCGAAAATAAAGCCCACCCATTTAGAGGGAAGATATGATTGGTCAATTGTACTGTCTTTTGACATTACTCTCTCGTTGAGTTACTATAGCGGGCCCTCTGTGAATGTACAGAGGGACCAACAATCACCTCCTATCTTCACAGTAACTTGCAGAGAGGAGCTTCTTTAAATTTAACCCTTCACATTCAAACAGAAACTGAACAGGCAGATTCGAAGGATTTTATTTTAAATACAATTAAATCAAGTTATTTTGGTAAAACTAATGAAAAATATAACAAACATTTATTTTTTTCAAATATTATTTTTTTGAATATCTTAGGCCCTCAGAGAGGGTCTAGAGCAGGGGTCGGCAACCCGCGGCCCTCGAGCCGCATGCGGCCCTTTAAGCCCTCTGCTCTGGCTCCCTTGAGCTTAGACAAAAATAAGTAAATAAAATAAAAGTATTTGTAGGACTATTTATATTTTCTTGCATGGTTGAAAACGTTTCGTATCTTGTATTTTGAGGTGATACTGTGACACATAAATAAAAAACAAAACGGTTTTAATTAGGTAAACTAAAATATGCGTCACATCCTTCTACGGTCCCGCGCTAGCGCCTTTTCTTGCAGGCGAATAATCTGACCCCCGGCTCGATGAGCGAACTATGGATACATCAAAGAAAAGTATCAGAGGAACACAGGATTTAATTCTGTGTGGACAGAGTTATATGCTTTCACAGCAAACGATGCTGGTTTACCGGTATGTTTGATATGTAGAGAGAAGTTGTCAACGGTGGTGCAGCCTTTACGTATCGAGGAACAACAAGGGAGAGGAAGACAGCTGATGATCTTCAGTCATAATTCAACGGGGTATGTAATTCATTTCAGAAACACTTTTTGTTATATTCCATGGAATGCTCTTAACGTCCCGATAGCAATGAATATATTAAATGCTTTGACAATAAATACATTAAAAAAAATGTATCTCTGGAAGCCGTAGCACTGTAAAAAGCACGACCAATCATTTTAGCCGGCCCGGCTAAAATAACTGGATGGCCTACCTGCCTGTCAGCCTTCCATCTGTGCACACATTTATCTCGTGCCCTCATTGGTTATGTGCGCGTTCGTGTATGTTGGAGGAGGGCCTCTGTAAGGAAGTCTGAAGGAAGGGGCAGATTTTTTCCGGTTGTGTACTTTCAAATTCTAGCGCACTCGAGCTGGTTTCTCCATTCTCACCTACCCTACTTTTAACTCTTTTTAGGGTGCAGCTATATGTTTTATTTATTTCAAAGTGGGCCCATTTTAATTATATTTTTTTTCCCTTCAAATGTGCAGAGGACTCCCCAAGTGCTGTGTTTATTTTATTTTTAATTCTCCTTATAGGAGTTCTTTGTTTCTTATTAGAGGTTAACAGTTGTATATAATGTAATAAATAGCCTAATAAATGCAAACAAACTGTAGTTTTTGTCTGATATAACAATAAATACAACTTTATAAGCTATCAAGCTATGAAATATGTTTTGCGGCTCCAGACACATTTTTTTTTGGAAAAAGGAGCAAAATGGCTCTTTTGGTCAAAAAGGTTGCAGACACCTGGTCTAGTGCAAGGATGGGCAACTTGGATGGTGGTGTGGGCCACATAATGTATGTACTGGCTACCAGGGGGCCGCAGATTCACTTGGAACACACACAAATTCCATGTATTGTATGTAATTATTAAAAAATTAAAGGGGACCTATTATGCAAAATGCATCTTTGTACGTCTTTTATACATGAATATGTGTCCCCGGTGTGTCAGGGAACTCACCAAGTGTCTCACCTCCATAACCAAAATCTCTAAAAACGGGGCTTTAACGGATCTGATACAGATTTTAAAATAGTCTGACGTCAGTAACGAGGAGCTCCGCCTATATGGCCAACTCTCCACCTATCAGGGGAATAAGAGGTTGCTGTGGCATGGTAACAGCATGGTAACATGACGCTTGTAACTCGGCCCCCTCCTTTGCAGGGGGGCGTGGTCAGCTGCAGCGCATGCAAAGACAGGGGTGGAGGAGAGCAAAATAGAGCGAAATGAGGCATGGCTAAAATGCATGATCTGTTTGGTATTTTGAAAAATAAAACGTATAAATATACCTTATATAGGTATGGCCCTACAATAGGGCTGCAACAAACGACTAATTTGATAATCGATTAATCTATCGATTAATCGACTATTATGCCTTGCACAATTTCTCAAACGCTCTGATTTAGCCATCAACTTTTAGATGTAGCTTGAGGTTGTTTTAGGCATGTGGAAACTAACAATGAAGACAATAAAGATGAATACTTGATTAAAAAATACATATTATTAAATTAACTAAATACATTTTGAACAAAATTAACATAGCTTTTTATTTAAATTAAATAAATAATATTTCACATCAAAAGAAACAACAATGTTTTAACAAATCGTATTAAATAATCTGATGACAGAACTGTAAACAGAATAGCTGAAACTTTAACAAAATAAATAACTCAGTTACCTCTAATCAGTAACCCATGTTTGTATAATGTAGTTAACTCCGTGTGTTGCTGCTAGCATACATAATACCTGACGTGGAAACGTTACTCGTGGATGGGGCTACAGAGCTACTAGAGAGACAGTCGAACCCGGTACATTCCTCCGTCTGAATGTGGTGCGCTTTTGCTAAATGTTTAGACAAATTGCTCGTGTTACCGCCCTTACATGCTAAACTCTTATTGCACTTTTGGTAACGAGCATTGTCCACATCGAGACGGGCAATGTAACCACACCTTGCAGCGCGTTCTCTCCGCAGTGTGTTGCTGCATGTAGCAGCTGCGTGTGTGTAAACTGCCCTGCCCCCTCGCACACAGACGGGGGAGAGAGATCTCGTCTGATCGAAAATACATCATAGACGCATTTGTTTGTCTTTTTGCATATTAGAAACGAGTACATATGACATATCTTTTTTAAATGTCTCCAGTACCGATAACGTTGGAGCTTAACGGCGCGTAAAACACACGTGATGACGTCACCAACGAATCGACGACTGAATTAGTTGGCAACTAATTTGGTAATCGATTTTAATCGATTAAGTCGATTAGTTGTTGCACCCCTACCCTACAATATATTACTCCTTTAAGTCTGACATCTTCATTGACATTTTACAATCTTTCAGGGAACATCCTCTAATAAACTCACTAAACAAATATCAGTTCACAGAAATGTTGTTTTTACAAGTGGCATGTTTGTATTGAACAGGTTATTTAACAGTGGAATAAAACTATTTTAAACTATTGGAAAGCACGGAAAATGTGTGTGCATTAAGATTAACCATCAAGATGACATAAACATGAAGTCATGAACACTAACCCAGACATTAGTTGTCTAACTTGAACCTAGCTAAGACACTTGTAGCCTGTCTCTGCTGACGTACAATAAGGGGAATGTCAACACAGACAGCTGTCAACCTGCACTCTGCTGTTCCACAGCGCCGCTTCCCCTCCCTCCCACTGAAATTATGAATGAAAAGCGTATAGTAATCATAGATAACACAGCAGGGTCCGTGACAGTCTATTTTCATCTGATTTCAAATAAACAAAGTCTTGGTTTTTAGAATTTTAAACTTGTTTCAACAAATGTAGATGATAAATGCAACTTTTAAGCTTGTAAAGGCATAATTACAAGCGGCAACTTAACATCACAGCAGGCATGACAACAGCCGGTGTTTCATGTGAGTGTTTCCCGGGAAACAAACACAATACACACAAACGTGTCACAGATTATTTTTGCGGTATTTGGCTGCCGAACGAAATCATGTACGCAGCTCGCGACGTAACTAGGAGTCTAGTGGACGGTATCAGTACTACAAGTAAAACAATTAAAAATATATTTTTATTAATTATGTTGTTTATAAATTAATCTGAGGGCCGCAAAAAGAGGAGGTGGGGTCCGCATGCGGCCCCCGGGCCGCCATTTGCCCATCCCTGGTCTAGAGGGCCCTGACGGCTAGCCACTGCCTTTAACCAATGTTCAATCCCACGTTCCAGTTCACTTAATCCCGTATAAAGGTAAAGGATAAAGACAGCCTTGTTGTATATTTTCTGCTACCAGGATCCATTCATGGGTCATCCATTTAAGCCCCTGTCACACTGTCCCGAAATTGACACCAGATGGACACACGATAAAGGAAAATTCGGCTCTGATCGTAACAACATCGGGCCATTCGTGAGGGCATCTTAAAGAGCCTGTGACAGCCTCCCAACAACTGTTGTGCAATGAAATATTGGGCTACTAGTCATCTCGAACCGTCAGTTTAAAAAAGAAGGTGCGATACCGTTCCGATAAATATCAATAATTTCGAACATCGCGGGGAAATTACTTCGACTCATTTTGAAGTTTTGGGGGAAGCCGGAAGTGACGTCAATGCGGGAACGCTTCACTGTGCGGCGAGAGAGCCAAACACGGACAAAGTGTGTTGTCATGCGTAGAAATGGAGAATTACTGAGTTTAGGCACGTTAATAACGTTGTAATGAAGTTGACTACAGTATATTCATATTTGTCAGTGCTTTCATGTCAATTCGTCGAACATAAACATAAATGATCGTGGTGAAGATGATGATTAAATTAAGATTAAAAATCGGTAGTGAGAGCTGCTGAATTTCCTCCCGTAGGATGTGATATAAAAACAAATCGATTATTTTTGTAGTTGTAAACTCAAGTGGATGAAACTACATTTATTAGTGCTTTCATGTCAATTCGGCGAACATATGATAGATTAAATGATCGAGGATGATGATTTAAAAATCGTTTGTTTGAGCCGGTCTGCATTTCCTGATGAGAAAACAAACCGATGCTTTTTGTAGTTGTAGTACACCAACATGGATTAAATGTGTGGTTTGTTCACCACAATGTTGGGGAAATTAATGGATAAAATGCACGGATTATTATTATTATTCCCACTCCGATCGGGACACCAGGTCCACCGTTTCCCCGCAGCGAGGCTCCCCCCGTTGACAGTTTACGTGGGCTGAGTGCAGTGGCGGACTGGCCTTCGGGACGAATCCAGATGGGCCGGTACCGAAGTGGGCCGGTCGGATAAATCACTAGCACATCCCCCATAGGCGGCGCGTGAGGCTCAGGTTTGGGAAGGCTAAATCACTTTTTTTACCTGACGCTGCCCGCCTCCGGCGTCTATAGAAAAGAGATCAACTCAGTGTGCGGAGTTTAAATCTCTCAAGTCATATTACAGGATAAAGGAAATACAGTTTAAACTGCCGTAAGCAGAGAAGACGCGTCGCACTTATCATTCATATTACATCATCAATCAGATCATCGATCATATAATATCATAATATATCATATATTTCCTTAACTGAGTCAGCTTCTCCAGCCGTATCTGGCCGTGCAACACTTCCAGTGTCACATACTGTATGCAGAAGTATTATTTTAAGCAACACATTATGTTGACGAAACACTCGAGTCAAATGTAATTAAAGTCAGATACACTCGTGTCTTAGATGGGGCAGTGATATCATAAAACTATACGCTTTCAAAAACTCGGTAGGCCTAGTTATTTTTTATCCAGTTGTTCTGTATTCACCTTGCAGGTGCAACTCTGTGGCTTGTATCCTGGATTATATGTTTAAGTCATCATGGATGTTTAAAGCTAATATTTGTCTAATATTAGTTTACTTTTCATTAATGAAGTATGACGCTGCGCTGTCAGTACACTTGTCCCTGTTTGTGATTGGTCAAATGTAGCTAACCCCGCCCCTTTCACGTGAACGTGCTCTCAGCTGGAGAGAGAAACCCTGGCTTGATTTACCAAGTTGATAACCAGCGTCGTAGGACCGCTTAGCGAGATCTCGTTTGTTAGTTTGTTTGTTACTCAAACATATCCAGGGTATGTTGAACTGGCTTCGTAGTACAGGGCACAGGTGGCTAGCAGCGCTAATGTCAAAGACACAAACATTATATTTGTATTTTACCAGGATGCAGTGACACAAATATGTGGGAAGGCTTAGCCTTCCCTAGCCTACAGCACCCGCCGCCCCTGACATCCCCCACTCCCCCCGTTGACAATTTACTAGCGGTACCGAAGTGGGCCGGTCGAGAGTCCCGGGATGATTTTTAGTCCCATTCCACCACTGGCTACATGACCGTATGATCGCCCATATTGACGCACCTCATTCCTAAACTTCTAACAGATACAACATAAACCGATCCTTCAGCCTCATATGAGCTCTCAGACACGTTCAAAATGAAACTGTCATCGCTGTCTGAGCTTGCTGCTGTGTGCGCCATCGTGCGTTTACATGCAGATGCTGGGATCCTGAACGGTGCAGCTGGAGCGCTGTGCCCGCAATGACGTCACACATAATTTGGCGGGACTTGAAGAATCCCCGAGAAGATCCAGAAAATGGTCAACATTGAAGGGCAGATTAATAGTTATCAAAGTACAAATATCCAAAATCAGTTCAGTAACGGTTTTCAAGGGGACACTATTTACTCAAATTGATGGGTTTGGATGATGGGGGAAACTCGTGTCACAGGCTCTTTAAGCCATCATATGACCGCCGGTGGAGTTTCTCAGGCTCCGGCCGCAACTTCGTGAGCAGTGGCAAAATCTTTAGCATGCCAAAAAATTGCCAAAGGACCTTGCGAAGGTTTATTTACGTGCTGAATTCGTGTGTCCATTTTGCCCTTCCTAAGGCACTCGTGAGGGCATCTTGTCAAATCGTGTCATCTTCATCTGATCATCGGTGAAGACAATACGAAGGAAACAAGAAGCTGCCCGATTGTCTTAGGAAGGCAACACGACTACGTGAAGCCCTCACAATGCCGTCGTGTAACCATCGTATTATAGTACGATGACATCGAGATTGCATTTATTTCACAACAAAATCATGTAAACATATTATGTAAATAACCCAATTTGTGTTCTGTGAAACTGAAAAGGATATTACATTGTTTTTGTTACTTACGTTGCAGTTGTATGTCTTAAATGTAATTTAGGTTAACTTCCTGTTTTATGTAGATGCTTTTATTTTGAAGACGAGTTTACGCTGTTGACAGGAAGTTGTTGTTGCTATGGAAACAACATGACGGAGATAAGTAATATCTTCTAATCTACATACAAAGACGGAGAAAGTAAAGAATAAAGTGTATGTTTAAATGTTAGCACCCCCTGAAGAGCCATAAGCTCTTACGTTGAGTCTGGATACATTCTAAATCATCAGTAAAGTCTACGACCATATTTTCGTTTGTGGTACGGGGGCCATCGTGTGGCCTTCTGTATGCATCGTACTTGCTTCGGCTCTTTTCTTGGCTGTTGACCAAGTTCAGGGCCATCTTCGTGCAAAATTCACAATTCCATATTCGTGTGTCCATCTGGAAATGCCGTGGTCACATGTGCATCCACCTTTCAAAAATGCAAGTCAGGTAGGTCAGAGCTCAAATGCTCAGTCAACCTGAAAACTAAAAGAGCACAGGTTTGCTTGCTTTTTCGGCAGATTGTAAATATTTCCAATTTCCTTCAGTTATCCCTCTACCTCTGCTATTCTAGATGCCCGTCTGCTTTATTTGTATCCATGATCATCAATCTTCTTTTATAGCGGCTGCCAAATTAAAATGCAAAGCAAACCGGTAGACTGTCGAACATCATACTCTCCCTTTCACGTCAGCATGTAATCTATTTTCTTTGGCAGATTACAGTATTGTACAAGTGAAACCCAAGACAAACATTCACAGAGGCACAAGTGCTCTCTTTCAGCTGTGCCATACTACACATTCAGATTAAGTCTGATGTATTCACAGCTTTGAGGATCTCAATATTTCACTTTACTACTAATAACACTAAACCTACTTAGTGACACCTTCTCTGTCGAGGTGTTTCATTGCTCCTGCAGATGCCCACGGCTCTGAGACTGACTTATAGTTCAGGGTAGTTCAACCCGTTGAACATTGTGACACTCCTCCCTCACTAGATGGATGTGTTGTACATTATCAGGCCTTGTCGTGCATTTATTACACAACCAGAGTAATTGGAGTTTGCCTTTATGCATTCTCCTGTTGTAGACTGAGCTGATAGCCGTAAGAAGGCTCTTGGTGGAAATGGCTTTGCAATTTCACAAAATATACAACATTACTGAGGAGGATTATTTAGTGTTTTTTCAACCTGCTCCCGGTTGTCTTCCATATCAACAAAGACTACCGTGAGTGGAAATAATGTAGGAGAAATTACAAAAAATACAAAGCTGTCCAATTACAATTCTTGAGGTCTCCATGTAGCCTCTGTTGCCCCGCACATAGACACCATAACATCTCGACTCGGGGGCATAAATCTGCCTGAAGCTGTCCAGTGAAACGTTAACACGCCCATACTTTACGATACAGTCAACTGATGTTAAAGCCACAAGATTGCTTCTCTGAATGCCAAGAGAAATGTCCACACTGCAAAAATATTTTTGTGATGTTCATAGTCACGGCAGGCACTGCAGCAAATATAAAAACTATGTACATTGCCTGCAGATACACGTGTAATCTTAGAGAGACATTACGGTGTTACTGAAAGAGCCTGAGGACAGAAGTGCTGCTTTATTAGCTTGTGTTTTCATTAACAGCACATTCCAACGTTTTTTTTTATGATAACTACTAGGGGTAGGGTTGCCAACTTCCAGAAATGGAGAAACGGGACACATTCATTTTTTCGCTTTTTTTCGGGTTTCTGGCGGATTTAGTTACTTTTTTTTGTTACTTTATTTCGGTTTTAGGGTTAGGTTATTTAATTATTTTGGGGGAGCCAGCCCCTAGAGTTCGAAAATGTTTTGGGGGTCAAACCCCCCAAAAACCCTAAAAATGCATAGAAAACTATGCATACCTATAACACAATACAAACACAATGGTCTTACACCTGCATTAGGCTACTACATCACATTGTACATCAGCATGTTCAAATCGGATAGGTGGGCACTAGGGACATCTGGGCACCTCGATGTACAATTGGCTATTTTGTCCAAAATGTTAAATAAAATATTTGAAAAATGGTATTAAGTAATGCAAAGTATACATGATGTGAACATGCACAGTACATCATTATTAGACTTAATGTTATCCTTCAACCAACCATTTTCCCAGCATTTTCCCATCAATCAGCTGACTGACTCTCTCACACACACAAACACACACGTGCGAGCATTGTCCCTGCCCTGTCAACTGAGCGGTCCTAGCGCCCTTCCCATACAGCACACAAACACACAGGCATGCAGCCAGACACACTGCATTGCGCGCAAACAGATTTTTTTTTTTCCTTTACACGGGAGTCCGGGGTTGCATTCCAATAGTCCATTTAGCTTAGGAACCTTCCTAACGGAGTGAAATGACCCGGAAGTCCCTCACTGGCAGCCATGATAAGTGCCGTTCCAATTCTGCAAATGAAAGGAAAGGAGGTTTCAAACTTCCTTTATAACCTCCTTTAGCTTAGGAACCACTGGACCTCCCTAACCGAAAGGAGAGGAGAAAATGCTGCCCCACAATGCATTGCAGCCGCAGCATTTGCCGTCACTCAACAGTCACGGAAACAACCGATTATGACGGAGAAATTATATCATGAAAGTTACGGTGCTTATTAAGCATTTTAAAACGTATGTGGTAAGTTGCCAAAGTGCTTTTTTCTGAACGTTCATCAGTATTATAATCAAAAAGAGAAATATGAACATTAGTTTTTACTGAAATGATCAAATAAAGTCAACATTTCACAGTCTTTACTGAGCTGTGTGGGGTTTGTTCAAGTTTTAAAAGATGTTTGAATGGTGATATACACAGTGATAGATGTTAAGGACTAACGTTTATAATAAATACATCTGTATTGATTTTAAGATATTTTCATCAATCATACGTATCGGGATCATTTGTATTAATGTGGACCGGAGGGAGAGGGTGACGAGCATAAGTTTCACTTTCCTTTTTTATTTCAATTCCAACTTTGGTCATGAAGAATATGTTTCTCTGTTGTCCTCGTTCATAAAGCATAAAGCAACAGCATCAGAGCACGGTGCAGAGTCTCTAGATGAGTTTACAGTAGTCCCTCGTTCTTATTGAACATCCATGTTGTAGTCCGCTAACTGTAGTTTCCATAGTTTCCCCACAGCAGCAGCAGACGCACATTCATGACGTCCGCTGGCGCATCGTAAACACGTCGGATAGTGAAAGTGCATTCGGATTCTCTAAAGTACCGCGGTCTCTTCTCCTAAGTCCTTTTGAATTCTCCTATCCACATAACCCTAACCCCGTGACGTTTCACTCAGAGGTCAAGGAATAGGAGATAGGGTTAGAATTTAGGAGCTGATTTTTGGATTATCAGAACGCAACCCGGGACAAACAAAGTCCCGTACGGGACACGCCCATTTTGGCTCAAATCCGGGGCGTCCCGGCTAATACGGGACGGTTGGCAACCCTAACTAGGGGTGTAACTAGGGGTGCACCGAATGGGAAATTCTTGGCCGAAACCGATACCGAAAATAGGAAACAGTTGGCCGAAAATGATTAATAGAAATATATATATATAATGTATACATTTTTTACCAATGTTGTTCAGCTACCTGATTATGGAAATAGACATGATTATGGCAAAACTTAACTTAAATAATAATCACTATTATGGGTCCATAAAACATTTATTCAGCACTTTTGAATGCATACAGTACATTTATATATGTCATGTATTATTGCTAAAAAACATTATATCGCAGTCTTAGTGTCGCCAACTCGTTTCTAATATGCAAAGACAACAAATGCGTCTATGATGTATTTTCGATCAGACGAGATCTCTCTCCCCCGTCTGTGTGCGAGGGGGCAGGGCAGTTTACACACACGCAGCTGCTACATGCAGCGGAGCACACTGCGGAGATGGCGGAGAGAACGCGCTCCGAGGTGTGGTTAAACTTTACCCGTCTCGATGTGGAGAATACTTGTTACCATAAGTGCAATAAGAGTTTAGCATGTAAGCACGAGCAATTTGTCTAAACATTTAGCAAAAGTGCACCGCATGCAGACGGAGGAATGTACCGGGTTCGACCGTCTCTGTAGCCCCATCCACGAGTAACGTTTCCACGTCAGGTGTTATGTATGCTAGCAGCAACACACAGAGTTAACTACATTATACAAACATGGGTTAATGATTAGAGGTAACTGAGTTATTTAGTTTGTTAAAATTTCAGCTATTCTGTTTACAGTCTGTCATCAGATTGTTAAAGGCTCAGGGCAATCTCGATGACAAAGGTCAATGTTCCCCCCCCTGTGAGCCAGCCGCGAGCATGGTCGCCGCGTTGCCGCATCTTTATTAAGTCATCACAAAAACACGTTAGGTTACCAACGTAAGCCTGTTCTGACATTCGGTGATATTTTTTCGGTGCTAAAACCCTTTCGGCCGAAAGGGCCTTTTTAACCATTTTCGGCCGATAATTTTCGGTGGCCGAATATTCGGTGCATCCCTAGGTGTAACGGTTCACAAACATTTCGGTTCGGTACGTACCTCGGTTTTTAGGTCACGGTTCGGTACGTTTTCGGTACAGCAGAAAAAATTATCACAAAACATAAAATATTTTTTGGGTTTTTTAAATTATTATTAAACTGTGAATAATGTATTCACTCAAATAAATACAAAATATAATAAAATAAACATTAAGGTGCAGCATTTCGATGAACTGAAATAATCTGTACTGTACCTAAGCAGCCAGTTTGACATTATGACTTGCTTGTCATTGTATTTTCATGTTTTTTTTAAGAAAAATTAACTTGTCCACATTGCTTGCCGAAAGGGCAGATCTGCTGGCACTAACAATGTCTCCTGATGTGGAGAAACCCCTCTCGCTAGGGACAGAGGTAGCAGATACAGCCAGGTAGCGCTTTGCTAACATGGCAACACAAGGATATTTGGCCTTTGTAATAGCTTTGGCTCGGTCTAAACTTTTTGCGAGTGGTGGAGGCTTAAATGCTAGTGTGAGTAACTGCAAAACCAAAATGTTCCCAACCCGGAGACTTCAATGATGCTGGAGGATTTACGAGTAGAGATGTCCCGATCCGATCACGTGATCGGGGATCGGAGCCGATCACGTGATTTTTAAAAGATCGGAATCGGGAGAAAAAGATCGTCCTAGCGACTATGCACGCGCATAGCCGTTGAAATATATATGCCAATGGCTTCCGTTATTTATTTTGGTCTCACGGCTTTCATGTCTATTGGCTTCTTAAAAACAGCTGGGATCAGCTGTTGAACTGCTGTTGTCTTTTGCCGGGCTCCGGTGATTGGCAAATCTGGGTGATGCCTTCTGATAGGATTTAGCATGTTTGGCGTGTGTTACCATTAGCATACCGCACCGCTGTCTAACAACGCCGACACACCATCCTCGTCCGATCCACCACTCGCACTCCATCGTTGTTGTAGTCCACAGGGAACCCGAAATGTTCCCACACAGCTAATTTAAAAGAAGCAGGTGGGTTCTAGCTCCTGTGTGTTATCTGAAATCGCCATACTAACTTTTCTTCTTCTTGTATTTTGTTCATTTTGTTGTGTTTTCTTCTTGTTCTTCATTTGTTGTTTAAGGGCGGCTGGCAGCAGTTTTAGCAATACCGCCCCCTGGATTATAAATAGTGTAATGGATACTGCCCTGAATGACAGACCTTTTTCCCACTCGTAAAATAAAGGCGTATTCGTCGCGTGACTGCCTGTGCCGAACCGCGACGTCCGAACCGTGACGGTACGGGACGAATACGGATACCGTTACACCCCTAGTACATGTGTAACGAATAGAAGGGCCCGTACCGAATAATTTCGGTACGGGTACGTGTACCGTTACACCCCTAATACCTACTCTTGAGATTGACATGTTGAATTTGTGTTTTCAGATTGATGTCCCTTAACAAAAGGACATGCAATTACTGTCTAAATAAGGGAATATTTGTACTGTCACCATGTCAGATTAATTGAACTTTCCTAGTGTCAAAAAATGAGTTCAATGTCGGTGTTTGAAAATATTTCCAAACAAAGAGCAGCACTTTTGTTTGCCTAGGTTCTGGATTTCATGCCAAGGACAAGGAACCAGTGTGTTGGTTACGCAAAGCAGCAACCAGACTACACAAAATGGTTGACACACGACCAATTGTAGTTGCAGAGGGCAACTAGCCAACCATTACTGTCTAACCCAGAGGTGCCCAGTACGTCGACCGCGGGGGCAAAGCTGGTAGATCACGAGTCATTCATAAATAAAAAAAATCCAGCTCTGTTAAAATAGACAAAACAGGTTTTGATCCCTCCTCCCTTGGCCTCCCTGCCACTTAATTCAGGAGTTTACTTGATTGACAGAAAAAGCGACCTATCGCTTTCCAGTCTGTTAACCCAGAATGCAAAGCGATATAAAATCAGTCAAGTGCCGGGAAAACTCAAATTAAGTTAAAGAGACAAACAAGAGACAAACAACAAAATGAGTGCGGGACCGAGCAAAAAGCTAAAAACATACCACTTCCACCCAGAATGGGAGGAAGAATATTTTTTTGTGATCTCACATTCAAAGGTTATTTGCCTTATTTGTAAAGCAAGCGTCGCTCTGCCAAATAAAGGTAACGTGGAGAGGCATTATCGGAGTATTCACAAGGCATATGACAGCGACTTCCCTCCGAGTAGCGAGTTGAGAAAGGTCATGTATTAATGCTACACAAACATTATCTTGCAGTCTTAGTGTCGCCAACTCGTTTCTAACATGCAAAAAGACAAACAAATGCGTCTGGTCGGTGTATTTTTTATCTTTCCAATCGAGACGGGATCTCTCTCTCCCCCGTCTGTGTGCGAGGGGGCGGGGCAGTTTACACACACTCGGCTGCTACATGCATGCAACACACGGCGGGGATGGCGGAGAGAAACGCTCCAAAGTGTGGTTAAATGTTACCCGTCTCGATGTGGACAATGCTCGTTGCCAAGAGTGTTTGTTTAGCATGTAAGGACGGAAACACAAGCAATTTGTCTAAACATTTAGCAAAAGTGCACCACCAGTGCAGTGGGACGGGTGGGCGCAGTGGTCTGTGCGTTTGATAATCAGATCAAGGGGCGTTGGGGAACTCCAGTTCGAAACCCGCTCCCGCCCCACTGCGTCAGGCCGTTGTGTCCTTGGGCAAGACATTTCACCCGAATTTGCTCCTGTGGGTATTGTCCACAGTAGATGACCATTACATGTATGATCTGTATGTGTAATGTGTATTTGTAAAGCGCTTTGAGAGTAATTGATAAAGCGCTATAATAAATATAAGGATTATTATTATTATTATTAACACATTCAGACGGAGGAATGCACCGGGTTCGACTGTCTTTCTAGTAGCTCTGTAGCCCCATCCACGAGTAACGTTTCCACGTCAGGTCGTATGCTAGCAGCAACACACGGAGTTAACTCAATTACCATGGGTTAATGATTAGAGGTAACAGAGTTACTCTTTATTTTGTTAAAGTTTCAGCTATTCTGTTTACAGTTCTGTCATCAGATTATTTAATAAGATTTGTTAAAACATTGTTGTTTCTTTTGATGTGAAATATTATTTATTTAATTTAAATAAAAAGCAATGTTAGTTTTGTTCACAATTTGTTAAGTTAACTTAATAATATATGTATTTTTGAATCAAGTATTCATCTTTATTGTCTTCATTGCTAGTTTCCACATGCCTAAAACAACCTCAAGCTAAATCTAAAAGTTGATGGCTAAATAAGAGCATTTGAGAAATTGTGCAAGGCAGGGCTGTCCCGAATACCATTTTTCGGGCTCCGGATATTCGGTAGTAATCAGCAGCGAATATTCGATGCAGATAGATTTTTTTTTTTCTTTTTTTTTCTAAATAACAATTTTTTTCATAACACGCTCCGAGACACCTGACAACACGCTATTAAGCAGAAGCGCAGAAAGAGCATACTATTACGATTTATTTATTGTCTCAGTACTCGCATAGGCCTACATTAAAACTAAATGTGTCCTCTGCATGTAACCCAGCCGCAGTGCAGCGCCCGGGGACCAAATCCGGTTCCAAATTCCGTCTATAACGTTTTACAACCTGAAGATACAAAACACATATTTCTGTTATAACAACAATACTTTTAATAACAGCCGTAACAGTAGGCCTAACAGTGTAATACTTGTTACCGATACAGTAAACAGTATTTAAATAAATGAAGAACGAAAAATAAATGAACGAACTGTAGGCTATGCCAATAATTGCCTTAGCCCCAGATGTTCCCACATTGCTCCTATTATTTTCACTATTCGGATAAAATTGAAAAACTAATATAAAAAAACAATTCGGTTGCTTGCTTGCAACTATTTTCCAAGCAAAGTAAGAGCACGATTTTATCATGTGTAACGTTACCGTTTAAACGGCGGATAAAGCAGCTTCATCATGGCAACTTGACAACAGCTAAGCTAAGCTAGGCTACTTACAGCATCCAGGTGACTTTTCAGAGTTGTTGTGCCACCGTGGTATGCCAGTTTCTTGTCGCATATTTGGCACACTGCCTTTTTCTTACCGTCGTCCAATTTAAAATGGTCCCACACAGCTGAAGTCTTCGGCATTTTGTGTTCAGGTGTGTGAAACGAGGTGAAGCGAGGTGAAGCGTGCTGTTTGCGTTTGTGACTTTGAGTGAACGCGATGTCAGGAGCACAGGCTGAGATTATATATATTTCCGCATTTTAACAGTGCAATTCAAAAGTATAAATATAGTATAAGAATATGGCAATTCGCCTTTATTGATAGCATACATTTAGAAAAAAAAACGAATATCCGAATAATGAAATTGAAACCCGAATAGTTGGCCAACGAACGAATATTCGAATAGTCGAATATTCGGGTACAGCCCTACAAGGCATACAGTGATAGTCTGAATAGTCGATTAATCGTTTCATTAATCGATTATCAAATTAGTCGTTTGTTGCAGCCCTATTGTAGTTATCCCATGTATAAATAAAACGTGTTATTCAGCAACCCTTGTAATTTGGGATTTTATTTTTGGTTGGTAGACCTCGGTGAGCTGGTCATTTCAAAAGTAGCTCACCAGCCAAAAAAGTGTGGGCACCCCTGGTCTAACCTTGAGGGCTCTTCTACAACTGTAACTGCGTGCCAAAACTCACCAAAATTGCTAGATCTAGTGGGGATTTCTTGTAACTGATAACGCAGATGTGAACCAGTTTTGAAAAACTTCTAGTAGTTTCCAATTGTTTCCAGAACAGCTGAAAACATATTGCCTAATAAACTATCCCCATGATATTGATATGTTCTGGAAGATCAAACAACTAAAGCCTGTAATCCCAGTTAATTACTTATCCATGCTCAGCAAAAAGAACTGAACATGATCACAGTGAGCCTGAAAATACAAGACTTCAGTGGTCTATAAACTGAAGCTGCTTTGATAGGAATGTTTTAAACCAAAATGGATATAACATGTCAGTGAAAATGAGAGCTCAGGCGGTGAGGCTATACCGAATACTTAAACTATGTTGGTAATAAACCGATATCAATAAATCATCACAAATTAGGCTTCCTACTAGGAATGCACAATATTGGTTTTTTGAAACCGATACCTTCCTGCTTCTCAAGACCGATACCGATAACCGATAATAATATAATATATATATATTAAATGTACCTGTAGTTTTTGCACACCTGGTGGTAAAAAAAAGACTAGTAGTGAGCAAATGACATGAGCATTACTACTATGAACACAACAAAGCCAAGAACAGTTTTGACTCTTCAAAGTGACCATATTTCTTACAGTATTACAGTATTTATTACAGCCTCGTCGATAGCTAAAAGCCCCGGTGCCTTTGCAGCTGGCTTTGGATTCGCCGCTAGTTTAGCAGCGCAGGCGTCTTCGTACGCTTTTAACACACCATCCTAGCGATGGCGATGTTTCAGGTGACTAATCAGGTTGGAAGTATTATAGCTCGTTGCCTTTTTCAATAGCAAGCGAACTATCTAACTCTGAAACTTTGAAATAGTCCCATACTACCGACTGTTTGTTTACTGTCCTGGCTTCACGGCCGCACACCATTTACGTCACAGCCAGGCATATGTTAGGGAGCGCTGGATTTGTGAAAAACTCCCCTCTTCCTAAACCACAATACCGGCAAAACGGGAGGAGCCGAGTGAAAAACAAGCGCCCCTCATCCCAATCCACCCACACCGCAGTATTTTTTTTTTTACCCAAAAAATATTGTATATTATCGGGGCTATTAATACTGTTATCGGGTTTATCGGGATGACGTCATAATTCCTAATATAATACGATAATTATCGTGCACCACTAATTCCTACAATTAAACTATCATAACCGAATGGGATAGACGTATAAAACGTGTTCTCTGCTGATAGAAAACGTTCCTGAATTTTGTGGCTACTTTCAGATCAGAAGTGTTATTCACAACAAAGAACAGACAAGCAAAAGAAAGATTTACTGAATTCAGGTAAAGACTTTAAGGCCAATATATTTACATTAGGAGAACTTCTACAAAAATAAGTGAAATCAGTGCATTGTTAATTTAAATGTGAAAGTAAATATAAAATAAACACATGTTGCACCTTTAGTAGAAGGACAAAGTATTGTGTTATACAATTGTAATTTCAATATTGACCACAAATAATTGTGATTATCATTTAGCCACAATCAATCAGCCCACACAGAGGAAAGCAGATATAGTATAATAGCAATGGGGACAGTGTCTTAGAAACCCCCGCTGCCACCATGCTCAAGTATTGATGTAGCTCTGAGGAATTCCCACACATCTTGTCTTCACAGACCTCTCTTGCTCCAAGATAATCAACTAAAAAGTGCATCTTTACACATTTTAGTGACAGCACAGCTTTCTGTGAACAGATTAGGTTTTCAAGTGTAAAACAGATAGAAAATATCACAACACCAAGTCGTATTATCCTCTGAACAATTGCTGAATGGAAAATTGCCATGTGTGACTTGCAGTGAAAAGATCACCAGTGTCAGGAGCAAGTGAAGCAAGAGTGATTAATGAGGTCATGTTTTTTATGAGTGGATTCATGAGAGACAGTACTGAAAGCAATTGTGTGTTTAACATACTAATGCAGTCTGACAGGGCTTTGTTATTACAGCAACAACATGAAAATAAATGGGAACCTATCAAATGTGGCTTGAATTGACTCATAATGTTCTGTGGCTTTCCTTTCTAAGAACACAGAGGAGGATATTTCAAAGCGAAGGCAAATGAGACAGCATTTTTGTAGCTCTCAAGACTGCTGCTGCGCCACAAAAGCTGACAATATCTTTATAGCTTGTGTGGGGGAGAGTTGAGTGTAACCCGGGCTCGCATCCCAGGAAAAGATGGATCACCAGTCTGGCACAGCAGCAACTATGCAACAAGCATTCAAAGTGTGCTCTTTTCTGCTGTAATTGGCAATTTGCTAGTGAGAAATCCACTCAATGCTGTAAAAACTAAAACAGAGTTGCATTTTCCTTGACCCATGGTGCAACTTTGCAAATCGAATGACAAATGTCACATCCACTCGACTTTACAAATTGTAGCTTCAGGAAATAAAGGCGGTGAAGTTCTAAAATAACAACAGTTCATTGTTTTGTTGTGTTTACATTAGGGATGCTCCGATCGATCGGCCGCCGAATGATATCGGTTGATACTCACTCTCTGACGATCGATCGGTGCTCTCTAAAAATGCCGATCGCGAGAGCCGATCGCATGACGTAAAATGATGACGTAAAATACATGACACTTTTCTCTGTGCGCGGCAAAACAAGCTCGCCAAAATAGCTTCACCAGTCTGGCACTATTTTAAGGTGTCCGAAAAAGACAAGCGGTATGCAACGTGTGTAAAGCAGAAATCCTGCAGCTCCACCCGCTGAGCAGAGCAAAACACTCACTAAGAGTTAGACCTAACACACTTAGCTATTGTATCTACCTCTGGAACAAGCTAAACTAGTTATAAACATTCTTCACAATAGGGTCCCTCATTACTGGATCAGCGAGCTGCATGAGACGACACTGACAGGCTGTCAGGGGAGAGGAAAAGAGAGCGCTTCCCGTTATTTCTCCCGTGTTATTATCCAAAGTTAATGTAAACTTGAATAATGTACTTCAATTTGAATGTAATAATTATGCTGGTTGTTGTTTGTGGAAGCGCCAGTGAATGAGCCCCATTAACTGAGTTTTAAACATCACTTTAAATGGAAGATCCCCATAGCCCACTCGATCGGATCGGCGATCGGCCGATACTGATTCCGGCGATCGGTCCCAAAATTGGCAATTGGAGCATCCTTAGTTTACATTGTATTGTTAAGCACATTGTATTTCAACTTGGCACGGTATAAATGAATTCAGTTTTGTAGGAACGCAAATATAATTCAGAACATTTGTTTACTCTAATCCATTGCATCTCAAAGCAAGCCACAAGCTGTCAGAAAAAAACACTTTTCTATGTTTTGGTGTTTGAAAACGAGCAAATAAAACGGCAACCAGCAGTTTTAATTAATGATGTTTACAGAGAAGGTGTCGGTCTGCAAGTTAAGTGAGCTGTTGTTTCCATTCCAACCATTTAATATTTCTCAAAAGCCTCTTAAGCACTGCTGTTGGCTGAAAGCTGCATTTGAACCATCAGGAATAAGAGAGATCCAAACGCTATTCATACCTTCCACCCACAACAGCCCCAGATCACACTACTCTCACAACGGATAATATAAAAAACACTTTAGAGCACAATACGAAACACTTCACCCATTACAGGAAAGCTTTGTACAGGATTTTTTTCTCTAATTATATTCATCTGTTCAAACATGTTGTTTTAATGTAGATCTACTTGAAGCTATGTGTGCAATATGCAGCTGTAGGAAAACTCAAATACTGCATTGGAATGGTAAGGCTGAAATTGCCGGTTATATTCTCCTTAAATCAATTGGCCTATAGTTGAAATGTGATGCCAACAATAGATTATTAGAATTTGCAGATTTTGATCGACAACTTGTTCAAGCTTAGTATATTGACAGATATTTGAAGGGCTACGATTACAATAAAAAGGACAAAAACCGTAACTACCCAAAACGTGTTTGTTGTATTATTCTTCTTTTTGAAAAAGGTCTGCATGTTAAATGCCGTCTAAAGTCTACATGTACATTAATTGATTTGCCTTTACAATTACAGACCTTCATCTGAAAATAAGGTCAAATATGTAATTATTTTTCTCAGCAGACTCAATTTTTAGATATTGTTTGTTGCTGTTTTCAACAAGGACTTGAACAAGTAAAAACCTATCATTATAAATCTCAACTTGGGGAAAACACTGTACCATTTTCTAAGCTATACAAGCTATCTCATCTCAACCTTTCTAATGACACCAACTACATTACGGGGCTTAATATGGACTCACCACTGCACTAAGGGAATTAAAAGTGCATACACTTCTCATTTAGCAAGTGTTGTAAGTAAAAACCAAGATAAGTGCATATGTTGGCATACATTCTCCTAAGTAAATAGAGTGACGAAGTCCCTCCCGTTCCGGGGGACCTTATTTCGGAAATATTATGTATTGAAGTCAATGGAGAGAGAAAGATTATCTTTCGATCCCGTTTGAATTGTGCCACGAATTACACATATGATGTTTGTCAACTTAAAAGATAATGTTGCCAGTCAACTTTTTTTTTATTCTCGTAAAACTGCGAAGTAACACATTTTTTTGTGTGAAACGCTGAATGAACTACATCTCTGGTCTCCCACAACAACACACGTCACCAAGATGGCCATCACTACTGTCTTGCTAAACAAGGGATTGCTACCCTCACTATCACCACAATGAAACACGTCCAGAAGAATGTCATGCAAAGCTGCCTGCCTTCATTTGATTCTCTCTGAACTGCCTGGTCTTTTTAATGTTTAATGTCAACCATTTGTGCAGATAGCATGAAGTAGAAAAGATCGCCGATGCTAATGTAGCGTTAGCATTAGCATTTCTCCCCCGGGCTTAAATGGTGTATTATAGAATGATCACACCAGTGTGACAGTACTCTTCAAAGGGTTCACGAAATATGACTACTATTCTTACTGTTTAACATTTTGGGTTACTTAATGTTACTTCATGTTAAGGTTAATAAAAATGACAAGGCTAAGGCTGTAATGCTAACTAACTTGCTTGCTACTAGCTAGTTAGCTTATGTATTTATTTTAAGATATTTTCATACAATCATACGTATTGGGATCATTTGTATTAATGTGGACCGGAGGGAGAGGGTGACGAGCATAAGTTTCACTTTCCTTTTTTATTTCAATTCCAACTTTGGTCATGAAGAATATGTTTCTCTGTTGTCCACGTTCATAAAGCATAAAGCAACAGCATCAGAGCACAGTGCAGAGTCTCTAGATGAGTTTACAGTAGTCCCTCGTTCTTATTAAACATCCATGTTGTAGTCCGCTGTATAGAAAACTGTAGTTTACATAGTTTCCCCACAGCAGCAGACACACAAAATGACGTCCGCTGGCGCATCATAAACACGTCGGATAGTGAAAGTGCATTCGGATTCTCTAAAGTACCGCGGTCTCTTCTACTAAATCCTTTTGAATTCTCCTATCCACTATCCCTTAACCCCATGACGTTTCACTCAGAGGTCAAGGAATAGACGATAGGGTTAGAATTTAGGAGCTGATTTTTGGATTATCCGACCGCAATCCTGGTCCTTTCATCAGACGGGAAGCGAAAGAACGAGCAAGACCCATTGCTGGTATGATAACAACCTGGTACTAAGCACACAGGCATCTTGTTAAAGTTATCTTAGCTATCTCTTATATTTAGCGGAGGAAAACAATTGTGACATCACTTACGCAACTCTGGGATTTGTAGTCTTTCTAGTTGCGTATTTTTCATATAGTCTTATATTTCAACAGTTTTACGACAAACTGACTTTTTTTTTACATGGAAATGATTTTTTAAGATTGACAAACATCATATGTGTAATTTGTGGCACAATTCAAACGGGATCGAAAGATAAGTTTTCTCTCTCCATTGACTTCAATACATAATTTTTCCGAAATAAGGTCCCATGGACTGGAAGTAGATGGGCGTGACTTCGCCACTCAATTACCTCATTTGGGTGCTTTTACGGTGCCTGAAAGCCTTCAAATTACCAACTACATTCGAGGACATGGGCTCAATCCTTTCTTACTTTTCCATCAGCTGGTGTGAGGCCATGAGATGATGGGAGCCATACAAAGCCAACATAATCCCCTTGCCCTGGCCTAATCTAATGCCCTGGAACTCTAACCAATCATAATTCTTAAATTGTTTACTTCCGCACTGTCTTTGATATGCAGCGTGATGTAGAACAGATTTTGGAAACGATGAAAGGCTGGTCAAAAGGAGCACAACACAAAACTTTCACTGTTTTTCTTTAAAGATCCTTGAGACGATTTTTCATTATAGTAAAGCGAAACACATTTGAGTGAAAGCCACAGTTGTTTCCGCTCCGTTGCAGCAACTCAGTTATCACAAAAATTAAACTGGTGAATAAGGTAATAGTTGTCCTTCAAGTGCTCTCGTGCCAACCTCAAGCGTGAAATGTCCCGTTTACTTTCATTTGATGGGCCTGTCAGATTGTACAAAATAAGTCTGATGTGCTACAACAAGGCTCCTAACACCCATACAATGATTGGAACAAATTACTAGGGATGCTCCGATCGCCAATTTTGGGGCCGATCGCCGGAATCAGTATCGGCCGATATCGACCGGTCGAGTGGGTGGGGGCTATGGGGATCTTCCATTTAAAGTGATGTTTAAAACTCAGTTAATGGGGCTCATTCACTGGCGCTTCCACAAACAACAACCAACATAATTATTACATTCAAATTAAGTACATTATTCAAGTTTACATTAACTTTGGATAATACCACGGGAGAAATGAGCGGAAGCGCCCTCTTTTCCTCTCCTAACAGCCCGTCAGTATCCGTGTCATGCAGCTCGCTGATCCAGTAATGAGTGACCCGACAGTGAAGAATAAACATATTTATAACTAGTTTAGCTTGTTCCAGAGGTAGATGAAATAGCAAAGTGTGTTAGGTCTCTTAGTGTGTGTTTTGCTCCGCTCACTGGTGGAGCTCAGCGGGCGGAGCTGCAGGATTTCTGCTTCACACACGTTGCATACCGCTATTTTACCGTCTTTTTCGGACACCTTAAAATACCGCCAGACTGGCGAGCTTGTTTTGTCGCGCACAGAGAAAAGTGTCATGTATTTTACGTCATGTGATCGGCTCTCCCGATAGGCCTTTATAGAGAGCATCGATCGATCGAGTGAATATCGGCCGATATCGATCGGCAGAGAGTGAATATCGGCCGATATCGATCGGCGGCCGATCGGAGCATCCCTACAAATTACTACAAAGAAACAAGGATAATCAGATGGAAAGGAATTGCCTTTGAAAGCTAGTCAGCTGGAATGGAAGCAGTAACAGCTTTTGCCTCGCGGTGAGCTGCTTCTAGAGTTTTCTTGTAAGAAAACCACAAATGAACATGTTTGCTCTGAAGAAGTATTGCAATTATTAACATTACACCAGTGTGCCTGTAAGTATTTTGCCAGCTACATTTTGTTCAATCATAGGAACAAATCCAAGGCAACGTGACATCCTCCAGGCTTGAAAGTGGTTTATTACTATCTCTGGTATTGATTTCATTATGACTAGTACAAGAGAAGAATAAGTAATAATAGGTCTCAACATAAAACCCCCTTAAAATGTATCAAATCAATTCAAAAAGAGTCAGTAATAAATCAATACTGACCAAACTCTCTTACAGGCTAAGTGAAAGGCGTGAATCATTTATAGTCACAGCTGACAAATTACAGTAGCACTAGTCATGTTGATTTTCTCGCTGCCCCCTGAACCAAAATAGCCTTTTGTGGCTGGCTGGAGTGAAATGTCCACTGAATCACTTTAATGGTAAGAGACCCACACGTATAATTTAGCGTTTTTGAGTTCCTGAATGTGTGACATTACTTCCTGTTTGACACCTGAAATCATACTCAACTACCAAGACTTACTACAATGGCTGCTCCAGTATACCAAGGCTGCACAAGAAAACTAGCTGCTGCTACCTTTAGACCTCTGTGACTCAGAAATATTTAAAAATGATATATGCTGCTAGCTTACTGGATGGTAGGCTTAAAACTTCCAAAATTCTAAATAAATGCATGGTGTTAATAAGCCACGTCTATTGCATGACTCACTGTTACTAAGTGGATTTATGACACAGCCATTTTGTATGTAGAGGGTTTTATCTCTTGCTTGTACGTTAAGGTTTCCTTTATCAGTGTGACCAGCTCACAGTTATGGTCACACCCGAACAATGGAGCTGCCAAACTGATATTTAAAATTAGCTACATCTAAGCCAGAAATGTTTAAAGTGCCTTAGGGACAAGTACAATGTTCCATTGCCAAATATTCAAATGTCATTTTCATACCTTTATTTAACCAGATTGGTCCCATTTCAAGGGAGACCTGCATCTGAACAAATAGCATTAATAGCAGGTGATTAAGCATGTCAGCAACCCGTTTAAACAAATAAACGGTTACATAAAATACATGTTATGGCAGATATCCTCTTCCTTTGTGGACAAAGGTAGCAAACACGTTGGTGGGTCGTAGGCTATACCCAAAACATACTTGATATTTGGGGCCACTACCGATATTTTGGTTATTCATAAAACCAAACAAAATATTGTTATCTACCTTATTTTTTGCCTCAACTAGGGTGCTTCCATGTTATCTCATTTAGTGATTTAGTGAAAAAAATGCACTATAAGATTGATATTTCAATTAAGGTTTTTAGCTTTTTTTCCAGAAGAGTGCCTTAGATCTTTCTTCTTTATTAAAGTTAAGGATGTAAGCCTCACAGTTAGCAACAACAAAAGCCCAGTCTAACATTAGTTTGGGCTGACCTTAACAGTGTGCCAGCTCTAATGTTGTTTTATTGAGCCTTTCCATTGCATGGTATGGCTCTACATTCCATTGCATCACGGCTCACTCTTCTTTGGGTTTTCCTTTTCCATATGGGTTAGTACCTGATACCTGGCAATACAATGGTGACATAAAAACACTGCAGGATACTGATTGGTCAGAGAGAAAAGCAACTAGCTCGTCACAGGATAGATTGCACAAACACAGCATTTTTAAACAAAAAAAAACGTGTCCTTCATGTTTTGTAAATAACAATTGAGAAAATATGAGAAATTCAGAATATTTAGATGCCAGACATTGATGATATTCTGACATACTCTGTTGAGCAGTGCAGACCACAGGGTTAGCCCTTAATGGGCTTGTAAAAAATAATAATGCTTTGATTTAATGATTCACTTTAGGGGGATGGGACAGCCCCAACAACAGGAGCCAACAAAAATAATCGTAGCTATCCTGAGAGAAGGGTAACAAATGCATTAAATCACAATCCACCATTTTAATGAAATCATGCCCCCATTGGAAAATACTTTGTTTTGTATAAAACCTGTTTCAGAAGTGTAGGAAATCGTTGTTATAATGGCACCAGCAGGGGAAGTGTACAGTTCAAATAGTCAGCCTTAAACAAATCCTCACATTGTGTAAAACCTCAAGAGTGAGAATTGTTTCATTTGGTGTTTATCTTGAGATCTGACGGATACCCTGGGGTCCTCAGTGCACAGCTTGGGAAACACTGTAGACACTACACTGGTGGAATCTGCTGCCTCAACTCTGTACAACTAAGGTTTCCTCACAACATTTGGTAACCCAACATTTCACTTAAAATCTAAATTGTTAATTTAGACAGGCAAGTGTTTTAAAGAAAAATGGATAATCGTAACCTCCCAGGAGCTGAGCGTGACAAAGTTACCCATATACGTTAAATAGCAGCAGCTTTAGTATGTTGATGTTTTAACGTTACTTGGTGACAAGTTTACACGTTAGTTGAACTTCAAGAAGCTAACAAAGCTAACTTAGCCTGGTGTAAAGAGGTAGTCTAGTAGTACGCTAGCTGGTGAAACAATGAGCTCAGAGTGCAGTCAGGCTTGGCTAGCTTGCCTGCTGCTGCATGCTGTGTTGGCTATATGGTGTAAGGCTAGCCAGCTTGCTTTGCACGCAAGGCTAGCGTTAAGTGGCTAACGAGTCGTAGCACTATCAACAATGAGAGAGAAATGTAGTAACTTACCGACTTAGCTAGCCACTCCTATTCCAAACCCTGGTCTGTCCATGGTGGTGTGCACTCCATAAAGGGAACAAATCAGACTGGGTATTATAATAACGCCTCTTAATAAATAAAAATCTTAAGCACCAGAAACCAGTGGCAGCGCACTCCCCAAGACATCCAACACAAGAGAGGAGGGGAGGCCAGCGATTCACTGGACTTCTGCCATCACACTTCGAGATACAGTCCTCATCGAAAACAACCCGAGTCCTGAGGGCATTTTTATCGGTTCCGACAGAAGTCCGGTCCTCTCCCGCGACCTTCAGGCAATTAATCCCACAGAGAGTAGTTTTCCCATCCAGGTTAATTCCTCCGTATTCACCGTTTCTGGATGAGTGCCGTGGTGGTTCTTCGTGTGGGAACTGATACAATGTAACCAACCAGCAGCAGCGGGAGCGGGGAGGAAACCCAGGAGGAGGAGCTCTGGTCGGACCGGACTGTCAGCAGCACCCTGCACGGAGCACCGGGGAAAGACCCGGAGCTGGAGTCTCCACGCTGAACGGACTGGGATTTCATCTGGTTGTTTCAGAGTAATACCCAACATTGACTACTGGTTCTCAGATCTTTTTATTTAAGTAAAAGAAGAAAAATATTTCCCTAAAAATACCCCAATTTAGAGTCATGTATTGTAGTTTTATCAGGAAAAACTGTATCAGAAGTAGAATTGTAGATGTTTTATTATAATCAGTTCAAAAATTCAATTTAAGCACATGTTAATGCTATTTGCCATGGTGCCAAATTAAGATAGCTAGTGAGTCAAAAAGTATTATAGTACTGCATCAATGTTATGAGCAGATAATTTAAGCATCTATTGTTAAAACTAGTCTAACTATAAGTGTCAAATAAATGTAATGGACTATGTACAATAGTTCACTCTTAAAAGTAGTAGAACCTAGCAATGAACATCATGTACTAAGTAAAGTATAACAATTTCAAAATTGTACGTACAGCAGTAGATTTATTTATAGTACATCCAGTTTAAAATATGTTACAGCCAGCTGGTCAGCCAGGATTTTAGTTGTACTGAGATGAATAATGATAGAAGTATCCAGCACCCAAAACATTGTTTATATTAGTAGCCATTAATATAATTTAAATGATAGTAAGAACGTAATCCTGACCAACACACTAAAAGAAACATTCAAGGCAGTCCTGTTCATCAAATGGGCATCTTGTTGAATGTGAGCACTTTTAATACTCACACAAAAGAAAACAATACTGAGGTTAACACTTAATGCTTCAGGGCCAATCGGACATTACCTCTGCGACTATAAGCCATGTTTTAATTTCACTGAACTGAATCTTTTAACAAACAAACGAAAAGGGGATATCTCTGAGAACAGCGAGCCAGAAAATGAAAAGCTTCCTCACAATAAGACTCTTTCATATATGTTAGGATTTCAACTCCACGGATAACCTTTCATGTTTACCAGCTTCAAACACCATGAAGGCTTTAAGTCGTTGTCTCTCTCGGTGCTGCTGGTTTCCCAGGCAACACGAATATGATAATGTTGCCTTTGACATGACAGAAGGAATCATCTCGCTAACAAACAGAGACAACAGGCACAGGGAGGGCTGGAGGGGGGAGGGGGGGGGCTGAATTAATGGACTCATTTTCACACAGAGGGGAAAAGCAGCAGCAGCAGCTACTCACCCTCCTCCATCCATCCTCCATCTTCCTCTATTGCTTCCAATGCATTCCTGCTGGCAGGCACACTCATGGCTTCCCAAGGGAACAGCCAGCCTCCATTGGAAAGCTAAATAACACTCAGTGGCAGAGTGGGGACTACAGGGACATATTTCTGATGATGACTGCCCTTCAAGGCTGACTCTACAAAACCAAAGGGCTCTCGCTGCTTAGCGTTGCACCGACTAAAAACCCTGAAATGAACAAGCTGTGTGGACGCCATGTGTTTTCCATCAGTGAGAAAAAGGGCTAATCAGCCAGTCATGTGGAATCACAGAGGGCTGGCTTTATTCCTGTGATCATCTTTCCATTGCTCTATAAAAGAAACTGTAAAGCCTTGAAACACATCTAAAAGAGATGTACTCTTTAGCACATGTTAAAATGTAAGATCTTTCTCAACTGACAGATATTCGCATACAGTTACAAATCTAGATAAACCAACAATTACTATTACAATGACACATGACAAAACAAGATACAGTAATGTAGAACTATAATTATATTTGAATGATAGCTTTCACCATGACCCAATTAATTTCCATTCTGCACATTGACATGGCAGAAGGACTATGTTTTTTCTTCTGCATTACATCGGCATGAAAATATGCTGCCCTGAAATTTGGAGCAGACATTCTTGTTCCCCAAAGGATCAAGTTTAATGAGCTTGTTGATCCCGTGATTTTTCCTAAAGTGCCACCACAAGAATTACCTTTTTAGGCTTTGAATGGAATATCTATAAATGTCAAAATTCTCAGTGTCCTAAATAAAAAATACACAGCCATAGTCTAGGATATTTTAAAAGGTGATGGAGAGAAGTCACATGTTTGTTTGTTTCCCCTGTGGTTTGATTTTGTTGTTATGGCCATGCAAACACCAGTGAAGGTTGTCTACTGCTTAATGGATGGGAGTAATGTAGACAACAACATGCATTGAGCTTAGCATCACAACATTTTTTGTAAACATGAGATTAGCCAATAATTAATAAACAATGAACTACAATCAAGTAATACAGGATACATTTTGCTGAGGAGATTCATTTTGATTCAAAATCGTAAGACATATCTTGTTCCCAGACTAATTTTGGGCAAATGCCATGACATTAAAATGTATTATGTCGTTTATGATCACCTTTCTGATCAAGAATATCAGTAATTACATTTGTTTCACTACTCCTTAATTGGGACAAACTGACGATTTTACCCAATTATTCAAACAGAAAACATATGTCTAGCAGAGCCATGAACACTTGCATGTTTTAATGTAACTGATCTATATTTACTGTTAAAATTATGCCGTTACGTTTTTTGCCTGACCAAGTTGTTTTGTTGTTTCTCCAAATTTAAATGTTGTCAAATATATCTTTATCTGTCATATCACTACAAAAATATGAACGCATTTTGTAAGCCTGTGGCAAAGCCAGGACTGTATTTATTGTCTTTCATATAGGAATATGCTAATAGTTAATCCAGAGTAATCATGTTATGTATCTGTTACAGTGCCTGCTCCTAAGAAAACAGAAGCCTGGAAGGGACTATTTTACATATTCAAGAGATTAATGCTTGACAAATCACTATACTCAGAGATTTAGCCCTTGTGAGAGGAAAGGCTGAAGACTGAATATCATGTGAACTGTCTTCTGTGTGGCACCATGTGTTAAGCAGCTCTGAGAAGCTGTTGAGACGTCCTGCTGGGGAGCTTTCCTGTGGGCAGGCATTATACTCTAATATATACACAGGAGTGTCTTGAGTTTTGAGATGCTGTATATGGTACTTTCTTATCTTCTACTACAGTTGTGTTGTTATAGGTACCATTTCATCCAGCAAGGTCAAAAGGCCCCGGACTAAATTGATCACTTATCAGTGGATCTTTAGAAATGGCAGTGAGTGAAAGCCATTTGTTATGGGAAATCTATTTTTAATGGGATTTATGCATCTGCTCTTCCTTTGAGGACTAACAGTCATTTTCTCCTCAAGCCAGAAGCCTTTTAAAAAGTCAGTCTGGACTCAGTCACTTTAAAGACATTTGATCACAGTCATTTGTGTAAAAGGTAATTTATGGGATAGACTTTAACAGTGACTGTTTCCAACCCCTTCAAGGGCAAACAGGTCATAGCTCTTGGTAGAGAGAACACATACAGACACTCACTTCTTAGATCTCTCTCTCTGTATTTCACTCACTTGTCTTGAGGGATGAAAGCTTTCAAAGGTTCATGTGCTTCCCCTCCTCAGATAGGGCCCCCATCGTTCCTCTGGACTAACCAAAGCCGACGAGCCATGACACTCTGGAGACGGCACAAAGGCATTCTGCTCTATCTAGCTACTCTATAAAACATAGTTCCTAGATAAAGGTATCCGATCAGGCAATCATATGATTCACACAGGCTGTGTACCGACTGGTTGAGCCATGGTTCTCTCTTGCCAATAAATCTACGAGAAGATTTATATGACTCAAGTTTGGCTGCTAAATATAAAGCTTTGGATAGCTGGAATCAGCTAGCCTGGCTCAACCAAATGCAAAAATAATCGACCTACCACCAAATCGGTACAAAAACCAAAGACGGCAAAGCCATGCTAACTTTTACCTGTTTCCAATCGTTGTGCTAAGCTAACAGGCTGTGGGCTCCAGCTATGAAATTAACTTACATACATACATTACAGATCATTACAGTTCCTCAAAGCTCTGACTTTATGCTGCCTTCAAATGAAAATGTATATACTGTGTGCCCCCCTCTTGATGTAAGAGCCCCAAGTTCAAGAGTTGTGATGCGTTTGCTAATGTTTTGCTAAAAAAGAAAGAAAGAGGTAGGCTATAGAACATTTTCTGTCATAGAGTTTTTCTTTGACATATTATAATAAGACAGAGGAAAATGTCTATATTTCCAACAGAATTATATTTCTTCTCTGTCATTTTGTTGGTTTCTTTACAACAACATTAACATTAATATTGCCAATGTTTAGCAGTGTTGTTCTCACAACTAAATCATATCCTATAAACAACTACACATGTTGTAACCACAAGTTTCACTTGAAGGCAGCCACAATAGTTTATGTTGGTTTGGTAAAAAACAGTTATAAGCTGTGTGTATAAAGTCCTGAGATGCTGTTAAGGCGATGAGTGACTATTGTGATGATTTCAATGCATCGTCTTCTGCTGTCAAATTGTCTTCAATCAGCCACTATATCCTTTTTCTGAATATTCCCTTTGTACATCACCCAGCTCGACAGGCTCACTGACACATTATGAGATGGATGAGCCCCAAGCTGTTCCCAGGTTGTATTGTTCCCCAGCCTGCCGCCACCTCTTCTAAAGTGCCTTCAAGCCTAATTCCTCTTCCAGGCCTGTGGGGAGGGGGGGATGGGACCTGCGCCCCCAGTCCAATCAGCCTCTCAGCAAGCACACAAAGGTCCTGCTGCTTCTACAACTGGAAACTTGGCTTGATGGTGAGGAGGGTACACTGCTAGACTGGAGTCAATTGCATTTAATTTCAATCAGGAGATTCAGCTGGGTATCTTTTTCTACCCAGATGATGAACAAGGTTACCTTTTTTTATGTCTAATTTAATTTTAAAACCTTGGCTAACTGGATGGAAATGTTGGATAGAGACAGGGATTTCAGCTGGAGCTCTTACTGGTTCTCAATATTAGATGACGCCCTGCTTTTTAGGCCTACATTCCTTCATCCGTTCTGATTTGTCTCTCCACCAGCATCATTAACAGCAGGCTGGATGGTTAGTGAAGCAGCAGAAAAAGCCTCAGGCAAACCCAACATAGAAACACCACTGATAGATGGTTGGATTTAAAGCAAACGTTACATACTTTGGAAAACTCTCCTATTCACGTTCTGGTGGAAAGTTAAAGGGGAAGATTGACACCAATTACATGTCCATTGACAATCAAGCTATAGCTAGCAGACGGCTATCTTATCTTAGCATAATGACAAAAAAAGAAAGAAAAACAAAACGGGTACAATTCCAGCCCGGCTCTATTCAAAGGTAACAAAATCCTGCTACCAGCATCAAATTAACATGCTTTCTCTGTTTACACATTTCCAGTTCTATGCTAAGCTGCAACTCCCTGAAGCTCAGACAACATGGCTTTTTTTCACATTTAAATAGGTCACCTACAACATTTCTTCCACACAAGTACAACACATGAACAACAGCACATGATCTTATGGTTTATCTAAAGAGGCTTAGTACAAACTGCATGTGCCTAATTGTTCAGCATGACAGCACAGAGCCCTTGTTTATGTGAACTTGGGATGTCTGTTCTCGTCCATGGGAAGTACCCCTGATCAGGGAGACAGAAGAGAGGCCACCCACAGGGCCAGGAGCTGTCATCACTGAATCACTGGGGGATGAATTTAGTAAATTCTTAAGAAGAAAAATCCCACCTTCTATGGAGAAACGTACAAAAGAGACCTCTTACATACTCTGGGAGGGAGATTACTGGGAGGGATGGTGCAATTATGCGTTCTCATGCTGAATGGAGTGGAGCACAGAGTTGTAGCTAATCTGCAACTCAAACAAGAGTAAATCTAATCAAGGGCAAATTACAATGCCAGGCACAGGAAAAACATAACAACTTGGGATGGGTGTGTGCTGGTGATTCATGCTATGCTTTTCAAACCACAGTGAAATACGCCTTCAGGCTAGAAACAGCTTAGTCAAAGGAGCCCCTCAACGCATTTGAAAGGAAATAAACACGCAGCAATGCAAGGACAGGTAACATGTTGAGATACAGAAATACATTACACTGGAAGACTATCAATCCGAGCCTGTCACAACAGCACTCGAACCAGAGGGACATCATTCATGATAAAGGTGTCAGAAATATGTGTTTACTTGAAAATGAAGCATACAAGAGCTTTAAGAAATCTAAATTAATTGTTTCAGAGCTTGTAGTTGGTGCATGTTCAAGAAGAGAATGGGGTTTACTAAAAACTTGGCATCTTTGCTAGCATGATTAACTAGTCCACCATGAATCCTATGAGAGTTTTAAAAAGCCAATGCCGAATGAGTAATACCAAACTATTTTTATGTTGTTATGTTAATAATTCATCCAAGTCCTGAGTTTAATTCTGTAAAAGCCTCATTCTGTTGGTCTCAACAGAGAGTGGGGGAACACTTTTACAATAAGAGTCAACAACTCGGAAAATCTGAGGTAATCCTCAAGGATTTCTTATCTTAATACTGTAACTTAACTTGATACAACACTTGTGATGTACAATCATGTGAAGCATCTTTGTGACTAACAAACAAGAGTGGGACTAATGGCTGAGGGGGTCTTAAATTGCCACTATTAATATCTATGGAGATATTAAAACTTGTATCGACCAAAACATAGTGACACGTAAGGTTCATTTATCAAAATTCATTTTAACTTTTAAAGTGACGTTTTTTTAATCCATTTAAAGTTGTGAAGTGAGGATTCATTTTTTAAATCCATTAAAAGTTATAGTCTTTTGAGATTTTCAACGTAGTTAACACACATTTTGATACTTCTAATGGTTTCATTTGATCTGGTTCCAAAGAACCCACATATTTCCCTCAGCATGACGCTACAAGTAGATAAATGTTATTCATGAAGTCCAGTTTGAATAATATGTCAACAAATCTAAGATTGCTAATCCCTTAAGGCAGGATTTTACAACAGAAAATGTATAATCGCAACAACTATTTTGTCCTCCTGCTCAATGCTTGCAATGTTATTAATGTAATAAGCACAATACTAACATTTACACACTAAAAGATATTGAAAGTGCATATGCATGTATTTTATTGGTCTTAACAATGTGTTGCTGCGTGATGTTGGATTCCGATGATGAACCAGTAAGAACACTTTTGCTTGACGACCCTACATTGTTTTAGCAGGATTTGTCTGGGTCATGCCCCCCTGCAGTGCCAATAAAATGTTCCCATTGAAATGAATGAGGAGGCTGTGTTGTTTAACACCACTCTATTGTTGGTCTAAATGTGGCCTGAGGTGTGAGAAGGGTAACGACAGGCCTGTCCCTGATGAGGAGAGACAGGGACGGCATTTCTCTTGTGCTTTTTTGGTTCTTGACTAAAAATAAATGTCTCATGATGAACGATTTACAACAAAATAAAGAAATATCTAGTTTGTCATTTGAGCCTAGAGATACCAGTAGATGTTGGCAGAACATTTTCGTAAAACATGCCATCTAAGCTGTTTTTTGGCAAACAATATTTTAATTGGAATAAGAGAAGCACCAAATGAAACCAAAGGATTTTTCTATTTTATTTCTGCAGAAAATGAAACAGAGATAAAGAAGATTGTAGAAATGTTTCCCAATTATTACATGTCTATGTTCTGCATATGTTTAAGCAATATACCTTATGTAAATGTCAAATGCCACTGATTAACAACAGGTGTAGAGCTGATAACAATAATATGTCAGCATTGATAACTCTGATAAATGTCAGGACAACCTAGTGGGGAATGGAGCCATTCTTGGAAAACATCTATGCCACGTTCTCGTGAGATCAGACTGTTTTTCCTCCTCTGCCTCTCCTCTGACGTCAGTCTGCGGCTGATGGGACCAGCCCCTTCTTGGCACCCTGGTGGTACTGGCTCTCCAGCTTCCCTGTGAGGGAAAGGGGGTGAAAGGGAAGGGTGGGAGGGGAGAAAAGAGGAAAGGATGAATCAAAACCCCATCAAAGGGACAGTGACCTTTCTGAGAGCTCAAGGCCAGCTGATTAGAGGCGGCCTCGGATAGACAGAGGAGAGGGAGGCTGATGAGGTAGTAAAAGGCATATCTGACCTTTTACTCCACTTCCAAAAGCAATTAGAACATAACTTTTGTTAGCAGTGAAATAAGGTGCCTTTATTCATTTATATACTGTAGATGTAATATATACTGTTAGTGAGGAAAACGAGAATACTCAGCTACAAAGAAGGTTTTTAAGTCTTCTACAAACAACAAAAATACATTTTATAAACAGAATTAACTATTTAAACAGTCACATATTCTATATTTAAAAATATCAATATGCAGAATTTCAAAGTAAGAACTTTGAAGTCACTGAGGGAAGCTATTGTCCGTACCTATTTTTGCTGTTGATTGATGGAGCTTTTACTGCTGATCACTTGTGCTATCTGGTATCTTAGTTGTTCACCTTGAACCCATCTATTACATTATGCATCTCAGCAGAAAGCACAGCTGTTCAAATAAAAACACAGTCTGTGATGACCATCTCATATGTGACAGTGTTGTGTGTGTGTGTGATAGATGTCTTGATTAATCAATTGAATGCAACTGTGGTAAATGGCATCTCTTTATAGTTAACTGTATTGTGTTATGTTTTTGTTTAAAAAGATTGTTTAAATTAAATTTAGATTTGAAATTTTGGACGATGTTTTCAATTTGAGTTTTTGTGGGTTTTGTAATCTAACCAAGTTCCTATAATTATGTAATGTATCTAGTCATAGAGTATGGATTGGAGTAGGAACATCAAAACTATGTGCACTTGTGAAAATCATAAACAAGCCTCACAAGAATAAACCTTGTCTGGCATTGTTCAAATCTACAAGATGGTATGGTCGGCATTAAACGGATAATGCAGTATTCAGTTTGAAAATCATTATTATTCATTATGCAAAAAATACTAGGGGGCCTATTATTGATCCTTGCGGGACACCTTTATCAAAATGATCTGCAAAAACAGCCAGAACTCGAGCAAAAAGACAAACCAAAGAAAAGCAGCATATAAAAAGCCCTTTCAGTAGTAACAATCAAATCGTTTCTCAGTGTGCTCCACTGATGTATCCAGGGAATGTAAATGTCTGTGCATGTTTCTTGGTTTGCCAAGAATGTAACAGTCAAGGATTCTTTCATTAATCACTTTGTTTTGATATTGCAGTTCAGCCTGTTATCAGCACCTGTCCTGCAGGAACTTGCTGATTAGCCGACTGTCATTTACAGGCTGTAAAACAGAAGCCTCCATTGTTGTGAGAATATCCACGGTTATAATTTATTCCTCATGGATTCAATGTGAAGCACAGACGAGAATGCTTACAAAGATGATAACAGCTGGGAATCTTAAAGAGGGATTTGATCAAGTTGCTATTTATAAAAATGCTTGTAGCCATGGTGTGTAAACAAACACCCTGCAGATACTGACCGGAGCTGACCCCCTAACAGACTTTATCTGACACCTTTAGCCTTTAATACATCAAATTCCTCTGTTTCCACTGATTCTCTTTGCAGAACAACCTCGGTTGGTTTTAATAACCATTGCCTGTCTTTAACGGCAAGGCAAATAATAAGAGTGCCTCCTGCTTGGTAAACCATGACAGTGGCTTGGAGGGGCTGGGGTGAAACAAAAGGCACAGGCAGGAGTAGTGGTTGTCACTTGTCCTTTATTTTCATGTTGTTACGTTTATGGCTGACTGTGGGTAGTAGCAGCATAAACAAGGTGTTTAGGAGAAGTGCCGTTTGCTCACCATTTCCAAGCCTGTCTGAATTCCTGTCAGTGTCAGTGTGCTACGCCAGGAGCGAGTGCTGCTGAGGCGTGAACACCTCTGGAATTTGGCTGAAAGCTGCCAAATGGTTATCCAAGATAGTTTTAAATAAATCCACCATGACAGAAATGCTTCATTCTTGATTCATTGTTTGTGTTGGGCGGGAGAGTGCGTCAGTTATTATACAGAAAATTGGCGCTTGTAGTTTTTCTTGTATGTTTTTCCGAATCTGTATGAGCAAATATGAAAACAAACTTATAAAAGGGATAGGTCAAAACAAGCAGTCCGGAAAAAAGCTTTAAGCAGACGTACTGCACGGTTAGCTCCATGTGCAGATTTACCAACATTTTTAGTTGCATACATATCCTGTGGAACAACTATGGTATCACCCATTCATTATTCTTCGGGCCACCTAGGAGCTAGGTAACAAGCTGTAAAACACACACTGACATATAAATACCTTTTACATGTGTTAACTAGTTACCTATTTGCACTTCCAGAAGACATGGAGCAACATTAGCATTTATTCAAAGTCATTACAACCTGGCACATGTAAGTTCAATATTCACGGGTCTCCAACTCCTGAGGGAAATATTTGGGTCTTTAGCTGCTAAATACTCCACTGTGTTTACCAGCGAGTTGCTAACGCTGTCTATTTGCTACTAAGTGATGGGCATGTGGCTTACGCCTTTTCACTCAAAACAGCTATCTAGTGTAGCAAAAACTGGCTGTGAGAAGGGAGAAAGAACCAAAACTGTTTGTACTAGAAAAACAAAACAAGCTAAAAAACCTAAAAAAGCTTCTTTGAGCAGCAGGAAACTGGAGTTGGGAACTAGCCCTTTGATATAAATGTAGTCACCAAAGAGCCAAATGTTCTGTTTTCCCTGTGCAGCTTTATGTTGTTTCTTCTTAGCAGTTCTGTCTATTTCTG
The DNA here is from genome assembly GCF_902827175.1 of Gymnodraco acuticeps. NCBI lineage: Eukaryota > Metazoa > Chordata > Actinopteri > Perciformes > Bathydraconidae > Gymnodraco > Gymnodraco acuticeps. The sequence goes on from NW_022990271.1 coordinate 5,493,166, forward strand.
TGAATGTAGCCTACATCGAAAGTCAATTTCCTTGTATGACTTAGCCAATAAAGCTGATTCTAATATTGGATTCAAGCCCCGGTTACACATGCAGTTCAACCCTAAAATTATCCAGACATTACCCAGAGGAGCTTCATGTGAACACGCCAAGGCCGTAACCATGGAGTCAACATTGAGGGCAACCAAAAATTAAAAAAATTAAAAAGCCATAGAATAGCAATTTTTTTTTTTTAGGCTATATATCGGCGGGGGGGGGCGTACATTTTGAGCGTATCTGAATATTGGAAGAGATGTGTCCAAGCCTGTATGATGTCTGATTGAGCCCATGTGTGAATAAAGTGGCTCATCGTCTGGGAGATTCATCCCAAGTGAGTGGCCTATAACCAGAAGATCGGGAAGAAGATGTAAACATAAATGCCAACAAAAATGTCAAACTGGAGAGACAACTAGATGTTGGAGTTGTTGAAAGGTCCAAAATAGTAAGACAAACTCAAGGAACTGCAAAAGACTTGGCTTCCCGGCTTCGTGACCTTGGAATAACAAACTACATGGTGTGCCCCCTGCATTCTGTACAAAGCCACAACCCCTCAATGAAACCAAACACAGTATTTCCAATAAGTGGGAATGCCTCCTACAGAGATGCTCTCCTGTTGTGCGCTACATGTGTGAAAGGTACACTGAGTGTTCTTTAGGCAATTTTTTCAACTTATTCAAAATAAATCCTTGCATGAAGAATGGCAAAATAACAAGATTTTAAGAAGTTGGCCACGATCGACCAAGGACGACAATAACATCAACAACAACAGAGAGTAAGTGGGGCTTGTTGTCACTTCTGTCAGAGAAGGTATTTTCTGGTTGTATGAACAAGTCAGACTCATTATATTTGCCAAGAAAGTCAACCCAGCAATGTTACATATTCCTTGGTTGAAGGCGACTTTTGTTAATGGCTCTGGAGCTGCTGAGCTGTCGCATTTCAGAGTAGAGCGAAGAGAGCTGGAGGGAACACAAGTAAAAGGAGGAGTGGGTGGAAAAAACAGGGAGACAGCAAAAATGAGACAGAAGGAATGAGGAGAGGGAGGGGGTGGTGGGAGAAGGGGATACAGATAGGAGAGGTAGAGAGAGGGAGAAATAGAAAGGCTGACCCATCGATTGGCTGAGATAATTTCCCATTGATTGCTGCACTGTTTGGAGATTGCTAGAGAAAGGTTTATTGCCCACATGCTGCAGCTGGGGAGGAGGCCATAAAATAAGCACAGGTTGTCTGCAGAGGCTGGCGCTCCATCATCAAGACCGTAAAACACACTCCTGAACACACGCTGAGCAACACAGACGCTTATACTTGCACTTCACTTGGATAGCCTTCTCACATATTCACAAATATGACTGCATGCATACTATTCCCGTTACACATAAATGGAGAAAACAGCTCATCGCTGATGGAAAGCGCACTCTCACAATCCCTTGAAAAGCCAGGGGCAGTAGAGCAAAGAGCATTTATTAGACTGAAATAGAGGTCCATTGACATCCTGGCTGACATCAATAACATGCAGGCCCGTCCGCTTCCTTGCAGTAATAATCATGAGAATAATTGGCTGGTGGCTGTTTCTCTTTCAGGGAGAGTAACTGCCTACGCACTGAAGAATAAAAAGGCTGAACTTTGTATCTTTTATTACATAGCACTCCCAATGCACCTGGATAATAAACCTAGAAGAGCTATGCATATACACTTTAACCACATGTTTTGATGACACACTTTCGACATGAGTAAATGACTGCATGCCGACAGATGATGATACAGAAAGGGGGAAAGTTAAAAGTGGAGCACCACCCGCTCTGTGATCGAATGTAACACCTTCAACAGTATCTGTTACATTGATTCCCACTGGGCTCCCACAATAACCAAGTCAGAGTCTATTACAAGTATACTGCCTGGAGAGTAAAACGAAGTTGAGAGTGAATAGGCTTTAACAATCTGAAACTAAATGGCAGGATTTAATGGGTGGAATTCAAACAAGGTGTCAAAGAACAGATGGGAAGGCATATATTGCACCAGCGCATTTTACAAAGCTGTGGTTTATAGAAAAGCTCATATGAACTGGTGAATATTCAGGTCACACACTGATGTCGGTGGTCTGGATTAATAGATAAAGCCGGTGTTACTCAAATTCTTGCCAATAAATCTCACAAATTAACCAAAATAGTCTATCTACACTGAAAAAACTGAAACGTTGACTTTAATTAAATGCATTATGTCAACAGGTTCCACATAATTTGATAAGGTTAGTTGAAAGCAATAGTATTAAGTGGAACCTAATATTTAAACTTTGAACTTAATATTATTGCTTTCCACTAACCTAATACAGTTATGTGAAATCTGTTGACCTAATACATTTAATTAAAGTCAACATTTCAGTTTTTTCCGTGTACACTTTCCAACTTCCATACCCTCTCCATGATACTCGGCCCCAAGCCCAATTATTCATAACAAACACATTTATTAAAATGGTCCACAGTGTAGAGGTTCACTTTAAAACAAAGCTCTATAAGTCCAGGGCAATGCAAGCCTCTCCAAGAGGTTGTATGGTGATTTGCATACAGACATGCTAACAATGAAAATGCTAAGATTCTGATGTTAAGGTTGAATGTTTACCAGGCTCGCATCTACATTTAGCTTGTTAGCATGCTAACAATTGATAATCCATAAAGGACAGCAGAAGCTGATGGGATGTCTTTAGTTTTTCAGGTGCTAGAGGAAATGTCAGTCGGATACACCAAAAAAGGATTCATGTCTGTAATAGATTTTGTGCCAATCGTTTTAGTGGATGTCGAGCTATTTTAAAGGATAAGAAAACAATTAAACCTGCACTTTGTCTCAGAGCTTTTAAAGTTTTTTGCAAAGCAATCGCCTTGTTGTTAAAATGTACAATAGTTTACTTGTCTTGCCTTGTCTTGCAAAATGAGAAAATCACCAAAGTAATGAACCAATGTCTACAGTATACTTAATTTCATAGCAATCCAACCAATAATGTGCTTGTTACCACTGTTTTTAGTAGATTTGCTATGCATGCTATTGGTGCTATTTTCTGCTGAGGATCAAAATACATTGGTGCAGTGGTGGGTGTTATGTGCACAAGGTGCTGTGGGAAAGTTTATTGTTAGGTATACAATTTGAGGCACTATTTTTGTAATAGTTTGGTTCAACAATGGAGCTTTATGGCCTAGTCTGCATAAGCCTTTGGATACACAGGCTGTACTTGCTGTTAATAGGATACATGTATCGTTCATTCTAGTCTTTTCATGGGATTTGTTTGAATCTGCAGCCTTATCTTTCAACATATAAAATATTTTATTGTACCGATGTCTACAAAGCTAGTGTTGGTCAATACAGCTACAATGCTTCGGATACATCACATGGCAGATGTATCTCCCATATATCAGAAGGCATGACTGGTCCAATGGTTTTGAAGATGAAGTGAAAGGGCTCCCAGTTCATGATGAATCTAATAGGTTTTTTAAAAAGGTTTCATTCTGACTCCAGATCAGCAACACTGCCCTTCTATCTTCTTTTCCTTATCAAGCCTCAGGATAGTACACCTCCAAGTCATTCTGTATGTGAAACCAAGCCGACAGCCTGGAGCACTGCAGGAAAGTGGATGTGTACAAAACCCTCGGTATCCAGGGGAGAACAGCGAGAGAGGTGGGGGGAAAACTGCCTGGATTCCCATCTTGCTGTTAGTCACACCTAATTTACATTCCCTTCCTGTGCTTCTGAGCTGGTGAATTTACAAGTGGATAGAGAAGGTGCTGTTTGAGACTTGCGCTGGCATGCTGTTTGCAAGGGGTTAGGGAGAGGCATGAACCATGCTCCCCACTGTAGAGAAAACAGTCTCTCTCCATCTCTTGGTCCAAACCTCCCTGCCTGAAGCTGTTTTCACAGACACTGAGGGGCTGTAATGGATGAGTGATTTCTCCAACCCACAGCACAGTGTTGAGCCGGTTTAGTCACGCACATGACAGTTCGTCACAACTCGCTAGAGAACCAGTGTCTGACAAGTCGGGGACAGCAAAGGTGGTGCTGGTTGGTGGGCGGAAGTGGAGCAGTGAGGAAATGATGATAGCTGATTTATATTAGTCCTCCCAAAGAGATCCAATGCAGACTATAAAACAGATCGTTATAAGGCCATTAGTCGTCTTTTTCAATAGCATTATGCTCTTTTTCAGCTTTGTTTCATAGGTTTTAAGAATAACAGTTAAAATGAGCTTGTGGTTTTGAATTAAGTCAATGTTTGATAATTAACAGCAATTTACAATTTGAGAAATGCTTATACTCTGTGATTTTAAGTGCTTTATTATATTCCGCCCACACAACAGCATGAGGATTTACATTTTAACAGATTTACAAAAAAACATTGTTCAGTTTATAAGCAACACTTTAAGTCTCCCTATTAGCATTAGCATATGAGCCAGATGGTTTCTTACACAGAGCCATCTGAGAAGCTGTCATTGACAACGGTTTAGAAAAAGGGCAGGCATATATGAAAAATGACTTGGAAGGTGATTAGATGAAACATCTTTCTATGACGGCTTAAAGGTCCCATGTCATGGCCATTTCTACTGATCATAATTCCATTGTTGAGGTCTAGAATAGATTTACATTGTTCAATTTTCCAAACTCACATTGGTTTCTCATACAGCATCTCTGTATAGTATGTGTATTCACTCTCTGTCCTAAACGGCTTGTTGGAGCTCCTGCCTTTGTGACTTTGCAGACCGTTTACATAAAAAGCTACATAACACACAAGGGGACGGGTAATAACCGGAAAAGCATGACATGGGACCTTTAAGTCTGCAGCAGCATCAGACATTCTTTGCTGCATAAACCCATCCTCAGCTCCTCACTGGATGCTGCTCGGTCAGAACCAAAAGCATTACTTAGACCCAGACAAGATGGATTTTCGAGGGATCTTATTATTGCATGATTATGCGAGAATCCAGATGTTGTTCAAGGTAAGAATTCATAAGAATATAAATGTTATATAGTGGAGGTTAGCTGATACAGATCGTTGTTCATGTATTTTCCAATAACTGTTACTCATCCTGTGTCAAAGTAGAGGCTATTTCCTAAAAGCCTGAACTGCTGGTGTCAGTATAACAATCTATTTCTAAATGTCAGCAAGACTAAGGAGCTGAGAGTAGACTTAGGAAAGAAGCATTGAAGGAAGTGCGTCACTGTTAATATCAACGGATCCTCTTTGGAGAGACTGAGCGCTGATAGTGATTCGGTTGAAAGCAAGGACAAGACTGCTTTACCTCAGACGCTTGAATAAATACAAGACTGACAGGGAGAACAACTGCCTGGTACAGAAACAGCACCAAACAGGACTGAAAGGCCCTACAAAGGGGGTTGGATACACAATAGGCAGTGCTCTACTCAAAAAGAAAATTATATTTACACCAGAATCTGCAAGGATCTCGCTATAACGTGGCATATCACCTTCCGCCGGTTCAGACAATTTACATTAAATTAAACTGAGACGATAAGACACCAAAGTGGACTGGCTAAACCGGAATCGACCCAACTGTAGCTTCTTCCTCCAGGCCACCAGGGTCTTAAATTAGGTCACAGTCTAAGGCTGGACCTTTTGTTTGGAATTCGATACTTATTTCAGTCTTACTTCATTCGCCTTTTGGCTGAGCGCACGACTCAATCACTACCAGCACATAGGAACAAGTAATAATGTGAGGAATTCAGAGAAGAAGAAAAAAAAATCAGTTAGGAGCCGTGCCAATTTTCTTTTCCAACACGCACTTGGCTGGCTGCTGCAGAAAGTGAGCTTGTCTGTCAGATTGTCACATTCAGAGAGTTACAAAATTGAGTGACGAAGGCAACCTCCAGCTGACTAAAACAGTATTTCCCTCAATTCAGACTGTCGGAACCCCACTTTATGTTTGACACATTTATTTTGGACTTGCAGGTTACAGAGTGAAACTTATAGTTAGAGGCCTCGAACACCTTGACAAGCAGTTAAAATCTGAGTGGTATATCCTTAACAACTTCAGTGTTAAGAGCTTCCAGATCAGGGAATAAACTAATACTTTAGTTTAGATGTTCTGGTTGCTGTCCAAATGCCTCAGTAAACAGGAGCCAACATCAAACATAAGTTGCTGCAGAGAGAAGAAGAGCCTGAGCAACATGTTTAGTATAATGGATGAGTCCATGCAACACAGAGCTGAACAATACAACGATTGTTATTATTTAATGGGAAAGAAGCCTGTTGGCGGTAATCCATCGAAGTTTGACCGAGAGCTAGACAATGGTGTCACACAGTATACGTATTGATTACGTGCTGGAGGCTATGCTGGTGTAAAAATAAACATCAGCCTACAGTAAATGGGTCTGTGGTTCTAAAACGTTTGAGGGCTTGGTCGATGATCATTACTTACCCTTCTGTTGACATTGTTACAGTTTTAAAACTTCCTTCCTTAAACATAATGTCTAATTAGAGTCACTTGATATTTACAGGCCAAAACACAAACTTAAAGCTTCTCCTCTCAGACATGGTGTCATGGCTCCCATCTGGAGTCACTTGGCCAAAGCAATTGCCTTTTCTTCGCCTCTTACAAAACATTCACACTGCAAACATACATGATAAACAACCGTCCTAAAGCTTGATTTCCTGTACAGCTGAAAAACAAAGGAGAGCTCAGCTTACGTGTGAACAGTTTGAAGTCTGTCAGCCAAACAATGTTGGACACGACTAAAACCTTTTCAAGTCATTGTCTGTCAACAGGCAATCAGATCCTGGTATGTGCAGAGAGAACGTTTATTGCATCTTTTCAGTCATCTGGAAATACGGAATAAACGTTTCCGGAGCTGACAGTTTTTTCTTTTGTTCATGAGTGCTTTAAAATACTTCACAGCAGTTTCTGCCCTAAGCTCCCTTGAAACAGGATATTAAAGCAGAAAAAAATGCATTATCCAAATGTTTGCACCTCTGTGGCCATTTGAATAAGGTATTTTTCTAATGATCATAGACGTTTTTCTTGCAAAAGGAAAGAAACAAGCCATAAAACTGATCCTTGTTCTATGCAGTTCCCTCTGAGGTTTAACCCTTACATTATCCTATATTTGCAATTTATGGACACAACGTTGGCTGTTTAAAAGTGTAATTGAATGTTAATATTTTAACCTGTAAAGTGTACAGACATCTGCATTTCAAAAAAGTTTAAGTTTGAAAATGTTGCATAACCAAATCTTAACATTTGTTACAACAGCAGATTACTAACGATGATGTTATTTGTTTTTAATTTAAGTCAGTCTTGGCAAGGTACATCAAATGACTAATTAGTTTGAACATATAATGAAGCATAAGAGGAGATTCAGAGATTTGTTCTGCTCACAACCAGTTCTTGTTGCACACAAACGAGAGAGCAGCTGGACTTTCCTTCTGGAAGCCATGTGTTACATGTCCTACTCCTTCATAGCACCATTGATGCTTTATCCTTTCTTTTGAAGAGTGCCGTTAGTTAAACTTCGCCAGTTTAAAAGAATCACTGGCTCAGGATTTACAAGCGCAATTAGTGGGAAACCTGTAATGACAGAGCATGAAGGTCCATCAGTTACTGGGAGTTGCCTGTGCTGATGTTCCCCTGCAGCCAGGAGCGATTCTCGAAAATAGGACCAGAGCTTCACAGCTAATCAATCACTTCCTTTCGACGCTCCTATGCTGCTGCTGCAGAACAGTTATTGAGAGTACTGGAGCTCAGCAGTGTTGTTAAGGAACTACTTCACATATTGCAACACATTTGTAATTATACAGGTTTTTGGCGAGATTTCAGGGCAATTTACTTAGGATTTCCCTTCAACTAGATTTTATTGTCATGGCCACAGGGTTCTGATATTCATTCTTCACCTAACAGGAAAAGCAGGGATGTCAGCTGTAGGCCACATGAACGCTACAGATGAAAATAAAATCAATTCCATGCACTGTGTCACTTCTTGTTTTATGTATGAATACATTGTAGGGAACTCTCAGGGTGTTATGGATATATATTTAGCATTTCCCCACATAACCGTGTCTGAGCATTAATGTTTCCTTTGTCTTGACTAAGATCCAAGAGAATGTAAAGACTCTGCATTAACAAATTCAATTTCTAATTCACTTACTACATCCAAGTACATACTGTTCTTGAATCCACTACTCCAGCTTTAAGCTCCACTAAAGAACACAGTTAGTGCAGTGTCAGTGAACTGCAGACAAAGCTTACGGCACAGTAGAGTTAAAAGCATTCTGATCGCAGGAAGCAACATTTCTAAAGAAGAGTGTCAAAGTAGCTATATTTTGGTTTTAAATAGATGTTATCCATTTATCTTTGGTACATTTGCTTTCATTGGACTGGTTAAACCTGAACAGAATTTAACCAATAATTTATGATATGCTAAAACACGAAGTCTTTGCAAGTGACCAGGGGTCATAATACATTGAAAGTCACAATACTCCCATAATGTATTATCCATGGGGGCTCAAAGTTTATTAGACCACACAGAATAAGCCATAGACTCTCAAAAAGCAATTTTTATTTTCCGTTTTTGTACAGAAACATGCCTAAAGTAAATTGTTCCAAAGCTAAGGTGTCAAGTGCAAATAAATATTTCTTTAATTAAGACACAATCGTCAATTAAACCTTATTTTAACAATAAACTACTGTATTAAAGATGCTAATTTCTAAATTCAGAGCATCAACATAGCAGCAAATGACTATTGTGTATGTGAAGATATTGTGTAGCAATGTTTTCTGGAGCAGTGAAACTTTAACCATCGTGGTGACAAATACAAACATGTATTTTCATAGGGCCGTTACAAACCATGCATTTTTTTTTTTAATCTGCAGGATTTATTTTTTTAATCTAAAGCACAAAAGAACAAACAAGTTAAATATCTAATTAGGATGTTTAATGACACACTTTTAGAGAAAAACTAACAATCTTCTCTTCTCTGTAATCTTCTCTACTAATGTCAGTTAGCAAATTGGTGATGAGAAACTCTATTATCCCAATCAGATTTCGCACCACACTCAAGGCAGCATTCAGAAGAATGAAAATAAGGGTCGTCACCCAAAAATGCATTATTCCTGTCACCTCAGCTTCCTCTCTGAAGAACCAGCACCTTACCGTGGTAGAGAGGTTTGTGTGCCCTGATGAACCTGGGGGCTGTGTTGTCTGGAACCTTGTGTTCCTGGTAGGGTCTCCCATGGCAAATTGGTCTCAGGCAAGGGGCCAGACTAAGATTGGTTGGAAAAGACCTCATGAAAGGAAAACCAGGAAGTGAGGATACCCGGCCCGGAGGAAGCCCGGGGTCCCCTTCTGGAGCCAGGCCCAGAAGGAGGACTCGTCGGGCTTGCCAAGGAGCCCGGCCGGGCACAGCCCAAAAAGTAGTGCTGGGGGGAAACGATTATTTTGAAAACGATTAATCGGGCGATTATTTGATCGATTAGTCGACTAATCGAACGATTATTTTTCTGTTGTTCAATTCATAAAAAACGTAATGTAAAAAAAACGTAATGTAAAACATTTTTTTTTCACGATACTGTGTCTCGGGATCTTAATATTTAAGAACCTATTAATGTGTTATACCAGATTAACGGAAATAATCTCAGCTAACTGACGATACAAACCATGTTTACCAAAACAAAACACAAGTCTCATAAGAAGCATCTAAATGACCCCTGAGCGAAAAATGCTAACGGACATTGGCACAGATCTCAAGATAAAAGTACCCTTATTACTTATCGTAGCTGCACATAGAAGATATCCGATTAAAGCTGAGACTCCACAGATTATGTAGGTACATAGTATCATCACTGAGTGATCCGGACTCGCGACAGGGGAAGCAAATACAGTCATCACAACACGTACCTTCACAGAGCTTCTAGGGAGATCGTCTCACCGCCGTAGCTGTCAATCTGATCAAAATACGTGTTCAATGGCATTCAAATGAGAAAAAACGCGGCTGAATCGGTTAATCCATAGGTTTTTAACGTCTATGTATAAAAAAATTATTGAATTTATAATCCATAATTCCATTTTAAATCGGAGAGCAAATGCTAGCTGCTAATGGTTGCCACCACAGCTAGCTGCTGCTTCCGGTCCAGCAGCAGTCTCAGTGAGATATAAATATCTTTGCGTTTTGGACTAACTTTAAAATATTCCCATGCTTTTGAAGACCTGGGGCGAGATGTTTTCGTTTGAGGGCTTCGTGCGCAATCCTGTGAGGAGGAGTTGGTAGCCGTTTCAGTCTCCATTGTGTTAGAAGTGCGATTGCGAACTGCTTGTTGCTTTGGGTGACCCACGTGTGTGTGGAGTCATACAGTCTATGGTGGCGACGCGTCGACGCGGAAATATGTCGTCGACGATATTTTGAAGTCGATGCGTCGCTACAGCACTACCAAAAAGACAACGTGGGCAACACCTCCGCTTCTCCGTCCCGCGGGCCCACCACCTACGGGAAACAGTGATGGGGTCGGGTGCGCTGCCAGAAGGGTGGCAGTGAAAGCAGAGGGTCTCGACGGACCAGACCCGGGCGACAGAAGCTGGCTTTGGGGACGTGGAACGTCACCTCTCTGGGGGGGAAGGAGCCGGAGCTTGTGCGGGAGGTGGAGCATTACCAGTTGGATCTGGTCGGACTCACCTCTACGCACAGCGTCAGCTCTGGAACCTTACTTCTGGATAGGGGTTGGACTCTATTCTTCTCCGGAGTTGCTCAAGGTGTGAGGCGCCGGGCGGGTGTGGGGATACTCACAAGTCCCCGGTTGGGTGCTTCATTGTTGGAGTTTACCCCAGTGGACGAGAGGGTCGCCTCCCTACGCCTGCGGGTTATGGGGGGGAAAACTCTGACTGGTGTGTGTGCTTATGCACCAAACAGCAGTTCAGAGTATACAGCCTTCTTGGAGACCCTGGAAAGAGTCCTGTATGGGGCTCCTGAAGGGGACTCTTTAATCTTGCTGGGAGACTTCAACGCACATGTGGGCAATGATGGAGACACTTGGAGGGGCGGGATTGGGAGGAACGGCCCCCCTGATCTGAACCGGAGTGGTGGTTTGTTACTGGACTTCTGTGCTAGTCATGGATTGGCCATAACAAACACCATGTTCGAACATAAGGATGCTCATAAGTGTACGTGGTACCAGAGCACCCTAGGCAAAAGGTCCATGATCGATTTCGTTATCGTATCATCGGACCTGAGGCCGTATGTTTTGGACACTCGGGTAAAGAGAGGGGCGGAGTTGTCAACTGATCACCATCTGGTGGTGAGTTGGGTCGAGTGGTGGGGGAAGTCTCTGGATAGACCTGGTAAGCCCAAACATGTAGTTCGGGTGAACTGGGAACGTCTGGAGGAGGCCCAAGTTCAGGAGGCCTTCAACTCACACCTCCGGCTGAGTTTTTTGGGCATTCCTGTGGAGGTTGGGGACATTGAACCAGAGTGGTCGGTGTTCAAAGCCTCTATTGCCGAAGCCGCGGCGGGGAGCTGTGGTCTCAAGGTCTTAGGTGCCTCAAGGGGCGGTAACCCTCGAACCTCCTGGTGGACACCGGTGGTCAGGGAAGCCGTCCGACTGAAGAAGGAGGCCTTCAGGGATTTGTTATCCCGGGGGACTCCTGAGGCAGTTGCAAGGTACCGACAGGCCCGAAGGGCAGCAGCCTCAGCCGTGGCCGAGACAAAGCAGCGGGTGTGGGAGAAGTTCGGAGAAGACATGGAAAAGGACTTTCGGGCGGCACCAAAGTTGTTCTGGAAAACTGTCCGACACCTCAGGAGGGGAAAGCAGGGGACCATCCAAGCTGTGTACAGTAAGAATGGGACGTTGTTGACCTCAACTGATGGAGTGTTAGGGCGTTGGAAGGAACACTTTGAGGAACTCCTGAACCCGACAACTCCGCCCTCTATGTTAGAGGCAGAGCTGGAGTATGACGGGGGATCAACACCAATCTCCCGGGGGGAGGTCACTGAGGTCGTCAAACAACTCCACAGTGGCAAAGCCCCGGGGGTGGATGAGATCCGCCCAGAAATGCTCAAGGCTCTGGGTGTTGAGGGACTGTCATGGTTGACACGTCTCATCAACGTTGCGTGGAAGTAGGAAACAGTACCGAAGGAGTGGCAGACCGGGGTGGTGGTTCCCCTTTTCAAAAAGGGGGATCAGAGGGTGTGTGCCAATTACCACTGCTTTTTGCAGATGATGTGGTTCTAATGGCTTCATCGGTCTGCGGCCTTCAGCACTCACTGGATCGGTTCGCAAACGAGTGTGAAGCGGCTGGGATGAGGATCAGCACCTCCAAATCTGAGGCCATGGTTCTCAGCAGGAAACCGATGGACTGTCCACTCCAAGTAGGGAATGAGTCCTTACCCCAAGTGAAGGAGTTCAAGTATCTCGGGGTCTTGTTCTCGAGTGAGGGAACAATGGAGCGTGAGATGGGCCGGAGAATCGGAGCAGCGGGAGCGGTACTGCAGTCACTTTACCGCACCGTTGTGACGAAAAGGGAGCTGAGCCAGAAGGCAAAGCTCTCTGTCTTCCGGGCCATTTTTGTTCCTACCCTCACCTATGGTCATGAAGGATGGGTCATGACCGAAAGAACGAGATCACGGATACAAGCGTTCGAGATGGGTTTTCTCCGCTGGGTGGCTGGTGTCTCCCTTAGGGATAAGGTGAGAAGTTCAGTCATCCGGGAGGGACTCGGAGTTGAACCGCTCCTCCTTCGCGTCGAAAGGAGCCAGTTGAGGTGGTTCGGGCACCTAGTTAGGATGCCACCTGGGCGCCTCCCTAGGGAGGTATTCCAGACCAAGGGGTAGACCTAGGACCAGGTGGAGGGATTATATCTCTTCGCTGGCCTGGGAGCGCCTTGGGATCCCCCAGTCAGAGCTGGTTGATGTGGCCAGGGAAAGGAAAGTTTGGGGCTCTCTGCTGGAACTGCTACCCCCGCGACACGACCACGGATAAGCGGGAGAAGATGGATGGATGGACCTCAACTTCTCTAATATATTCTTGATGGAACAACATGTTGCCTTCATGCTGTTTAAATATCTGACACATCTAAGCAAATAGGACAAGGAGAGTTTTTCGTATAACTTATTAGAAAAATAGGTGGTAATAATACCTAGAAAACCAGTTTGATCCTACAGAATCAAATGTGGACCGGCTAATCAAAGCCAACTGGGTTAACGGTTCAGGGCTATCTGAAATTGTTTGGATTACTTATTTTTTAAGGCTGAATAACATACATTCTTATGCAAACAGTTTGTCAGACAAAACAAATATACTGAAAAAAACATTAACTTCCGAACTCATTTTTTTTTTAATGGAATAATTTGTCAGTTATCCAGAAAATAATCAGTACGTAAAGTGTTAATGAAAAATAATAAGTGGTTGCAGCTCTAATTACAAATAAAAGACATTATCAGAAGTCATTGTTTAGCACCACTGATCCCAGGAAAACTAATTCCTTTATTCAAATAAATGTTGAAAACAATCCTACTAGGACTACAATTACACATCCTTTATGCTGTATTACGGACACATTGGGCGTGATGTGTATAGTCTTGACACTACATCTCAATTTCTTACAATTGCATTTAAAATTCATCCTCTAGAGACAAGCAAACCTCTTGTCAGGCTACACACACCCGGGTGCCGAGGGCTTTAAAAAGCTACTTAAATCCTCAGCAGCCACAATGTCAAAGGGACAAAATATAAAGCGTAGCCCACTTTTTTACAGCCGCGATGGGACTCTGAAAAGGTGAATACGGCCTTGTTATTAAAAAGGGTCCTTATAAAGCCGCCACGGCCACATCTAATTAGAATGTAAATGTAGTGTGGGCTGGGGATGGATCACAGAGGATAGACATTGGCATTTAGATTATGCTGAGACTAGATTACTGATGACACTGTGTGTTGGTGAGATAGCCTTTTTGAGAGCAGCTTGGCAACTGACTAATTGTGTTTTACCACTAGCAATGTAGACCTCTATTGCTGGTAATTAACAAGAGGAAAGGGAGAGGCGCATTGTTGCGTGTGTACAATACAAACAATCCTCAACAACGCCAGGAATAAAACACACACACATGGGAGAGTATATGTGTTGAAACGCGCATACATTCAGGCAATGTCGCACCTCTTGTACCTTGTACTAGATTGAAAGTCTGAAGCGCTTCTTTGCACTAAACCCACACTTGGTAGAAATCCTCTCACCTCTATACAATTCCTCATTGGGGGCATATGCCATGCACAGAGCAGCTCACACCAAACAGAAAACCAAAGGCAGAATGGAGGCAGCAGAGAGGGGGAGAGAGACAGTGTGGGAGAGAGACAGTGAAGAACAGAGAGGGAGGGTGAGTGCAGAAAGGGAGAGAGAGAGAGCAGAATGGAATAAATTGAAGCTGATCTGGTGCTCTGCATTCTGAGGATGCTGGATTTGCATATCTGTGCAGCGGTGCAGAGGGAGAAATGTGTCGGTGCTGACAGCAAGCTGAATATCTTAAACCTCCGCTGACACCCCTGCAGGCACCACACACACACACACACACACACACACACACACACACACACACACACACACACACACACACACACACACACACACACACACACACACACACACACACACACACACACACACACACACACACACACACACACACACACACACACACACACACACACACACACACACACACACACACACACACTAGACTTAAGGTCAGGAGATGAGAAGCTTTGTGCATTGCTTTGTTCCTGCATAGTGATGTACAGTACAGTAGTGCTTGTTGTTTACCAGTTGGCTCACAATAACATAACTATTCATTTCATGTGTATATGCTGCATATGCACAGACTATCAAAATGTGTACTTAAGACCATGTATTAGTTTGATTCATTAATACTGTATAACATTGCTTTTGGTACGAACAGCTACATGCATATTTGCTCCTCAAACACTGGGCACCGAGCCATCTGAAACCCAGACTCTGTTCCACTGGCAGGAGGTAAATCCACTCAAACTCATTTAGCCCAACAACATTTTTGCTTTTAGAAACATGTGGAAACAATTGGCAAAACACATTTCACTTAAGGCAATTCTCTATTGTAACTTTTGAATATTCGGTGTGAATATGACACCTTAAAACTAATCTACGAATGCATTTGCAACAATATGCACTGGGGATGTTTCTTTACTTGAAACTAAAAACAAACAAGATGATTATTCAAATGTTGAATAAGCTACATTTGTTGAAACAGAATACACTAATTAAGTCACCAGAGTCTTGATATTCAGATAATTTTTTTTTTTGCTTTTTGCCATCTTCTCTCTTCAGAATAGTTTCAAGTGAAGATCGACACCAATCACATGTTTGTAAAAATATAGCTAGGACAAAAGCAAGTTAACAAAATCTCAACCGGCACCTTTAAAGATCACTATTTAAAATGTTATTGGTTATTGTGGACATATCATTGAAATGACAGTTATTTTGTGATGTCTCGACTAATATTTCGCCCAAAGACAAACAGTGCAAGCACGCAACCGTCTGTAAATATACAAATTGCCATTTTCACTCCGTATGTCTTTGTACTAAAGCAAATGCCTTTGGGGTGCTAGCAGGCAGATTTTGTTAACTTTGGAAGGTGAAAGACTTGCAGAATTTACCTGCCAGTCTTTATGCTAAGCTAAGATAGCTGTCAGAAACCAGAGTAGTCATGATTTTTCTAAACTAATTTGTCATCTGTTGAAACTTGGATCTTCCATTTTCTTCTCCGACTGTGATTTATACGACTAACTCAGCAACAGAGAACAGCAGTAACAAACAAAGAGAGCAACTCAAGCACACTGCAATTATTGATTGTGTGGCACTCTCATGGAAATAACAAATATGTTAATGCACCCTACTACATAATTTAGTAAACAATGATACTGAAAATGTACAGTACCTAGGCTCAATCTATATATATGTGTATTTCAATACGAGCTTGTTTCTGTAGGCCAGGGTCCTTTCATAATCCATATCATATATATAATATGGATTATCTGACAACCGCACAAAGCTTGCATGAAGTCTTTGCCGTATGCTTCACATCTTTCAAATATAAGGATCCTCAGTGGGGGAGTAGAATAAAAACCTCTGCCTCACATGTCTTAGACAAGCACTTGATGGGATGAATTCTTCTTTTTGACAGTCAAATGCAAAGACGTTACAGTTTGCCAGACTATCTTCATGCTGTTTATCATAAAAGCCCAGAGGGGGGTTTAATTTGGCTTGTTGTGTTCTTACACTGACATCAACAAGAAACTGGGGAACACATTTCATTTGCCTGACATTGTCTAATAGCCACCATCATTTCTGATTAATCGTACACAGCTAAAGGATTTATCTATCTGTTTGCTCCATGTGGTGCTGTGCATCTCAAAGGGGAGAGAGAGTACAAACACCGCCAGGGTTACTGCTTCCACCCCCACTGCACATCATTCTTACTACTTCGGATGAAAGCATGCACCAAATAGTGTGTGTGTGTGTGTGTCTTTCTGTGTGGGAGAGAGAAGCAGTTCTGACCAAAATAATAACAGCTGGGGCTTTAAAAGTAGCCGATTCTTACCTCTATGATTCTTACTAACAAATGTTTTAGTGCTTTTCTTCAGCACGTTTGTTCTCCTTTTCAGGTTCTTGCTTAGATGCTTGAGCGCCCATGGCTAACATTATGACCAGCAAATATCCGAGGAACCTCTTGGGTCTGGTTAAGTAGCTCATTAAGCTCAAGGTTAATTTAGCTCAAGGTTATGTGTGGGTCTCTTCAGGCAAAATATGTCTGTGGAGTGAGAGCAGGAAAAAGGCTGATGGGCCTGTCAAATGTCAGAAAATATCCAGGCTACTGATGGGTGTGAATTGTGAGGGAAAATGTGAATATGTGAGAAATGATATGTGTGACAAAGTGTATGTACGTTACATTGTATGTGTGTCTGAGTGTGTTGGGGAGGGGGAGGGGATGTAAAAGAAGCAGTAACTGTGGACAAGCTCCTTGGCATGCCAGAGGCACAATGACATTGATCCAGCAGACCTCTCTCCATCAGTCTCCCTGACAGAGGTAACTGGATTGTTCATAAAAATGGAAATTGAGCTGTGTTATTCTCATGCGCGCAGGCCCACAGATGAATTAATTCAAAAATAAATGTACCCACGCATGAGTGTGCAGGAATAAGGTATGCATCCCTGACAAAGAAGCTTGTATATATATATATTAGGGCTGTCAAACGATTAAAATGTTTAATCAGATTAATCACAGCTTAAAAATCATGATTAATCACCATTTGAACTATGTCCAAAATATGCCATTTCTTTATGTATATTGTTGTGGGAATGGAAAGATAAATGAAAGAAGGCGGATATATCCATTTAACATGTTTATTGGAAAAAAATTCTGTGTGTCAAAATCAAAGAGAGCACCTATCAATCATCAAACCGTGGAGTCTTAATTCATTACGTGTTGATTTCTATCAACGGGGGAGTACTTCGTGACCACAGAGTGTGAACGTGATCAGCTGTTTTAGCGCAGTTCTCCAGTGAAGGGGGGAGTCTCCCTCCGCAGCCGGTTGGCGTAGTTTTGGCACAATTCCGTTGTACAGACCGACGTTAACAGCAGCCCTGTCTGTGCACACGGAGACCGACTCTGTCGTCCGGTGATCTAACCGCCTTCTGGAAAAGCTTCACAAGTACGTCGGTACGCAAATGCGCTTTGTGACGCTTTGTGACACAAGTAACCAGAGGTGTGGACTCAAGTCACATGACTTGGACTCGAGTCAGACTCGAGTCACAAATTTGATGACTTGAGACTCGACTTGACAACATCACAAAACACTTGCGACTCGACTTGAACACCAATGACTCGGGACTTGACTTGGACTTGAGCCTTCTGACTTGAGGTGACTTGATACTTTAATTCAGAGGTCTCCAACACGCCGATCGCGAGCTACCGCTAGAAGAGCAGACTCCCGTCGGGGAGAGCAGAATCTTCAGCCGGCAGCCGCTCCTACTCTTGCTGAGAATCCTTGCAGGCAGGGGCGGGTCTTTATTTAGCTGGGCCACCATGCGGCCAATCATATGCGAGGACACACAAGGATCATACCATTATGTGAAAGAAGGGTGGGGGGCACAGCATGTGTAGTGGTACAGGCCAGCTGCACAGAGCCGGATTTAAATGCAAGCGCGTCGGAAAAAGTCAAGAAATGAGCGAAAACCGAAAAAAGAAGCACCATCTGGCTGCTTTTCAATGATATTGGAGAAATCAAAGCTGAGTGCAGGATTTGTAAAATGAAAATAACCTTCAGAGCAGGGTTTTTTTTTGGTAACCACTCAGGATTTATTGTCAGAGGTGGGAGAAGTTTAGACAATTAAAAAAAAAGTTACAATCAGGGTTCCCGCGGGGTCTTAACAAGTCTTAAAAAGTCTTAAATTTGTTAATCTGAATTTAAGGCCTTAAAAAGGTCTTAAATATGATTTAGAAGGTCTTGAAAAGTATCGGATTTGAAAGGTACTTCTGTGTTGCGATAGCGTCTAAATGTGTTTTGGGGGAAATGTCCGGGCTGCAAAGTAACCAGTGCCTTTCAGTTCCCCCCAACAATTTGTATTGAATTAAATCAACATGGAACCTTATTGGAGAACACCCAGCTAGTAACCTAGCAACCAAGCTTCAGCTCATGTAGCCTATCTTCGAATCTACTTACAAATAAATATGGGGAAGTGTAAGTTCAACCGTATTTGGTTGGAAAACATCTAATTTAGTGCTTGGTTGAAACCAGTGGAGGGAACGTGTTTGAAGCCCGCTGCACCTTTTGCAAAATAAATTAGCGTTTGTTTTGCTAATGTAGCGTTAGCTAGTGCAGCAGCAGCTAATGTAGCGTTAGCTAGTGCAGCAGCTCCCGCAACAACATCGGGGGACCTCCGGGCGAAGTTTGGGTCTACGTCAACCCTAAAAGCGGAGGTGCTGTAGACGCTAAATACCGTAGCTAAACACCAATCATACAACAGCAACGATGAAATAGTGTAGCCAAGGCAGCAGAGCTCTGAATATAGTTCTTGACACACACACACACACACACACACACACACACACACACACACACACACACACACACACACACACACACACACACACACACACACACACACACACACACACACACACACACACACACACACACACACACACACACACACACACACACACACACACACACACACACACACACACACACACACACACACACACACACACACACACACACACACACACACACACACACACACACACACACACACACACACAGCTCGATTATGGCAATAATCAAGATTATGTTGGTCAATAATTAATATCATGATTATTAAATACGATTATTCATTGACTTTGAAAACATCCATTTATTGAACTTTAAAACAAATAATAATTTGAACAGTATCTTTTTAACTGCTGATTACCCTGAACATATAATTCAACTGAAAAACCAATACAAAAATCAATTAAATAAATGATACATTACTAAAAAATTAATTAGATCAAATATGTTGTAGTGCACTGTCACAACCTAGCAAAGCAAAATAATCGTTTTTTTCGATTATGTTGTTTTCGTAATTGTGGCAGGCCAAAATCGTAATTGCGATTAAAATATGATTAATTGCACAGCCGGCCCTAACACACAGACACACACACATACACACTTTTTGTCTAACACGCTAACACAGTTCTGTACTGTTATGCTGTTATGTTCAGTCACTGTTCTTATGTTGAACATGAATACATTTACTTTGTAAGTGATTATGGGACGTATTTCTTCTTTCATATCAATTTTCCTTCATACTTTATTGCCGTGAAATAGGTCTTAAATTCTATTCAAAGTGGTCTTAAAAAGTCTTAAATTTGAGTTGGCGAAACCTGCAGGAACACTACAATAAAAAGTCCTGCATTCAAAATGTTACAAGTAAAAGTAGAAAAGTGTTAGCATCAAAACATAGTTAAAGTACCACCTGCAGAGGGATCTAGATGCAGGTGTTCTCTTCCCCATAGAGACCACCTCGCTGCACATTATCCCTTGCATAAAGATAGACTATGGGTCCCTTACAACATGTTGTACACAGTGGAAATAAACATTCTGGTTACCTCAACATCAGGGATCTTATCAATTAAACTCCTTCTGAATCAAACCGTCACGGTAGCCTTACCTTACTGATCCCTCTTAAATTAGAAAAACACACGTTACTTTACCAGCAGAGAGAAAATGGATTATTAAATTATTAATGTGACTAATAAAGAGCAGTTTGATAATTAAGTATTATTCTGTTGATCGATGTCATTACATTTGGTGAAAAGCACATAATGACTTGTTTAAGACTCGTTTTGTCAAAGTTTAGGACTTGGACTTGAACTTGCCCATCCTGACTTGAGACTTGACTTGGACTTGAGCGCAAAGACTTGAGACTTGACTCGGACTTGCAAAACAATGACTTGGTCCCACCTCTGCAAGTAACGGTACGCATTTCAGATTACGCACATAACCTGCGTAGGCTACCAGTTATGTGTTACCTGTACTACAGCAAAAGTATTCTCCGTCGGGACTTCCTGCAACAACACCACGCCGTTATCTTGATTCTGATTGGCCAGAAGACATTATCAAAGATGTTCTATTGAGAAGACGATCACTACGTGACAAAAGTTTTTCAAAACCGTTTCTGGTCTTCGGTATTTCCAGACAAGTGGCTACTGAAATCAATCTTACTAACTGCTGTCTGTGCAATTCTCGGCGCGAGTTGGGCGGACCTTATTTTGCTTACTTTAACATCATTTTTCATGGTGGGGCTAAGCCATTTCTTGGTATGGGTGTAGCCTACCCCAGCCATACCCTGGCGCTGCCACTGGTGGGATGTATGGGGCGGGTCATTCTGCACATGTGTTAAATGCGGTAACCCTTTCATGCATGAATTATGAAAGCCTCAGTAAGGATTTTTTAACCAAGTGTTATTATTGCTCTTGGTGCATGAAAAACAAGATTTGAACTTTTTTTTTTTTAATCTAGTTTTTTCAAATAGATTTGTATATGTCCACTCAGGTATGCGTTCAGGGTTTGAACTGAAGAGATGTACATTTTGAAAAAATGATAAATAAAGATGTGCAAACTTAAAAATACATTATAATAACATAAGTATATTGATTTACGGCCCAAATAGATATTGCAGATGAAGTATTTTCAAGAATAACCAGGGCCAGGGGCCAATTTGAGGCCCCACGCACAGTTATTTGATGAGTGCTAGTGGAGCCTCGCAGCGGCGAAACCGTGCCGCGCCGCCCTAATTGCGCCACATAAGTACATAGGTGCGCCTCAGATGAGGCCCCCCTCCGCAAGGTGTGGCCCCCTCCACAAGGTGAGGCCCCACACAGTCTGCATGATCTGCCTGAGGGACGGCCCTGGGAACAACAGCAGCAGTACCAGTATGAATTGTAGTTGAAATATAGCCAGTGATGCATGACGTCCACTGTAGTGGACAGGTGATTAACCATGATTTCCTGCAAACATAACATCAATACTTTGATAATTTATGAATTATATGATTCCTTAGTTGTTACTTGATGTCACCACCTTTTTTATACCTGCAGGGGACGCTTTCCATAAAAGGATTGGCAGGATATAGATGGGTGACTTGGTCCATGTGGCTTTCTGTTGTCCATCTTGGTTTAGAGACATGTATCATGCACTTACACTGACTTGGCACTGAGTAGCAGAGTATGGGATGATGCAATAGGGTCCTATGTAGTGGCTGATTGTGCAACTATGCAACAAAAAAACAATGCATATACAAGAAAACACCTTTTGAATAGCTGTCCACTGTAGTGACCTCTATGCATGAAAGGGATATTTTAATGCAATTAATTCAAAAAATGTAATTACCGCCGTTAACGCGATAATTTTGACAGCATTAATATATATATATATATTCCGTCATTAACATTAAGGCAACCTACAACAATTCAAGGAAATCTATAGTAGTTATTTGAAGATAAATGTGGATGAACAAACACTTCCTCCCCCAGTGCAACCCTCTGTTGTTCAGGCAAAGACACACTTTAAACAGATGCAGTGCAAATAAACTGAGGCAGCTGGGGGAAGGGAGCCCAGGGTGAAGGAAGTGAAGCCCTTTCCTGATTAACTGTTTGCTGTCATGTGAGTTATGATAATACTTAAAGAGGCTAACATTTCAAAAGTGCATGGGTGGCTATGGAGATGGGTGGGGTTAATAATTACTGCAAATATACCAAGACAAGCAATTAGCTCTCTTATGCAGTGTTTGTTAGCTTAGCAGCATTCTGTGTCACAGTTTAATTACCCACAAGCTACTGTAGGTATGTGACAAAATGATCTCTGCACAGACACAGTGTGTCGAAGCCCTTTCATCATTATCTCAAAAGCTGTGGTAGGCATGGATAACATGTTCATGTTTATTTTATCACATTATTATAGCAGATGATTTCTTTGTTCATTTATATGAACCATCAGGACATGAAAGAAGTCAAGGCTCGTATTTTACTGTTTCATCAATGATGACAAACTTGGAAATCATCATCTTTAAAAATAGCTGGATGCTTAATCAATTTAGCTCACCCACTGTTTGTCCCCATCAGCAGTGAAGCAGGCTTAGCTGTGCGGCAGCAGATGCTATTGATTTTTGTTGAAGAGTGGGGGCAGGGAGGCACAGAGGAGGTACGGCTAATGATGGAAATGTGCAGGATGGCTCCATGTTTTTACAGGGAGCTGTGTTAATGGCGGCTTCAGCGTGTCGACTTGGACACGGTGTAACCTTCAGAAAAGAGAGGCATTGAGACAGGGCTTCAGGCAGTTTCAGCGGTGATGGGTTGGATATACATGCAGGTTTATAATTGGTGCTGCATATTCCAATCTTGTCTGTGTCTAAACTGAGCATGACGGGGGCACTGATATTTACTTCACAGTGCTAATAGGATGCACTGCTGCCTGTGGTAGCTTGAATGTGTAAATATTGATGTCGTTTTTGACAAGAGACGGGAATACAACATTTCAGGGCTCGACATTATAAATGGCCCGCTGGCCCGGAAGCACTATTTAGACACCCCGGGCCAGCATAACGTACTTTCCACTTGCCCGCTCGGGCCACTAAAAATATTGCTTTAAAAAAAAGAATTGTCCTGTGGTATTGGTATTTTGACTTGCAATTTTGTTAAATTGTTTAGTTTATTAATGCTACAACATAGAGTTTTGTGAGGCGGTTATCGTTGTTGGGTGAAAAACAAACCGCTGTTTGCTGCGGAGCGCAGCGCGAGCAGGCTCCCGTGAGCGCGCTCCTTCACTACAGACTATCGCACTACCTAACCATTCGCCAAAAATGTTTTTAATACCAGCGGTAACCAGCCAAGCGCCGGGCAAAAAACAATCTTCAAATAAAAGAAAGTCACCGGAGAAGTTAAAGGAGAGTGACAGGGAGCATGAGAAGAAGAGGGAGAGAAAGTTTCAGCCAGCTTGATCAATGGAGTTGGCTTCTATAGAGTGGTGCAGTGACGCGTCCTAAAACCCTTTTATAATCTATCGATTAGATTTATGATTCGAAAATTATAAAAGTAGGGTAGACATGTGGAGATTATCCGGCTGAACAAAACGTGCATTTATCAAACAGGTTCGTTTTCCACAGACCTTATTTCCAGCTATTTTCCAAAACCCTGTGGAGAAATCCCATTGCTTTTTGTCGAGGGAACCAGCAGCTTACTTCCTGGTTTTAGGACGCGTCACTGCACCTCTCAATATGATGCCAATATAAACAAGGTCTTTTGTTGGCTCTGTACATCAATGCCGACCTATGCTGACAAGTGAGTGAAGAGTAGAAAATATAAAAGGTATTGGCTATCGGGAAATGTCCCAGCAGTTTAGGATAATGAAGGTTCTAATCTAATCTATTACATAGCCATTACATTTCTAACTCCTAATGACAGGAAGGCAGAAAGCGCATTATACAAATAATAATACTTATAATAATAGCAGACATTTTTTAACAATGACCACAATATCATTATTTTAATAAACCAAATATGAACAATTGAGGAAAATGAGGAAGAACTGATGATTCAAATGGTGTAGTACAAGTAGTATGTAGTTAGTGCATAAATTACTATTGCAACAAATGTGTTAATTTTCTTCATTATAAGTAGATTTTTTTTTTTGGACGAATGCTCCGGGCCAGTGGTTACAATGGTGGGGCCAGTGATAATTCAATTCCACCGGCCCGGAGGGCCAGTGGCATTTTACCCTTAATGTCTACCCCTGCAAAAGATCAGCTCTACTTGACAAAACGTTGTTTTTTAAAAATGTTTGTTCTATATTTTTCTTTAATAAAGTTTGATAACAGAGAAACTCCCAGAGATCCTTTAACATCTACTGATGTTGTTGTAAAAAATATGCAAAACCCAAACATTTTTGGCTTAGCTTCAACACACGCCTTTCAAGCAACTTAGAGGTGTGGCTGTGATCATAAAAATGTCACATTTGTTTATTTAATGGCTTTGAAAATATAATTAATGTTTCTTTTTATGCACAATTGCAAACGTGGCTCCAATCCAATATTCAACCAACAACCATTGGACATCTATTAGTTGAATTGGCATCAGAATCAGAAATCAGAAACAGGTTTATTGCCAGGTAGGTTCACACATACGAGGAATTTGACTTGATGTCATGATGCAGACATAAAATATAAAACAAGAAATCTAATATAAAACAAAAAATCTTTAAGGACACCGTAATAAAATATAGTTAAATAGCAATAAAATAAATCAGTCATTTACATGGAAATACTATGAATGAATTATAGGATATAAAATATGAAATATGAAACAAGAAATATGTGCAGTAAGCAGTATGAACATTGTGTGCATTAATGTAATGCATATAGAGACTACGTTGTGGCTGTGGTAAGTGTCAGTGGGGGGGCCGGGCATTGTTTAAGAGGCCGGTAGCGGAGGGGAAGAAGCTGTTCAGGTGGCGAGAGGTTTTGGTCCTGATGGAGCGCAGCCTCCTGCCAGAGGGGAGGGGGTTTGAACAGTTTGTGTCCAGGGTGGGAGGGGTCGGCCACTATCTTCCCTGCCCGCCTCAGGGTTCTGGAGGCGTGCAGGTTGTGGAGGGATGGCAGATTGCAGCCGATCACCTTCTCTGCAGAGCGGATGACACACTGCAGCCTGCCCTTATCCTTGGCTGTGGCATACCAGATGGTGATGGAGGAGGTGAGGATGGAATCGATGATGGAAGTGTAGAAGTTCACCATCATTGTCTTTGGCAGGTTGAATTTCTTCAGCTGCCTCAGGAAGAACATCCTCTGCTGTGCTTTTTTGATGAGGGAGCAGATGTTCTGCTCCCATTTGAGGTCCTGGGCGATGATGGTGCCCAGGAAGCGGAAAGACTCCACAGCAGTTACTGGGGAGTCACACAGAGTGATGGGGGCGGGTGGGGCTGCGTTCTTCCTGAAGTCCACAACTATCTCAACTGTCTTCAGGGCGTTGAGCTCCAGGTGGTTTTCCTCACACCAGGTCACCAGATGGTCCATCTACCACCTGTAGGCAGACTCGTCCCCACCAGAGATGAGTCCGATGAGGGTGGTGTCGTCTGAACTTAAGTAGCTTGACAGACTGGTGACTGGAGGTGCAGCTGTTGGTGTACAGGGAGAAGAGCAGAGGGGAAATAACGCAGCCTTGAGGGGAACCGGTGCTGATGGTCCGGGGGTCAGAGACATGTTTCCCCAGCCTCACTTGCTGCTTCCTGTCAGACAGGAAGTCTGTGATCCACCTGCAGGTGGAGTCGGGCACGTGCAGCTGGGAGAGCTTGTCCTGCAGCAGAACCGGGATGATGGTGTTGAAGATGGCGTAGGTTCCTGCTGTGTCCAGGTGCTGGGGGGGGGAAGTGAAGGGCCATGTTGACAGCGTCGTCCACAGACCTGTTGGCTCTGTAGGCGAACTGCAGGGGATCCAGGAGTGGGTCTGTAATGGATTTTAGGTGGGACAGGACAAGGCGCTCAAAGGACTTCATAACCACAGAGGTCAGGGCGACGGGTCTATAGTCATTTAATCCTGTGATCAATAGGCGCTTTCACACCGCAGTACTTTTCCCACTTTAGTTCCGATATAGTTCCGAAATGTTGTGTTCACACCAAAAGAATCCGGAACTAAAATGTGTTAATGAGAAACTTTTTACCCCCTTTTCCGTCCCTGCTAGAGAGCAGGGACTTTCGTGGGAGAAAAAGGTTCCTATTTCTGATTGGCTTGGCGGATTGCAAACCACGCCCCGTAAAACTCCCAAAAAGTTTTGTGAAGCCGCCATTTTATTATCCTTGCATTAGCATTATTAGCATTAGCATTAGCCCAGCGCACAAAGGCAGAGAGACTAATTTATGGCAACACAAAAGAAAACATGGGAGCGGTGGAGATTAGGAGGTGTCGGCGTTCTGGCGATTTACTCGGAAGGCTTCAGTAGAAGCTGCTGGGAGTCCCACCAGCTTCTACTGAAGCCAGTCCCCAACTCCGGGGACTTCGGGCCGGGGACTTTGGGCGGCAGTATACGCCGTGAAGTTGTTTGCGGCCTGCCAGTAAACCCAAAGCAGAAGAAGAAGTGACGTCAGCGGCTTAATTTGCCTAATCCTCCCTCAGGGACTTATTCCGGTGTGAACGCGATCTGTACTTAGTTCATGAGAACTAAAGAGTTCTCATGAATTAAGTTCTGATGAACCTTTGTGGGAAAAGTACTGCGGTGTGAAAGCGCCTCGTTTTTTTGGGAACCGGGATGATGGTGGAGGTTTTGAAGCATGCTGGGACGTGGCATGTCTCCAGGGAGGTGTTACAGATGTCAGTAACACAGGAGACAGCTGATCAGCATCAGGGTGGAGGGGGAGACATTGTTAGGGCAAGCCGCTTTTCTACTATTACGTTTTTTGAAAAGTCTGTTTACATCCCTTTCATTAATTGAGAGAGAATTTGATGTGTCGGGGGAGGTCAGTGGTGTGGGAGAGCGGGACACTGAGACCCCGTTTACACGAGGATGAAACGGGTTGTATCCGCATAGTTTCTCTTGCGTATAGCCCTTTCGTTTACACGAGGCCATAGCAAAACGATAGAAACGGACCCCGCAAACGATAACGGGTCCCAAGATGGATAGATCTGCAAACGGAACTCTCTGGGGGGTCAAACGGCTCCGTGTAATCACCTCTATACGATCATTTTCTGATAACGATGAAATAGCCCCGTCTCCCTCTCCTCACATCTCCCTCTCCCCACGTCTCCTGCTCAGAGATCAGCTGCTGGGCTGTCAGAAGAGGGGGAGGAAAAGAGAGGCTCCGTTTATTATTCTTATATTATTATACAGAGTCTTTATCAATTTGTTTTAAAGCTCAATAAATAACAAAGAAGACATCTGACCGGCACTTTTCTAGTTTTGTACGGAAGATTTAAACTTTAACGGACATGTTGACCGGCGAAAGAAAATGTTAACGGAAACTCTGCCACATGGTTCCCTCGTCCCTTGGAAGAGGTAGAGAGGTGGGTGTTTTTCATCTGTTGGTGGACTACCGGAGAGATATACAGCAGGAGAACACGTGAATCGAATGCGTGTGAACGGAAGACTTTTTTGAAAAAGCATACGGTGCATAAACGCAAACGTTCCCGTGTAAATGGGGTCTGAAGGGGAGGGGGACGTGGAGGTGTGAGACTGAAGCTGTTGGGAGGTGTAATGGGGGATGGTGTCAGGACTGAACTCTTTGTCTTCAAATCTACAGTAGAACTGATTCAGATCGTTTGCTAGGCGTCGGTCGTTCATGGAGAGGGAGGCTTTTGGCTTGTAGTTTGTGATCTGTCTAAAGGTCCTCACACACCAAGCCGATTTTCGGCGTCAATAGATGTCGATAGATGTCGAGCCGTCGATGAGCGTCGTGTCGCCCTACTCAGATTGGTGTGTACTGCACCGTTGTGTCTTTTCGGCCGTGCCGACACCTTCCGCCGCCGATTCGACATGTTGAATCGGTAGGCTGTCGACCAAAGAAATCACTCTGATTGGCTGTTCAGCTTAGCGAATCAGTGAATGAGAAGCGAAATGGAAGTGAGGGACACCGACCAGTATGAATGAAGAAAACTTGCGTGGGGAATAAAATGGTTTGCAGTTGATGATAAAAGTTTCCAGAGTGGGAGAACAGTGCTGCAGAATCACTGTCACATCGTTGCACCAGCCACTGTTTGTGTAAAAACATATTCCTTCACCTTTTGATTAGAGCTCCATGTCATGATCCGCTCTGAACAGCTGGAAGCCTCCCAGCTGCAGCGCCAAGTCCTGGAATTGATCCACACAGCCAGGTCTCAGTGAAGCACAAAACACAAGATGAAGAAAAGTCTCTGTTTCTACTAACCAGTAGCTGAAGCTCGTCCAGTTTATTGCTTATGGAACGCACGTTGGAGAGGAATATTCCGGGTAGCGGCGTGCGAAGTCCGCGGCTCCGGAGGCGCACGAGTGCCCCGGCCCGTCTCCCTCTCCTGTGGCGTTTCAGTGCTTGAATACACGTGAGGGTACCATTGACAAGAATGTCCAATAATTCCACGGAAAAGCAGAGAAAAGTGGGAAGATAATCCGCTGAAGTTCTTTCTCTAATGTTTAGGAGCTCTTCCCTGGTGAAAGAGTTTGGCGCACCAAAACACCGAAGCAGCCATCTGCGGCGCCATCTTAGTTTGTTTAGGCATGACATTAGTTACAGACGTTTATGCTCCTAAGAGGATGATTAAAAATGACTTTTTGATCCCCCGACTTCATTGGGCATCCACCAACTGAACAAGGTTTCAACTTATTGCTACACATTTGTTCATTACAGGATTCCTATAAAACTCCTGTCAAAGTGCCAATCTGCCTCAGTTATACTTTAATATCACTGTTGATGATAACATGCAAACCATTAATCTATCCATTAATGTTTTTTATGAGTTAACATCCTGCAACAAGTTAAGAGTGTATTTATTTCTGTTTTTTTGCAAATACAGTAAGTACAAGGCATGAGCAAGTTGGCACTCCGTAACTTAAAGCAAATTTGTATTTGTGTACCACACAGCATTCCACACTCAACACTCGTCGATCAGAGCGAGCGGAGCGCATTTTCTCATCCGCCTCACGGAGCGTGGAAAGTGAGGGGCAGGGCTGCCTCTCTTCCGTCGGCGTGGAGAGGAGGTTTACCTGTGCTGTTGTGGGGAGGTTTTTTTTTTTTTTTTTTTTCCCCGGGAAGTCGCGGAGAGACGGTGCGGCTGCACGTTGTTGCTCGGGCTGGGGCCTCCTTTTCCACCTGTCCAGTTGTGCTGTGGCGGGGACCTGCTTCCACTTGTCGTGTGCTGCTGTCCTGGCGAGATTTTGCCCCGGGGACGGGGATGTAACGGAGAGACCGGAGCGGCTTCACGTTCGGGCTGCGGCCTGCTTTAAACCTGCTGTAGCGGAGGCCTGTATCCACCTGCTCCACCTGTCGTGCTCTACGTTGCCGAGGAGGTTTTACCACGGGCATATCGCGGAGAGACCGGAGCGCCTCTACGTTTCGGGCTGGACCTGCTTCACCTATCCTGTACTGCTTTGCTGAGGAGGATCTTCACCGGGGACATCGCGGAGAGACCGGAGCACCTCTACGCCTCGAGCTGGGCCTGCTTCACCTATTCTGCTGTACTGAGGAGGTTCTGCACCGGGGATATCGTGAAGAGACCGGAGCGCCTCCACGTTTCGGGCCTGCTTGCGCGCCTATCAGGACAACACATCCTCACTCCCAGGTCGGCCTATGTTGACGTTATGTCAAGTTCCCTGTCGGCTTTTTCCAACGCAAGGGAGGGGGGCCTTAGCGTCCATTTTCAACGCAAGGGGGGGGGCCCTTAGCGTCCATTTTCAGCTTTCCGGGATGTCCATATGCTTCTATAGACGCTCATGGAAGCACGGCATTCGTTTGTGTCGGCTGCCCTTAAAGGCAATGTGAGCGTCCATTCTCATTGGATAACGGAGAATTGTACACTCGGAAGTAAGTATTCCCCTTACTGTCGATTGATTTTACAGTGATATCTGCACTACTCATCGACTAAAAAAACACCAGATTATCCTTGTTAATTACACAACATTGATTGGTTTAAATTGTGTGCAATGCTTTTGTATTTTTCCCCTTCGATTCGGAGAAACAAATGTTTTTTCTGAGTAAAGGATGGCAGAAGACACTACACTACCCAGAATCCCCAGCTATCGTTTGGACTACACCATGTGCTCTGTTTGACAAACCCCGTGATAGTCCTCAAGCTCTGTGATTGGAGAGTGTGCTCCGAGGGTTACGCCGAGCCTCGAACAGCACTTGAAATGGGATGGAACCACGCAGACTGTCCAAAACTGGATTTGAACGGGTCCACCGCGTCCCCCCTCCCCCACCCTGTCCCCAGAACTACAAATGCTGGCTATTCTGTTTCGCAACATGTTCTGTATCTATGGCACGTCTCTACTGGGAGTTGTAGTTTTAAAAGACGTTTTCGTATTTCCCATAATAAGAAGTTGCCAGTATTAAACTGTGTACATCCCTGGAGGTTTAGGGGATAGGAAACACTCACATTTAAAACATATAATTAATAAATGGGTGAAAATTGCTTGTGCCCATAATGGGCAGCATTAATATATATATACACACATGCCAGCTAAGGTCAGAAGAGCTTTATTTAACAGCTGGTCTTATGTTTGTGACCCCTGTTGTTAATTGATAACATTACATTACATTACATTAATTGATAAGCCTGAAACATGCACTTGTTAAGGTTCAGAGGCACATTTTGCAAATATGGCAGTATAGCCATCGATCAGCTTAAGATAAGATATACTTTATTGATCTCAAGTTGGAACATTTGCGTTACATCAGCATGTGTAACAGTTAAATATGCAGTGGTGTTTATTTGTAAATCATTTAGTATAATCACACAAATTCTGTGTTTTATATTCAACAATTCTGTGTTCTTTATTTATTGATTGTTCAATACCTGACAAGGTCGGAGATGAAATATCTACATACATCTTATAAGAGTATAATACATTATGTATAATATCAGTTAAAATAAGTGCTTCAACATAGTTAACATTGCTGGAGGTACGCACAAATATTGATAGATGTCTTGTAATGCACTATTGAGGAACCTGCGACCCAAGTTTTTCATTCAATGCATAACTACACCATAGTTGTGTAGGCCTATATGATATGTCAATAAACCTTAGAAAATCTTGAAATCTTGAAAGGGATGTGCAAAATAGTCATTATATACAGTCTTTAATGAACTATTAGTAGAGAATAACGAGTAATTAATATACTTTATAGGGATCCTATTAATATCTAATGATACAAATAATGAAATTCAATAACATGCTTTAACCACTAGGTGTCCCTTTATATCAGCTGTGCACCTTTATGGTGTAAATACAGCCTATCTACCAATTGGATCAAATATAAAAGTCAGCCGAATTAGTGTTGATACTGCAAGGAGACGTATTGTGTGAAAAGAAATGTAAGATGTTGTTTAATGGCTGATATATTTATGATCCACGTCACGTTTTCAGTTCCTCATGTTTGTCTAGAAGTCTTCTCATCAGGGCTCTATAAATACAGAACTACGGCAGATATGTAATATTTAATGCAGCCGAACCGTGTATTACAATGCCGTTATGTGATGACTTCCAAAGAGAAAAGCAAGCACACTCGGAATAAAGTATTATTGTATTTTTTTTCAATGTTTTCGGTCTGTTTCCGTTATTTGTTCATGACGATGTGCTGTGAGATGTGAGACTGGAATTGCACAGGGGAAAATAACGTAGGCTATCTTTAGATGCGGATTTTGTTAAACTAATATGTTTTCGCTGTGGACCAACACTATACATTGACGGGGAAGGGGGTAGCAATAAAGATAACACCATTAAACAGTTAAACAACATAACAGAAATAATATCGATAGCAGCGTCCCTAGCAACCACCTTGGTAACAATGAAAACGTTATGGACGCAATTTCCTGAAGTAATCTTCGTAATAACTAGCAAACTAAAGATCATGTACATCCACTGCACACATAATCTGAAATAACAACTCATATTTCTCGCATCAAATGACATCAAAACGCATTTTAATGGCCAAACTAACTTTAAAATAGGCATTTTCCATCGAGAATAAAACGAAGTTCGGCCATATTTTTTTTTTCTTCAGGGAGAAATTTGAAGATCACGTGACGTCAAACAGAGCACATGGTGTAGTCCAAACGATAGCTGGGGATTCTGGGTAGTGTAGTGTCTTCTGCCATCCTTTACTCCGAAAACATATTTGTTTCTCCGAATCGAAGGGGAAAAATACAAAAGCATTGCACACAATTTAAACCAATCAATGTTGTGTAATTAACAAGGATAATCTGGTGTTTTTTAGTCGATGAGTAGTGCAGATATCACTGTAAAATCAATCGACAGTAAGGGGAATACTTACTTCCGGGTGTACAATTCTCCGTTATCCAATGAGAATGGACGCTCACATTGCCTTTAAGGGCAGCCGACACAAACGAATGCCGTGCTTCCATGAGCGTCTATAGAAGCATATGGACATCCCGGAAAGCTGAAAATGGACGCTAAGGCCCCGCCCCTTGCGTTGAAAATGGACGCTAAGGCCCCCCCCCCCTTGCGTTGGAAAAAGCCGACAGGGAACTTGACATAACGTCAACATAGGCCGACCTGGGAGTGAGGATGTGTTGATCCGGATGCTGTGCTGATCTGGGAAAATGGCCCATATCGTGATTATAGCTATTTTGGACAATGAGAAGTTCTCTCGTCATCCTGAGAAGTCGACTGGATTCAAGTCTGTTCTACCGCCCGCAGTGGACATCCCCTGTAAAGGTTCGGATGTGTTACACAAACAATTACTGGTTGCCTTGTCACAAACATTCAGTTCGACAAATGTTTGTCTTTCTCACTTGCCTGCTATGATGGTTCTTCAGGACTGCTTCTTGAGCTCTAATCTCACTTTCGCGGAGTTTACTGGTGACTTTAAAGCAGATGACAATGCATGTGTGTCGGTTAAGAGGAAAAGGTGCTTGTTTTTTTTTGCTATTATTACTATCAGGGAATGTACAACTAAACCCTGGACCGCCCAGTAGCAGTAGTAGTCAGATAGCTACTCCTGCTGATTTTAATTCTAGATCTGGGTTGGGATTCATTCACTTAAATGTGTGCAGTCTGTTACCCAAGTTAGATTTTGTCCGCATTTGGGCGAGCTCGACTGATGCTGATGTCATTGTCTTATCAGAAACGTGGCTAGATAAATCTATTTTGGCCTCTGACATCTACTTAAATGGTTATAGTCAGGGCTGCACATAACTGGTGCGCAGGTGCGCACCTCGGCCAAAAAAAGAGCACCGTGTCATTTGAGAGAGAGAGAGAGAGAGAGAGAGAGAGAGAGAGAGAGAGAGAGAGAGAGAGAGAGAGAGAGAGAGAGAGAGAGAGAGAGAGAGAGAGAGAGAGAGATAGAGAGATAGAGAGATAGATAGATAGATAGATAGATAGATAGATAGATAGATAGATAGATAGATAGATAGATAGATATGAACTCAGGGCTGGCCCGTAGCACTGGCGTAATAGATGTTCGCCTAGGGCGCCAGATCTGGGGAGGCGCTGCGCTGGCAGCTCTGGGAGGGAAAAAAACATTTTTGACCGTTGGTGCTCATCCTAATTTTCGGCCTTGATGTAACGATATTAATAATTAAGTAAATGTAACACCCTTTTCACCCTGGTTACACGTTTTATTTGCCCTGTACGATGGGCGCTGTAAATGATGAAAATGGGGGATGTTGGCTTATCTGGCGCCCGCAGCTCACAGCCAAAATGCGAGTGAGCGAGGGAGAGAGGGAGGGTGCACCACCGGTACCGGCGCTGTTGTTATTAGAATCTGGTGCTAGCTGCTTTAACGGATATAAGAAGAAGATGTTTCTACAATAATGTGGAGGGAGAGTCCTCTCCAGTCAGACTGAGAGGCTGATAACTACAGCTCAGTGAGGTAAAGGACTCTGAGTGTTTAGATAGTTAACTTTAGTCTAAGTTCAAACGGTTTGGTCACAATTTATGTAAACACATATTTCCAAGGCACTCCTTTATAATTATTGGGATAAACAGGTTTGAAATCATTCCAATGTATACTATATATGAATATATGAATATGAATGAACAACATAAATAAAATAAGTTACATTAATTTGTTATTGGCTATGGTAGGTTATTGGTTATGTTCACATACTTATTTGATTACATCCACTTTTCTAAGATGACAGAGACTTTCGGCCCAAAACCAGCAGCTAATCGCAGACTCAACCAGAGATAAAGTAGTAGGCCTACATCATCAGCTACCATGTCTGACAGAGAGGAAGACAGTGAGGAGAACAGTGAGGAGAACAGTCAGGAGGGTAGTGATGACAGCTTGTAGGATTACTGGTCGTGCTAATGTTGTCTTGTGTTCACCTCTGCATGTGTGTTCTGTGTTCACCTCACGTGTTCAGTGCCGTGTGTCTGGCAAATAAAGTGAAGACCCCCTCAAAAGTTACGGTTTATTTCATTTTAAGGATGAGCACCAAGCAACATCTCCAGGTGCTCCTTTGAGAACCAGGGCAAAAAAGTTATGTGCACCCCTGGTTATAGTGTATATCGTACCGACCGTCCTAAAAAAGGTGATGGCGTTGCCATTTATGTGAAAAATAAGTTTTGTGTAACCAAGATGGTTTCCAAATCTATTAGTAAACAACTAGAATTTTTAGCCTTAAATATCGAAGTAGCAAAGGGTCAACAGGTCATGGTGGTGGGCTGCTACAGACCCCCCTCAGCTATCAAGGACTCTTTATCTTCTTTGGCAACACTTTTATCTCAACTTGACTACAAGGAAATAGTGCTGCTTAGTGATTTTTATTGGGACTGGTTAACTTCTGTGTCAGAGGATTTTAAAAACCTTTGTATCTCTCTGAATGTTACTAAGATTATAGACGGTCCTACTCGCCCTAACATTAAGGTCCCCAAATAAATCCTCCCTAATTGATCTCATTTTAACTAATGTTCCCCATAAATACTCATCTGTGGGAGTATTTGCTAAGGATCTGAGTGACCACTGTGTTGTAGCCACAATTAGGGACACAAAAGTCCTAAAGGGGAAACCTCGCATTATCAGTAAGAGAGACAAAAAACATTTTGTGGAGCAGGGTTTTGTACATGATCTGTTTGATTTTGATTGGGGTAAAATCGATCTTATTTTTATCTTGGTTTTACGGAAATTATAGATAGACATGCACCCCTGCGTACATTTAGAGTGAAGGGACGAGACAATCCTTGGTTTTCTGCTGAATTATCTAGTCTCCTACATGAGAGAAACAAGGCCTGGGCAAAGGCTAGGAAATTCAGGCTCAGAGGTAGAATGGCTACGCTTTAGGCAGCTAAGAAATAGCTTCACATCACAAATAAAAAGTGCCAAGTCTAAGTATTATCTGTCAGTTACCACAAAGAACCTGAATAATCCTGGAACATTTTGGAAAGCCATAAAATCGATATCCACCGGTGATATCCGCAATGAGCTACCTCCGTGCATTACCACAGCATCTGGCACTATATCGGACAGGGCCACTATGTTAAATTGTTTTAATGAGCATTTTGTGTCCTGTGGCTCTCTGTTTGATTCTGTCACTAACTCTGCTTCTGTGAACACCACAGTATGTGACTCTGAAAAACGTGTGTTGGAAAACCCTTTTAGTTTTACTCCTTTTACTGTTGATGCTGTTCGTGAAGCTTTAACCAAGTTAGATCCTAAGAAACCGGCTGGCCCGGACAACGTAGAACCTTTCTTTTTAAAGATAGCTGCAGATTTTATTTCTCCACCTCTCACTACTCTTTTTAACCTCTCCCTCAGCTCAAACACAATTCCAAAATTGTGGAAGTCAGCGTATGTCCTGCCTCTACTAAAAGGTGGGGAGGCCCATGGGCGTAGGAAGCATCCTGAATGTGGGGGGGACATTTTTAACAGGGGGTATCGGGGTCCCCCACCACAATTTTTTTTTTGATTTCCTGTATTCTGGTGCATTTTAGGTGGTTTGATACTTTTATGTGGCTATACTAGCAAGAGGAAAATGATGGGTACATTTTGTAATTTCATCCAGTAGTAAAGAAAGGAAACATATTTAATTATTAATTCAGAGCCGACTTTGAATTAATAAAAAGCAGTTTAAATGCCGATTTTTTTGTACATTTATATACAACAATAAATATTTGTGAGTGCATTGAGAGATATTGTTGTGGAGAATCATTTATATATAAATCGCAAAATACATTTGTGAATCCTTCTGTGAGCATTTATAAAATATTGAGACTGATCTGACTCCATACAGATGTTAAGTTTACCTAGGAATGGTATCATTGACTTAAATGTTCAAATAAATGTTGCTCTTCTGTCTATATTGGTCATATGATGCCCCTTGACTGAAATGTTTCCTGTTCAATATCCCCACTGATTTCCTTAACATTCTGGGATGAGAGTCCACATCACAATTTACTCTAAACTGTCATTTCCCTTTCATCACTCACCTCAGCAACGAACCTCTCTCCACTGTCCCTGTGTTATGCCTCTGACTCACTCTCAAGCTCCTAGATGTCAAGAGAGGTGGTGAAGTGAACATTATTTATTGAGCAGTATACTCTTTCACATTGAATCATAACAAGTCATACTGAATGTAAATACAACTGACTCTAAAGTAAGTCCCAGTCTGTGACATTGGACATTTTGAAGACTCAAAGTCCCAAGCAGTAGGTAGAATATTAGTTAGTCTATGTGCACAGAAAATAAATAGTTAACTGAATACTGGGATAGAAATATCCTATAAGAACTCAGTAAAACATAAACACACACAAAAAGCTTCTGAATGATAAGAAGTATAATTAAAACATAATGCACATTACCATTTTGAGAGAGAGTACCGAAGTTAAAGAACTCAGAAAATAATCTCTTATCGAACTGAGGCTCCAGTAAAAAAACACTGACTGCGTCTCTACATGGACAACAGTAAGCCGTTGATGAGTATTATCCCGGTTATGATCATATTGGGGATATGGTGTTTACATGAGCAGAGTGAGATCGGGTTATTCATGTTCCCTGTTTACATGATAAATACTAGTAACCTGGAATTTCGATGCCTTTTCTCATCTAAACTATTCAGTATTTGTATCTCTATCATGACATAAAGACAAAACTCCTCTCCAGAAGTGAGACGCTTTTGCCGCCGCCGCCGCCGCCATCACTGTTCACTGATTAACTGCTACCAGCTGATGACTTACTTTCCTCTTCTTTGAAAAAAAGTTCTTATGTCCATGTTGTCTGTGGGAGAAAAGATATCAAACCAAGAGATCGTCAGCTTTGATTTTCGCTGTATTAACCATTTCCTGAACATTTGGTGTGTGTGCCTTACCTCCGTTACCAGCATCGCTTCATACAACAGATCTGAGCTGTCCAACTATGACAACACTCCTTGAACATGCGCGCGCTATGTGAGAATCTGCCTTGGTACAAAGTAGCAGTGAAAACATGGTACGGAGTTTCATTGATTTGGGCATTCTCTCAATAAGCAAGTGGAATGGATTTGATAGTGAAGCACTGACACAGCGCTCTACAAAGTGCGGCGAGTG
The DNA here is from genome assembly GCF_902827175.1 of Gymnodraco acuticeps. Classification (NCBI taxonomy): domain Eukaryota; kingdom Metazoa; phylum Chordata; class Actinopteri; order Perciformes; family Bathydraconidae; genus Gymnodraco; species Gymnodraco acuticeps. The sequence continues at coordinate 5,530,957 of NW_022990271.1, forward strand.
GATGGACCGATTCACTGACTTTCCACATGGTAAAAGTGGGGGGGTCTAAACTAATCATTTGAAAAAGTGGGGGGGACTTGTCCCACCCTCATATAATGGCTGTGACGCCCATGGGGAGGCCACTTTATTAAATAATTATAGGCCCATCTCTAAATTATCAGCTCTGGTTAAGGTTCTTGAACGCTTAGTGAGTGAACAGGTAAAGGTGTTTTTATGTACAAATGACATCCTGTCTAAACATCAGTCAGGCTTCAGAAAGCAACATAGCACCATCACTGCCACAATGAAAGTGGTGAATGATGTGGCGAGTATTTTAGATAATAAGCAGAGTTGTGCAGCTCTATTTATTGACCTTTCAAAAGCATTTGATACCGTCGATCATCGCATCTTAAAGCAGAGGCTACTCAGTATTGGCATATCCAGCCATGCAGTGGGGTGGTTTGTGAACTACCTCTCTGAAAGGTCCCAATGTGTTCATTTTGATGGGCTGTCTTCTGAGTGGTTAAACATTGCTAATGGTGTTCCTCAAAGTTCTGTTTTAGGTCCACTTTTATTCTCCATCTACATCAATAGTTTAGGTGAAAATGTCGATGGAGCAACCTTACATTTTTATGCGGACGATACCGTGATGTATTGTGCAGGTCCCTCGATTAAGGAGGCTGTTGTTGAATTGCAAGCTGTTTTTAATATTATTCAGACTCAGCTCTCTGAACTAAAGCTTCTTTTAAATGTTGATAAAACCAAGGTAATGCTCTTTTCAAAAGCTAAAAAGACACCAGAGCCTGTTTTAGATATTGTAACTACGCAAGGAATACAACTTGAAGTGGTTACCTGTTACAAATACCTTGGTATCTGGCTTGATGATTGTCTCACTTTTAAACTTCATGTCAATAACCTGCTTAAAAAGCTGAGGGTTAGGCTAGGTTTCTTCTCGCTTGAGGCCAGGAAAAGGCTAGTCACTGTGACCTTTTTACCTGTGCTGGACTATGGTGATTTGATTTATATGAATGCACTTGCCAATTGCCTGGTCAAGTTAGATGCTGCGTATCACAGCGCACTGAGATTTGTGACAAACTGTAAAGTATTAACCCATCACTGTACCCTGTATGCAAGGGCTGGTTTGCTTTCACTAACTGTACGGAGGCTCAGTCACTGGTACATTTTTATATACAAAGCCATGTTAGGGAAACTTCCATCCTACATCTGCTCCCTGATCTCACGGCGAATTGTAAGTGGCTACTGCCTGAGATCGCATGCTGTAGTTTTATTAAATGTGCCAACTGCTAGGACTGTCTTAGGGAAGATAGCATTTAGATGTCATGGAATAGTCTGCAATTGAAATGGAAACTGAGCAATCTGGTGCCACTAAATGTTTTTAAAGCTCGGTTGGATGCTACTCAATCGGAAGCTGTTGGTACCTGCACATGTGGATAGTTATGTAAATTGTAAACCCTGTAATGATGCTGTATGATGTCCTTTTTGTTGTTCTGTTTATGTTTTTATGTTTCATGTGGAACCTACTTGAGCAGGTCTCCCTTGAAAAAGAGATCAATGATCTCAATGGGATACACCTGGATAAATAAAGGTTTGAAAGGAAATGAATTCATTCAGTAACATAACACTATCTACTGATGGCTATGATGCCCACCAGACCACAGGGATATTGCAATACAACCAGATAAGAACTGTATAGAATGGGATCAACTTGAACAATAGCGTCCTCGTGTTTAAAGCTGACATTTGCTGTACTTGCAGCATACTAGGAACCCCCCCACCCCATCTCTGTCAATTAAAAGCTTGATTATTAATAAATAAGAACATTGAAACTCCCCTTCTATTGTGAAACACTTTTGGCAGAATTTGTTAAATATTTTTAAACAAATAAATGTTTTAAAAGGCCAGACATCCAATTGATTTTCAATCTAGATCAATAAAAAGATAATTTACAAACTATTAAACCCTTCATTGTGGCAGCCTCGCTGTGATTGATATTTTTGGATTGAAGCCACTGCTGTTTTTCTATGTGGCTGTATCTCTAGCGCAGGTTAAATGTCTTTAATATAGATCTATATAGTCTAAGGAGCAATCAGCAGGGTTCTGGCCCACATATCTGCTTGTAAAGTGAGTTAACTATGCTCCTGGAGAGCTTAACAAGCTGTTGGAGGAATAAGGCAGCACACTTGATAATTAGCATGAAGAGGAAGACATGTTTGAGGAATATGTGGGTGTGAAGCGGCCGTATACTAACAAGATTCAACCAGAGCCATTTTTAAATCAGACCATTTCAGTTTTGCTCTCTCCACTTACCCCTTGCTTATACTGGTTCAAAGCATTTATTTGATTGTCATTAATATACTACTTTATACTTCCATGTTAGTTTTTGTTCCTTGCATAAAAATCTCCCTCCATTAGATTTTATGTCCTTTTCCGTCACGGTTCAGTTCTTGGCCTCATCTATCCAGAATTGTAAAACTCACATTCCCAACATTTCCCTGTGGCCCTTCACTGTAGCTGTACTGTGAGGTGAATGTAAGGAATAGTTTCACATTTGTTTTGAAACAACAAGGCCATGAAATGAATATGAAAGACTTCGAAAAAGAAAATCGATTCTTGTTGGAATTGTAGAAATGATTTAACCTGCTAAGCCCCAAGGACCCCCTCGGCGGGTCCTTTTTTTTTTTGTTCACGACACTGTGTCTCAGGGGATCTTAATATTTAAGAACCTATTAATGTGTTATACCAGATTAACGGGAATAATCTCAGCTAACTGACGATACAAAACATTTTTACCAAAACAAAACAAGTCTCATAAGAAGCATCTAAATGACCCCTGAGCGAAAAATGCTAACGCACTTTGGCACAGAACTCAAGATAAAAGATACCCTTATTACTTATCGTAGCTGCACATACAATATATCCGATTAAAGCTGAGGTTCCACAGATCATTTAGGTATATATATCATCACTAAGTGATCCGAACTCGTGACAGGGGAAGCAAACTCAGACATCACAACACGTACCATTACGTAGCTTTTACGGGAGATCCTCTCACCGTAGCTGTCAATCTGATCAAAAGACTTGTTCAATGGCATTAAAATGAGAAAAAACGCGGCTGAATCGGTTAATCCATAGGTTGATAATGTTTCTGGGTAATAATTTGTTTTATTTATAATCCATAATTCCATTTTTATGTAAAAATCGTTGAGTAAAGGATAGCTGCTAATGGTAGCTACCAGAGTTATCGCAGCTTCCGGTCTTGGCTATGCGGCAGTCTCACACACACACATTACCAAATAAGGAGTATGTGGGAGTTCCCCTCGATTCCATTGGCTCTGACGGTTAGAAAGAGATGTCAACAAGGGGGGCCAAAGATATGTCAAATCCACCCAAATGACCCCAGAAGTGTTTTTTTTTTGCTAAATCTCTCTAAAAAGGTCAAATTTCACTTGTCTTGCATCAATCTTGATACAGGGTACTTATTATATGTTGTAGTTTGGATTCCTAAAGCTTTTAGTCTACCATCCCATCATTCAAGGGTGGTTTTCAATATATATATATATATATATATACTGTGTTCAATCTGAATTTACTTTAAAATAAAAACATCTATATTGATTCTGACACTTCTACATCCAACTCACAGGTGTAACCTTGCTTTGAGAAAAAAGATTATTAATTTAACCCTTTTAGAAGGGAAGATATGGTCATTTGTTCTGGGAATATCATTTTCGAGCCTGAGATCTGAAAAACAGGCTCAGGGTTTAACAGGTTTTAAGCACCAGTCAGTGTTGAGCGGGTCCTGGCACATTCATGTGCATTTAGTTGATGGTGGTGAGCCATATACAGTTACACAGGAGCGTTCAGCTGAGAGCAATAGGCGCTCTCAAAAGTTCAAATTTCTGATTGGCTGGGCGAATTGCAAACCACGCCCCGTAAAACCCGTAAAAGTTTTTTGAAGCCGCCATTGTATTTGCTGGCATTAGCATTATTAGCATTAGCCCCGCGCACCAACGGAGAGAGAGAATAACTTATGGCAACACAAAAAAAAACATTGGAGCGGTGGAGTGATGAGGAGGTGTCGGCGTTTTGGCGATTTACTCCGAAGGCTTCAGTAGAAGCTGCTGGACTTCCGGCCGGGGAATTCGGGTGGCAGTATACACCGTGAAGTTGTTTGCGGCCTGCCAGTAAACCCAAAGCAGAAGAAGAAGAAGTGACGTCAGCGGCTTCATTTGCGTAATCTTCCCTCAGGGAACATATTCCGGTGTGAACGCGATCGGCTCTTAGTTCCATAGGGGAACTAATGGCGCATTTCCACTGCAGCGGGTAGCCCCGTTTAAGCGTCCTTAATTGTCCTCAAGCGGCCAGGCCAGTTTTTGGTGGCCTTTCCATATAGCGTAGCACCAGCTAGCGGGTACTTTTATTCCCTCTTTTTCCGGCCCCATAAAATCGTGGTTCTATCAGGCCAGGGCTGAACTAGTGACGTCAACACTCTCGACTGCTGATTGGTCAGAGAGAATCGTCACAAGATCGCGCGCAAGATCATCCCTAGCGCTGCATATATATCTAGAAGCAAGCTTGCAGCATTTTTATACACAGCATTTTTGTAAACGGAGGAGCTACAAAAATGGCAATGTCAAAGAAAAGCACACCGTGGTCGACCGAGGAGGTGACGACGTTCCTACATCTCATTGGGGATGATAAATCCAGCGGGAGCTCGACGGAACAACTCGAAATGTGAAAAAAAAGCCGATCACCCCACCTACACTGCGTTGCTACCCCAGGTCCTAAACTGTAATGGAAATGCGCCACGGCCTCGGACGACCGAGAGGCAGCCCGAGGCCTGAGCGAGGACGCTTAGGGACGCTTAAACGGGGCTACCCCGCTGCAGTGGAAATGTGCCATTAGTGCTGGGAACAAAGTGCTGGGAACTAAGTACGGCAAAGTACTTGGTGTGAAAGCGGCTATTGATACCTCATGTCAATGGGACTGGGACTTTAGTCAGACTTTGTTGTATTACCCTCTGTTCTTGGTCCCCTCCTCTTCTCCTGGTACACAAACTCGCTCGGATCAGTCATTAGCCCGCATGGTTTTTCATACCACTGCTACGCTGACGACACCCAATGAATTCTGTCCTTTCCCCGCTCAGAGACCCAGGTCGTCGCACGCATCTCTGCTTGTCTAGCAGACATCTCTCAGTGGATGTCTGCACACCACCTCAAGCTCAACCTTGACAAGACTGAACTGCTTTTCCTTCCGGGAAAAGATTGTCCCACTCTTGACCTAACAATCAACATCGGCACCTCCGTTGTTTCCCCGACTCAGACTGCAAGGAATATGGGTGTGATCCTAACAAACTGTCCTTCACTGCAAACATAGCTGCTACAACCTGCTGCTGCAGATACACGCTTTACAACATCAGGAGGATACGTCCCCTCCTGACCCAGAAAGCAACACCACTTCTGGTCCAGGCTCTCGTCATCTCACGCCTAGACTACTGCAACTCCCTCCTGGCTGGTCTACCTGCATGTGCCATCCAACCTCTGCAGCTCATCCAGAATGCAGCGGCTCATCTGGTCTTCAACCTTCCAAAATGTTCCCACTTCACTGGCTTCCAGTAACTGCTAGAATCCACTTCAAGACACTGGTACTTGCATACCATACTGAAAATGGATCTGGCCCTTCCTACATCCATGACATGGTTAAACTGTACACCCCAGCACGTGCACTCCGCTCTGCATCAGCCAAACGTCTCGCTGCACCCGCACTGCGAGGGGGACCCAAGTTCCCATCAGCAAAAACACGTCGGTTTTCTATCCTGGCTCCAAAATGGTGGAATGAGCTCCCCATTGACATCAGGACAGCAGAAAGCCTGCACATCTTCCGGCGCAGACTGAAAACTCATCTCTTTCGACTCCACTTCGAGCGATAGAATTACTAACAAATAATTACTAACAAAGCACATACTAATAAAGGACTGGCTTATCTAAAGCCAGTTGAGTAGCACTTGAAATGTTTTGGCTCTATGAAACCTCATATGATTCCGTTTTCTTCAAGTTTGTATCTTCTTGGTCGAATGCACTTACTGTAAGTTGCTTTGGATAAAAGCGTCAGCTAAATGCAATGTAATGTTAACAGAAAATCAGCTGTTGATTGGCCCATTGGAATCCTGTAATTTGATTGACTCATGGCATCTTGAGTTCTGATTACATCATTGGATTGGAGCAATTGATTGGCCCATTGAATCAAGTCATTCGATTGGCAAATTCAAATGAGGGATTTGTTTGGTCCATTGGATCGTGCTAATTATCATATCATATTAAGCATAACAAAAAACCAAAAATAAACCACTCATATTAAGACACATCATAGGAGTTAAAGACTATTCTCTAGATACATATGAAAAATGATACATAAAAGTCTAGTTTACAAAAAGTACATGGAGTGATTTTGATACTGTTGAAAGATCTCATGGTGTTAGGGTATATCCATTCCCAGCCATTAGTAATCTGGCTATTTCCACAGTTGAGGGAAAAAGATGGAGTCCTAACACCACTGTAGGCAGGGGGCTCAGCTGCAGTTGATGCGTGTGTCTTTTGTGTGGGTTTGTGCCTATGTATGTGTGTGTGTGTACATGTCCTTGCTTCAAAGCTCAGGTGAAGTGTGAAGAGGGTTATGTGAGGCAGAGAGAGAAAGATTGAGACTTAAGAGCTCATACAGTGAATAGCTGCAGAGCGAGCTGAAGGCAGAGGAAGAAGTCACTGCTACTGTTCCATTCTCCCTGGAATGAGCTTAAGAGACCATACCGACTCTCTTTCTGCTGAAAGTCAATTCAAGTGTCACATACTCCATCTTTCCGGTGAGAGGCTTATTTGTCTTCACTATCCTCGAGCAATATATAGATTATTGGTTTGCTACTGAGCTACAGATTGCAATCAACCATCCAGCATTTGTTCAATAAAGCTTCTAAAATGATTCTGAAACTATTAGTTGATGCTTGGTGCTACTTTTTTAATAATCTCATAATTGTTAAAGTAAAATGCCAAAACATTAATGCATCCAGATTATTTAATTTAAGACATTAATGCAAATGTAATACTTGTGTGTTTTGTGTGTGTATCTCTAGGATATTGTGATCTTTTAATGTTTTCTAATGTTTTAAATAATCCATCAAGAAAAAAGTAAACAGATGTATCCCTAGAAATAATTGTCAAGTGCAATTAAGGAACGTACACTATGTAAGATAACTCATTTAATTAATGTACAAGCACATATATCATTGTATTATGTATGTAAGTGTTTCATCACATTGGAAACATCGATCCAAAGACTGAAATAGACGCTATTCTATCTTTTAATTTTCTCTTTTCTGTGATGGTTGTGGAGTACCCAGCCCCATGGGGAGCAGGCAATCTCACTTGAAAGGCCTTTTCAAGTGGTGTGCAACTCATGTGCCGTTTACACGAGAACGCAAACGGTCTGCTACTTTTCTCTTTCGTATAGCCCGTGCGTTCACATGAGGCCGTAACGGAAAGGCGGAAACGGACCCCGCAAACGATAACGGGTCCCAAGTTGGATAGATCTGCAAACGGAACGCTCTGGGGGGGGCAAACGGCTCTGTGTGTACGCCTCTATACGATCATCTCCTAATAACGATGAAGCCATAGCCCCACCTCTGCTGCTCACTGCTGTAACATGGTCATAGCTACTGCTACTGACCATGCTACAGATGTTAGTGCAAAATCGACAGCTCCTCTACCACAACCATCAGCAACAAGTGGACATGGAGAATGACATGAACTACATGTTGCTAAATCCACCGCAGGGCATAAACATGCTCGGGGGTCTTCTTCGCTGCTTTTGGTGTATTTTGTGGCGAAAGTACAGCGCCACTTACAGGCCCGGCATATATACTACAGCGTCTCCAACGCTCCCGAGCGGTCTTGTGTGAACGGAATATTTTTTTGATATCGTATTGTATGCGTTTGCGTGTAAATGGGGTCTCAAAAACACAGATTTTACAATCAGCGCTGTAGAAAAAAAGGACTAACATTAAGTAGAAGAGGCTGCTAGCAAGAGCCTTTATTAATTATGCTTGAATGATCACTTCTCTTGTTTCTGTCTTGATGCTGTGTTTTGAATATTGAGAATATGTTTGACAGCTGGCTCTATATCAGTAAGCCTGTTTAATGAACCGGACCTGAGGGTCAGACAGATTTTCAGAGTCTGATCAGCTGTTTTGGATCGGTTAGGGCAGTGGTTCTCAAATGGGGGTACGCGGACCCCTAGGGGTACGTTGGAGTACTGCAGGGGGTACGTGAGATTTATTTTATGTTAATGAAAAAAACAAACATAATTAATGCATTTAAACAAACTACTAATAGTAGATTAACTACTTTATTCAAAGGTTTACAGTAATTCTGGATAATAAAATGGGAAAAAAACGGGGTGCTCTCTTTTCCTCTCCCTCTCCTGACAGCCCGTCAGTCTCGTGCAGCTCGCTGAACCTGTAATAAGTGACCCGACAGTAAATAATAAATATATGTATAACTAGTTTAGCTAGTTCCAGAGTAGATTTACTAGCTAAGTGTGTTAGGTCTAACTCTTAGTGTATTTTGGTCCGCTCACCGGTCCGTCACAGCGGCGGAGCTGTGATAATGCAGAGCTGCGTGTTCTCCGTCAGCAGCAGCTGATCTGATCTCTGATCTCTCTCTCTCTCTCTCTCTCTCTCGCGTCCGGTTATACTTCACTTGCGTTTATGTCCAAATCTATCAGATCTAGCTAGTTCTAGCTAATGATATGACTGGCTGCTTATCAAAAGGACCTAAACAATAAGCGTTGCTTGGCAACGGCGTGTGGCCGCAAAGTATAGCGCAGCATTATGCATATGTTTATATGAGGGGTCAAAATCCCATGCTCATAAAATGCTCATATATTTTTTTCTCTTCATTCCCCACGCCTCTAAATAAATAAATATTCCAATTTTAGGAAAAGTAACGAAGTTTGAGCAGTGTGTGTTTTATATGAACAGAGTTACACATAGGCTATTTCAAAACGCGAAGTGTAATAACTGCAGTTGCCTCCCTGTCAGAATGACAAAGATCCTCAGTGAAGCACAAGCCCATGATTCTCACAAAATTGTAAGTACAACTTATTAAAAAGATCAGTTCAATGCAACCAATGTCGTCTTAGTGTTATTGCATGATGTTAAAATTGGTTTGCCATCAATTTAGTGATGGATTGTAAACATTTGAAATGTAGCATTTAAGTTTTTCTCAGTTACAATGTTGTTGTTTTAATAAATCAGACACTGATGGTGCAGCGCTGTAATGTACCTCTTTATATAGGCATTTTGTCCCTAACAAATTGTTTTTGCCCTGATCAGGGGGTACTTGGCGGAATATTTTTTTCAAAGGGGGTACATTATTGAAAAAAGTTTGAGAACCACTGGGTTAGGGTTTCAAACACTGCGAGCCAAACTGCCTTTAACCTTTGCACCAATTGCCTAATGTGCTTTTGGCAGTGTTGTGGACAAAACTGTGGTGTCACACTATCGAGAAAAGAAAACAGGCAGAAGAAAACACTACATTATAGTTCTGGAATCATTTTTAAACTGAAATAAATAGAATGCTGGATGAACAATAAATCAACACATTAGTTTATCTTTTGCTTTATAAAATAATCTAAAAACTGTGAAAATGCTAAAAACATATTCATCACCCCCAAAGTAGCATCATCAAGTGTCTTGTTTTGTCCAAAGTAAAAGCCAAAACTGTAAAATGTTTGATTATACAGTTTATAAAGTAAAACCATCCAAATTAATTATCAGATTTGACAACCTGAAACCATCCAGATTGACTAATCAATTAATGAGGTAATTGTTGAAGCTCTCCTTCTTGAAGAGACACAATGATGGTTGCACAGGGCCTATAGTGTTCACTTTCTTATAATACTAAAAGGTAAACCATATGAAAAAGGTCTCAATGATGAAGGAAGAATATTTAAAAATGCAAAAGAAATAAAACTAAATTATGGCCAAATATGCTTAGGAATACACATGTATTCACAACCACCTGAAAAACAGTAACATATTATTCTCAGTAAATAAATATATTCCCAGCACTGACCTATTGCATCCATTTCAATAAACCAACAAACTCATGAATGTGAACAGGACAAAAGGGGATTTTCTTTGAAAGATCCTCTCATCTCTTTACATGTTCCTGCATTATACCAGCTGTTGCTCATCCTTTGTAATGTTATTGAGCATCATCCAAGAAGAATTATGTCTTGAACCATGAAAATAAATATTTTCCGCACACATTTTCCATGCATTCTTTGATTTTTATGCAGCAACCACACAGAGTAAATATCCTCTCATAATCCACATTTCACATCTGACAGGTTTGTGTGTTGTTTACTCAGACATAGCATACGGCACCCAAGGGTAACCTCAGCACTTAAAGCTTGCAGCCTTCATGAACACACCATCCCTGGAGCACAAGACAACCACAGGCCCCATCGCCTCTACATCATCTTCATGTAAGGCTCTTAAAGTATTACAGCACCTTCAAATCACTGAAACATATCATTTCAAACCGTTATTTCAACAAGTGTGTGACAGTTAAAGATAAACTAAAAGAAACCCTGCTTTCACTCCATAGAGGAGAAATTAAGGTTGTAGAAACACCAAGTGTTCCAACAGACCAGAATATTCAAGGTGAAAACTTGCCATAGGAATGTATGGGAGAGTCAGGAACTAATAGATATAATATGAAAATATAGGGGTTGTTTGCTCAGGCTGTATCAACCACTTCATATGCAGATTAAAACTTCAACCATATAATAAGCAGACATTACTCAAACATTTGACTTATATGTTCAATACTTTGTCATACATTGAGACATGATCCATGCTAGTTCACCACAGGTAACTGGTACTTTTTTTCTCCAACAATGAGGGCTGTGTAATTCATTTGTCTTCATTTCTTCAAGACATGTTTTACAATAAATAATGAATGAAAACAGATGTATTATCCTTAACCCTTCAATAGGCGTTTTAAACTAAGCTACATCACACATAACAGAACAATTATAGCAGATGTTAACTAGTTATTAGCTGTGTCCTTTGCTTTAGGCAGCTGTGTGCTGGGTATATCATGCAAAATATAAAAAAATGTCCCTCCAGTAATGTGATCAAAACTTGAAAGTCTGTAACCACGTTGGCTCTGATGGTGCAGTACGGGCAGCACATGAGGGGAAAAGTATAACAATATGAAAGTTGAACCAGCTGTTATACTTTGACAACATTATGGGCATTATTCCTTTCATACACATACTGTACTTCTTTCAAGTACACTCACAATTCACAGGCTATCACTGAAGCTAACATATTATTTCGCCCTTCCCCTCCAATGTCATATCAACAGAAAGAAGACTTTTCAATCAGCCTGGAGGGAGCCCATACCCAGATTTAGCACAGTTTCTCCACTGATTGATCAAAATTGTTCAATTCAAAATAGACATTAGAAAGTAACAAAAGACATACTAGACATTGCATTGAATAAATTACAAAATAATAAAACACCAGTGACGGTCTATCAGCTCAGCGCAATAAGGACTTCAGAGATGATATGAAATGGCTAGTCTTCAATTCCTTTAATTGGACACTTGAGAAAACGTTTCTTCAAATGTATTGGCGGGAAGTAATAATATCCATTGTAATAATATATCTAATATAAAATAAATACAATTCAATGCTAGGACTCAATTCCCTTTCTGAGTGTAACATCGTAACAGTTAACATGGCCAACATCCATTTCACATGTTCGTTTCATATTAAGGAATAATAAATGAAATGCTCCATTTACCAGTTTTGACACGTTATGCTTTTGACTGTATTGTGAATATCTGATTTTGAATGAAAAGAAAAGCATCAAAGGAAAACACTCAGCCCTTCCTGCGAGTATTAAAATAAATTAGTATTTCGGTATTAGCTCTTTTACCCAACCCCTTTTTTACATTCAAGAACTAAAGCCAAAATAGGAAAATAAATGGCGGTAACTATAATTGATTACACACATTTAAAGCAACAGTATGCTGTTGATGTTATAATATGTCTCTAACAGTATAGTACATTTAGAAAATTACTGTGATTAAGCCATTTAAACTTCAAAGCATTTGTGATGCTTTTATCCATATTGTCTAAGTGAGCCCGGCTCATAACACATGACTATTTGACAAATTGATTGAGTCAAGATGACCATAAAATATATTGCAAATGAAGCGTGGTACATTGGAGAAGAGAGACACCAACCATAAACATGGCATTTGTTAACTTAACCAGAGCAGCTTGGTAAAAGCCACATCAACAATCTAAAATGTCTAGAGCGTCATTGATTCATTAAGTGTGCTTTTACTTTTTTAACCAGCAAAATTGTAACGTGGTCGATTAGAGGGATTACAAGATCTACAACTGAAACATTTTTTAAATCAGAAACAATGGTTCAAAGAATATAGTTATGCTCATATGTGTGCATGTATTGACCTTTCAAAGAGAGAGGCTGGCATAGAGACAACAGTGGTTTCAAATCCTTCCAAGAAACAAAAAAACATCTGTAAAACAATGAGAGAAATACCGCTCTTGTTCTCTGGAGCTGGAATGTGCAGTATTGCTTATGTTAGATTTTTTTTGTGTCTGGCCAGCAAGTATAGAGCCAGCTCTGTAGAGCGGGCTGCTTACAGTTGCTCAATAATCCATTTACTCGCCTGAGCTATTGCCGTGACTGTAATTTTAATCACAAGGGGCGGTAGGGAGATAAGTGGGGAAATGCATAATGAAAGCTGCCTGATGGTGACATGGGTTGAAATTCAGTAATGGTTCTGTACTTGTTGCGTTAATCAAGAATCATCTGGTCCACTTAAGTTATGGAAAAGGAAAGGTGAGGGCAGTCTCAAGGTAACAGCTTGCACTTCACATCTCTTCCTTTAAAAATCAAATAGAAAGTGCCTACACTCAGCTTTGTACTGATTTAACCTTTGACTCAGTTACTATAGCTATTCTCTCCCATAGATAGGGTGACAGTATATATCCGTCATGACCAATGTCTATATTTAAGAACTACAATGACTTAGATTCGAATGTATAGATTTATGTTTTAAGCTTTTAATTCAAAAGTGGAGACAATATCAACAATGATTTTTTTTTGTTGGTTTGGTATGAATAAACACATCTCGTTTTAATATTGTAACTAGATGGTTCTATTTTGGTGATGTCTTTTTAACTCATGAGATCTGGTAACATTTACACTGTGTGTGCAATGATGTGGCCGCTCTCGAAGAGAATGGTCCATATGCCACAGTGAGCCATATTACCATATCACCATCTTTCCAGGCAGCTTCTCTCTCCCCCCACAAAACATTACTTGCTGCCTCGCCTCATTAGCATTGCAAATAAGACCTACAGCAAGAACAGTGATGGCAGCAGCAGCAGAGGAAATAGGACAGAATTAGTCAAAGACTGACAAAGACATTAGAGTCCTACGGGAGTCACGAGGGAGGCAAAGAGGAGGCAAATCCTACTCTGATTGAGCTGGTGTCTTATTTCTCTTTTCTTTAGTTTTCTAGCCCCTCATGCTATAATCATGTGTATTTTCTCCATTCCTGTTCATGTGTCTTCTCGCAATTATCACTGGCCCCGTGTATCTCCTAATCGATATAACCGGCCTGCTCTCATCTATCCCACATGCTCCACTGAGATCCAACATCTAGTTTCTGGTGGCCTGTGGAATTGCCAGTCAGCTGTTCCTAAGGCTGACTTCATCTCTGGCTACGCCTCCCTGCAGTCTCTGGATTTCCTTGCTCTCACTGAGACCTGGATTACTCCATCCAACACATCCACCCCAGCAGCTCTCTCCACTGCATATTCCTTCTCCCATACACCCAGACCAACTGGCAGAGGAGGTGGCACTGGTCTCCTGCTCTCTCCCAAATGGAGCTTTTCCCTCTTCAAGCTACCTAACTTCACTCCTTCCACCTTTGAATTCCATGCCGTCACAGTAACCCATCCTATACAGTTAACCATTGTTGTTCTCTACCGTCCACCAGGCGCCTTGGGGGACTTCTTGGAGGAATTAGATAATCTCCTCTAACACATCCCTGAAACTGGCCCTCCCGCTGTACTTCTCGGAGACTTCAACCTCCAGACAGGGAAGATAGACGAACTAACATCCCTGTTAACCGCCTTTGCTTTCTCACTGTCTCCATCCCCACCGACTCATAAAGCTGGCAATGTCCTTGATCTCATATTCTCAAGGAACTGCGCTACTTCTAACCTCTCTGTAAACCCGCTCCACACATCCGATCACTTCTTCATTTCATTCTCTCTACCCCTTTCCAAACATAACAAACTAATCTCTTCTCATCCTGCACTTGTCCGCCGTAACCTTCGCTCCCTCTCCCCCTCTACCTTTGCCTTGTCGGTGCTCTCAGCCCTCCGTTCCTCTGACTCGTTCAAACTCCTGCCTTCAAACTCTGCTGCAGAAACTCTCCTCTCTACTCTCTCATCCACTCTGGACTCTCTCTGTCCTCTCACATCTCGGCAGGCTCGTCAGTCCCCTCCTGCTCCCTGGCTAAATGATGCACTGCGTGCTAATAGAACCGTCCTTAGGGCAGCAGAGCGGAAACGGTGGAAATCCAAACACCGTGACGACCTCCTAACCTATCAGGCTCTCCTCTCCTCTTTCTCTGCTTCGATCTCTCAGTCAAAAAGCACTTTCTTTCAAAATAAGATCCAATCTTCCTATTCCAATCCTAAAAAACTATTTTCCATCTTCTCCACCCTCTTGGACCCTCCAAAAGCCCCTCCCCCCTCCTGTCAAGCGACTTTGTTACCCACTTTGAAAAAAGGGTTGATGATATTCGCTCTTCTTTTTCTGACTCACCTTTACTCACCACTGGGTCACCAGACCCTCCTTTCACCCACACACTAACCTCCTTTTCCCCTCTCTCTCCAAGTGAGGTTCTTACCCTCATTACCTCTGCCCGACCTACCACCTGTCCTCTGGACCCTATCCCTTCAAACCTCCTTCAGACTATCGCTCCTGATATTCTACCGTTTCTCACCCATTTCATCAACACTTCTCTAACTTCTGGTCACTTTCCAAACAGTCTCAAGGAGGCAAGAGTAAACCCTCTCCTAAAGAAACCCACTCTCAACCCGTCTGATGTTATAAACTAAAGGCCTGTCTCTCTCCTCCCGTTCCTGTCTAAATCACTTGAACGCGCTGTCTTTAAACAACTCTCCTGTTATCTCCATCAGAATAACCTTCTGGATCCTCACCAGTCTGGTTTCAAAGCAGGTCACTCCACAGAAACTGCTCTCATTGCTGTCACGGAGGAACTGCACACTGCCAAAACTGCATCCCTCTCCTTTGTCATCATCCTGTTGGACCTGTCTACTGCATTGGACACGGTGAATCATCAGATCCTCCTTCGCACTCTCCAAAAACTTGGAGTTTCAGGCTCTGCACTTTCCCTCCTCACCTCATATCTGAAAGACCGTACCTACAGGGTGACTTGGAGAGGGTCTGAGTCCGACCCTTGTCAATTAACTACAGGGGTCCCTCAGGGCTCTGTTCTTGGTCCCCTCCTCTTCTCCCTGTACACAAACTCACTCGGATCAGTCATTAGCCCGCATGGTTTTTCATACCACTGCTACGCTGACGACACCCAATTAATTCTGTCCTTTCCCCGCTCAGAGACCCAGGTCGTCGCATGCATCTCTGCTTGTCTAGCTGACATCTCTCAGTGGATGTCTGCTCATCACCTCAAGCTCAACCTTGACAAGACTGAGCTGCTCTTCCTTCCGGGAAAAGATTGTCCCACTATTGACCTAACAATCAACATCGGCACCTCAGTTGTTTCCCCGACTCAGACTGCAAGGAATCTGGGTGTGACCCTAGATAACAACCTGTCCTTCACTGCAAACATCGCTGCTACAACCCATTGCTGCAGATACACGCTTTACAACATCAGGAAGATACGTCCCCAGCTGACACAGAAAGCGACGCAGGTTCTGGTCCAGGCTCTCGTCATCTCACGCCTAGACTACTGCAACTCCCTCCTGGCTGGTCTACCTGCATGTGCCATCCGACCTCTGCAGCTCATCCAGAATGCAGCGGCTCGTCTGGTCTTCAACCTTCCTAAATTTCCCCACACCACGCCGCTCCTCCGCTCCCTTCACTGGCTTCCGGTAACTGCTAGAATCCACTTCAAGACACTGGTACTTGCTTACCATGCTGCGAATGGATCTGGCCCTTCGTACATCCAGGACATGGTTAAACTGTATACCCCAGCGCGTGCACTACGCTCTGCATCAGCCAAACGACTCGCTGCGCCCTCGCTGCGAGGGGGACCCAAGTTCCCATCAGCAAAAAAACCTGGGTTTGCTATACTGGCTCCAAGATGGTGGAATGAGCTCCCCATTGACATCAGGACAGCAGATAGCCTGCACATCTTCCGGCGCAGACTGAAAACTCATCTCTTTCGACTCCACTTCGAGCGATAGAACTATTAAGAAAGCACTTATATACTAATAAAGGACTGGCTTATCTAAAGCCAGTTGAGTAGCACTTGAAATGTTTGGCTCTATGAAACCTGATGTACTTATATGATTCTGTTTTCTTCAAGGTTGTGTCTTCCTGGTCGAATGTACTTATTGTAAGTCGCTTTGGATAAAAGCGTCAGCTAAATGCAATGTAATGTAATTAACAAATGATGTAAGTACGAAAGGAACAGAGTGTAGCAAAAGGGACGTGGCTGATGAAGAGGAGGTGTCAAATGCATACAATATTAGTCATTTCTGATTATACCTTAAACTTGCTATACCACGATGGGATTAGTTTCTATTGGTGCCATACCTTACCCTTCAGGAAATCTACACTTCCCTGTATCTAACAAGCTAGTGTTTACAGTTTTCTATGTCATTGTGAAGGAATATTAGCAACAATAACTCTCAAGCATTGTTCAAAAATCGGATCTAGCTGTACCCCGGTACTGACACAGTTTCTATATTTTTTTAAACACTATTTAAATGTGTATATCATGTTGACATTATAATTCATAGAACTACAAGTCTTGGTGTTACAAACTCATATAATTGCATTGTTTTCTTAACTGCTGCACGAAGTAATGCAAAATGTCAAGTATATAAAAGTCGTTGGCAAAAAGCTAGGTGTTATATTTTAACAACCTACAGTGAAATTGGTTAGTTGTAGCTTCTTCTGAAGGTTAACAAATATTTTTTATCAAAAGGAAAATAAAACACAAACATGTATAATAATTTAAATATAATATATTTTACAAAAACATATGAAATTCCAATATGGTGCATCATTTAGGCAATTATGGTAGTCCCAAACTTCTTAGGTAAGCAACGGTCAGATCACAAATCATTTGATTAATTACTCGTTCTCATATCAAGCAGAATTTAAGTTGAATGTGTTTTGGAAAACTTTTAACTGAAAAACGGTCATTAAGTAGTGGTACTGCTACCTCAACTAATGTTTTTAATCCAAACTGGTGCAGTCATGTAATTTCATCCCGCAGTCCATCTACTGTAACAGCTCTCCACAGTGTTGTTCAGCTTCATTACTTAAAGCACAAATGTGTTTAATACCTAAGGACATTTCACTGTAAACTTCTCTCTAGACTTATTTTCAGCTACTTTAAGGAAGGCTATCTTTTTTTCATTTCATTACAGACAGCTTTCACTGGAGTGAATTGAGCAATAAGACAACTTTTATTTTTTAACTAGAACGTGAACCCAAACTTTTCAAAATCACGTTTGCATACACTTTATAGTGCAACTATGAAATTAGGACAATATTTGTTTCTCAGTCTCTTTCAGTTTCCATTCTTAAAAGTGGTGAAAAGAATAGTTCGACATTTTGGTGCATATTCCCTTTTTGCAGAGTCAGATGAGAAGATCGATCTCATTTTTACTTCGGTGCACTAAATGTAGACCTAAAGCTGAGAGTTAATTAGCTTAGCTTAGTTTAGCATAAAGACTAGGATTAGAGGCAAACAGCAGGAGTGGC
The DNA here is from genome assembly GCF_902827175.1 of Gymnodraco acuticeps. Classification (NCBI taxonomy): domain Eukaryota; kingdom Metazoa; phylum Chordata; class Actinopteri; order Perciformes; family Bathydraconidae; genus Gymnodraco; species Gymnodraco acuticeps. The sequence goes on from NW_022990271.1 coordinate 5,549,052, forward strand.
AGTTCTTACATTTATTTTATGTCAGAGAATCAATAAACCAGTCACAAAATGTTCATCAGTGAGATTTAGAACAGATTTTGAAGTCCGGCTGTTTCACCCTCCATACAGTGTTGTGCTAAGCTAATTGAATTATTGCGCTAGTTCCATGGTTAGCATACAGGCATGAGAATGGAAGCAGAGCGAGTAAGATCATTTCCTGAAATGTCAAAATACTGGAGAGATCATTCAGTTAAATTGGAAAACTGTTTTACCATCTCCTGACTTGTAGGGCATGCTTTATGGGGCTTTTGGCATTATGTCCCTGAATTTAAGCAACATTATTACAATATCTAGAGCGAAATAACTCATTTCGATAGAGTCTTTTTGTTAGCTAGCCAACTCTAATCGATACACTACAAGCGGAGATCCTGAAGAGCTATACTACATGGGAACAACGTTATCAACTGAGAGAGTGCACGTATCAGAGGGTGATGGACTCTGAGAAATGCTGTAATGAAACGCTATAAAGAAAGAGGCCAGAAGGAAGAAAAGGGCAGGCCGTGATGTAAGTGCCACTACTCATCATCTGGTAAAGTCAAGGTCAGGACCTTGTGTGGTCTCATGGCATTTCTGTTCCGCTTTTAAATAAATGGCCAGAGAGCTAGACCAAGCAGGGCAACTCTCAAACTGATTGCCCTTAATTCTACTGACCTTCTTTGTAAAAATGTGGGTTAACGCAGAGCTAAAAAGTATTAAAACAGAACCGCTTACAACGACTACAGCATGTGTGTAACCATCATGTCCTTCTTTTGCTCAGTAACTGGAAATCATTTCATAACAGTGTCCTTTAAACAGCTCCATCAGAGATCATAAGCCAAAATAAATGGGTGACGATAGTTTTAAATGCCAGCAAACGCATTTGACGTTGTTGGATTTAATTGTTTGTGACATGCAATGAGGCAGGGTTCCTATTTGAGTCAGTCTGGCAAATATGTGGTGTGTAAGTTGCTGTGGTTTGTGTGGTGTGTGCTTAAATGTGGACTCCCAACCCCAACCCCCCCCCCCCCCCACAGTGGGGGTAGGCTCGACTTGGATGATTTGGCAATGTGGCTGCAGGTCTGTTCAACACTCAGTGGGGGTAACACAAGGCGCCCTATAGTGCGGTAATGCAATATTCATGGTGGGGTGTGAGCAGGGCAGTTAAACACAACAGAGTTGTGGAGAAGACCTTCCCACCCTCTATCAGGGAGCAGCTGCTGCTTGGGCCTGCTCCCCTCTCCACTGCCTTTTCCTCTGCTCATGCATTGTCTCCTTCTCTTCATTCCCTCCCCTGTTTCCTCTCTGCTGCCTCTCACTCAACCATTAATTTTTAATCACAACTTAAATGGCTGCCTTGGCCGCGGCTGTGGGGGCAGCAAGTCAAGGGCTCTTGCCTCTGGTTACAAAGTAGGAAATACATTTGAAGAGATCAAGCTAAACATACAGGGAGGGGAGACGGCTGACTAGGGACGAAAAATATCTACTGCCATTAAAGCTTGATTACAATTTTAACTCTCCAATCTTGGGTTCTCCATTGCAAATGCGATTGAGATCATATTAAGTTTTTTGGAGGCCTTGAGACTGTAAGAACTGGAAAATAAACAGATTTGAATTAGGTAGGTAAAATGAAAGATATAGACTGATGGAAGAGCTGATGATATATTTGAGGTTTTATGGTGTAAAAAGAAGCCATTTCAGAACAAAAACTAGAACATAAGATTTTCACTATTTCATAACGTTAGACCAACAAAGCAATCAAGGGTGAGATTTATGAGCAAATGAATAAGTAAAATCATTGTTAGTTGTAGCCCCATGGACACATCATATTTCTCAAAGCCACCAAAATACTTTGAGTGTAAGAAATACTGCCAGCGTAGTAGATGAAATGTTAAACCACTTATTCATGAAGGACATGGTTATGTGGATGTTGTCAGTGAGGTGGCAGCTCTCAGGTGTTCCCCTGCATTATTTATTTTCCGTATTGGGGTGGTCTGAACCGCTCTTGTAATGAGAACTAGTCACGGCCTGTTTGGAGTCCCGGGGCAACGCCGAGCGCCGTGTCCCTGGATCACTGCTCAACCACACAGGCCTCTACACAGCCACTGTTTGCTCAGACTTCACTTGGACTGTAAAAGTCAAGCCTTGTTGACACATCTGTGCTGTCTCTCCCTGAGGCTAATGGCTATTACATCTGTCTGCTTCTTTTCAGAGGCAGAGGAAAACTACAAGAATCAAATGCTCTTTTGAGAACAGGCAAAGTGAAAACACTGACAGCGCTGATGGAAAGCTGACAGCCTCCTTTGAGAGGAATTACAGCTGTTGATCTTTCTCACGAGTGCTGTAAGGTGATTACATTGGGTAAGATGTGCTTGGAAAGAAATGTTAATGGCCTTGTGGTAGCGGTGTGTCAATGTTTACACTTTTCACAGGTCACTCTTTACATTATTACGTAATGTCATATTTTTCTGACGTGTGCCCAACGTAAACATAATTTTCAACTATATATATATATTACGCTCCACAGCTATGAACCGCTGCAGAACACTTTAGATATAAATAAAGTGAAATCTGTAACATATACCATTTATTAGTATAAAACATAATTAACTGCCAAGTGTGTTTAAAAGTGTTTGCATCCATCTTTGTATTCATTTATTTGTTGGTGCAAAAAGCAGATTTTGACAAATAAGTCGTATTAGGGCTGTAGCTAACTATTTATTTTTGAATTCACATATTTATTATTTACTCTATAAAAGAGACACATACTAGTGAAATCCTTTTCTTTCAGTTTCCAGGGCTATCAATCAAAACCCTAATATTTCAGCAGCTGACAAAACTGAAACTCTAATACTTCTGCTGGAAAGAAATGGATGAATGCATTATTAATAAAGCATACTTGTTCATTAATTTTTTTCTGTTGTTTGACTTATCTTTGAATTGTGTAAGATCTTATTTGTACCGGTTATAAGTCAGGGGTTAAGTTTCATCGTTTTTCCACCAGAAAGCACAGAAAAGTACATTTTTTAACGTTATTTTCCTTTTGAAGTAATTTATGGTTATAGTTGTTTGATTCTTAGTTCTTTAATAGACAAGCTATTCCTCAAATGTTGGTTTTCTTCAAGGTATACAAGGAATTAACATTCTTATTACATTTCAGAATTTGCTCTAAAATTATGTTTGCACCTTGGTGGAAAAACACGCACAGCCACTTTTAACCACATCAAGAGACTTATTGGCCATGTCTAGTTTAACATGCTCACCTCCATCAGCTTCTTGAACTGTGCAAATAATCCTCTTATTGATCCTCGATGCCTAACCAGACAAATTAACTAAATCAAGGCAGCATTCATGGTAATCAGCAGACCTCTACCAATCAGCAGACCTCTACCAATCAGCAGACCTCTACCCCACACACCCACACACCCAATCTCTCACTAATCAGGGACATCGATCACATTGAAAAGCACATCTGTCTGCATCCCCCTTCACAGTGCCGACCCAGATTGATTACTCTGACAGGTTTAGGACAGAGACAAAGACGGAGGGAGGGAAACTAAATTGACAAAATAGAGAAAACAAAAGGGAATGACAGAATGAAAACTGAAAACTGAAGGCACACAACATAAAGATCCAAAGCCATATGTGTACAATCTCATTTTGAACTTGGACTTATAAATCTGTGATGGAGATCTTCATATCTGCAATGCACATAAACACATTAGGAGAATAGAAGCGGAAAAACTGAACAACACTGAAAGTCTATTTACGGTGACAAAATGAAGCAAAGCAAGGGAAGTTTATTTACCATGTGTGCCTCCATTCATGTACAGTGACCCATATAAATACTGAATGTGACAGCTTAGAAAAACATTGATTTGTGTTTGCTGCTTTAAGAGGAGATGAGCTGTACAAACACTGAATCAAGATGGACTGATGATGCATGAGAAGATACAAAATAACTACCTTAAAACTGGGCCAAAGCCTGTATAAAAAACAAAAGGTTTAGATTGTTTTGAGCTCCCTGTAAAAGAACAAGAAGCAAAGATCACTTGTGTTGTGGAAATAATTATCATAAGACGCCAATTAGTAACATACAGGACAAACCTCGATGTCTGTTTACCTCCTTTAAGGACACAGGCTGTTTCAGCCAATAATGTTATTGTTCCCATTCTGTGACCGGTCAATACTGGGATACAGATGGTCTGTGTTGTGGGTACACTGGGACACTTCCTTCTCTGTATTTGTGGACTCCAAGGTAAAATCTTCGAGGTCATAGGTGTCCGAGGCAAGTAGCTCTGTGTTCCCACACTGTTTAGGCTATCTCCTCAAAATATGTTGTTTACTCTCTGCGAAACCAGTTAGATGGGCTGGCAAGAGAGAGGCTCTCCAGAATTGACGTGGCAACTCTACCGTGAAGTCAGAACCTCTGACTCTTGGACTTGTGATGTGAATCCTCCGGCCGTTAACTCCAAATAAACCATCATGTGTTTGACATCAAAGCTACTGCTCTTCCCGTGTCTCCTTCCTGAGTCGGTGACTCCCACTGCATAGCTACACAGAAGTTTTCTCTACAACTTGTACCATGGAAATTATTTGGTTTCAAAGCCTATGTTTTTTAAATCCACTGGGCCGAGTGCATGACACAGGCATTTCTCTCCTTTCATCCATGGTATATTCCTGAGGACCAAATCAATGTTCACCTCTGGAGTATAACCCTCTCAGGCATCATCAGAAAAAGTGGGTTGAGCAACAATACCGTAACATCCATATCTCAACAGGGACACGGTTAGCTTCTCACACAACTATAGTATATCTAAAGGCATTCATCACACAGAGACAGATCGAGGTTTAAACCAGGGCAGCATGCAGACATGTGCATATACAGCTCTGTAACAAATGATAATTGCATAACATTGAATATTGAACATTCATGCAGTAAACGTGACACTGACAAAAGCACTGGCACGTCAAATGCTGATTGATATGGATTTTGTAATGGTGACTGATAAAGGCAACAATGCTCCGTTCAGATAAGAAGACAAATCTATTGCTACACCAAAGAGCAATTTCTTTACACAGGCTTTTCACCCTTTGCCGAGACGGAAGAGCGAGAGCTTTCATTACCGAGCGCAGCTGATAAAACCTCTGGGCTCAAGAGCAATCAAATAATACACAAAGCTCACGGGCAAAGCATGGCTATGTCAAGGCTACACGGTATTGAAAAAAGAAAATATTTCGAGGATATGTCAAACAGCTTCTAGATCTACATCAACACACACAATAATAAGCAGGATACAGTATCCATGCCTGATTGCTCTTATTCAATGAATAGCAGGGAGATATCATCCGGATATAGATAAACATGTTTAATCTATTATATCTTGCAATGTTAAGAGATCCTTGAACAAAATACAGAAACGCCCGGATCCTTATCTGCTCTGAAAACTAACCACTTGCTCGATCACCAACTTATGTTTTATCTGTTCTGTTGGGATAACACCATGACCACCATGTCAAACGTAACAATCAATTAATTCATAATAGCCATACTGTGCTTTTTTTTTTTTATATTGGAAGCATAACCAAGTGTATGTTTTTTTCTACCAAAGCTGTGGAGGTGAAAGTGGTAGCCTGTTGGGAGTATTGGATTTTTAGTGGACATGTCTGTCAAAACTAGAATATTCTGATTCGCGTAAAGCCACACATAGAAAGGTGTTATAGAGGTCGCAAAGGTCTGAAGCAAAGCCGATGTTCATGCCTCTCAAATCTCAACAGCGCCCTGCGGGTCAAGCAACATGATTGCACATACAAGTGTAACAAAACAATCCAAGAAAGAACCACTTCTCTGCCTGCCTGTGGATGGATGTGCTTTCCCATTATTCAATGAACAGTCCACATTTTGTACTGTGCAGACTCAGACGACACATACCCAGCACATGGATAACGAATTTATAAATTGGGCTTGAGAAAGAATAACATGTTCAGAATAGGCTGCAGTAGGTAATTTCTGTGTGTTCATTGAAACATAATGATTTTATTACAATACAGAAAAATACTCTGTGACAGACTCATTTAGTTTCCGGTGAATGCAATTCAGCATGCAGGAGTGTTGTTAGTGTATCTGTGAGGACAGGCACATCGAGTACAGCAGAGTTTATTGCTCGGGGCTCCCTCTCGTTCCCTTGCCTGTGTGCTCTGGTCTCTGCTCAACAGCTCAGCTCTCTCCTCTCTCTTCTCCTCTCCCCATTAACCGGCTGACAGATCAGTAATAAACACAGCCTGTCACCTTCAAGGCCTGCCTCTCATTTACTAGACAACATATGAAACCCCGCTCTCTTCTTCCCTCTCCATCTCTCTCTCTTCCCTTCATCCGTCGGGCTCATTGGAGCTGAAACCTGATTTTTGGCCCCGGCCGCCTTGGAGGAAGAAAATTCTCCTCTGCTCCCAGATAGTCCTGAAGATGGCATGAATATTAAATGGAAAAACCATGAATAAATAATCAAAAAAGGACTTCCGTCGCTCTAACCGCTTTCTGTCTCCCAGCACTGGATGACAGTGGAAGAGCGCAGGGGAGAAATAGAGGAGAGAAAATAAATCGTGACCACCTCAGGAGAGAAGGTGGGCATTTGTTAGGTAATTGGCTTTCTCTATTTGCAATCCCATGGTGCTGCAATTTCACACATAAAACACAGAGGTAATCACAAGGTTACAGTGCAGCCCATAGTTAGTGGAGCAACATTCAACTGCAATATTGTCACTCTAAATATATTGTTTTATTTCCATATGTGGCGCAACCTGAGGGATAAAAGCAATACATATTGCAAACAGCTCGATAATGTATGCGTGGAAAATGCTAATGATATTTAAAAGATAGCTGGAAGTGCAATGTGTACAAGGGATATGATGTTGGATGCATACCAAACAAATAAAGAGAATCATTTATATGTGATATATACTCACTAGTCCCTGGGTATGAGGCTGTTACACAGGAACAAGTAAATATAGATTATTTGCTCCAAGCTATTCCCATAAGGGTGCTTAATATGTATTGTACTGTATTTCAGTGACCTCGATTTCTTTAACAGAGCATATGAAGACAAATCATTAGACATAGAATAGCTATTAGTGAAAAAATACTCTATGTGTTGCTGTATTATGTGTTTGTGTGGATTAAGGTGAAATACTGTAAATTACAACCCCCGTGTCATGCACTAATCATCAGTGTGAGGAGTCAATTAAACACATTACATTTGAGAAGAATAATAGTATTTAAAAGGTACAATGATTTAATGTTTGATTCTTTTTAAAGCAGCCATATCCAATTACCGCTCTATATAGCATTTTTAATTGTTAGTGGTGGAGTAAAGCATTCCTGCAGTAAAACCAAATGATCTTCATATGCATGAGGGAAAATAGTTGTATTGCATTTATTCTATCTCATTGTAGGTCTCACTGCGTTCTGCTGACTCTGCTGTTTCAGAGCTGGGTTGAGTTACAGCGTGCTAGCTCAACAGTTCCTACTGCCGCTGCTGCTTCATATTACAAGCATTTAACTGGTGAAAGAAGGCTATGTAAGTGTCATCAAGGCTAATGGCTATTGTGTGGAAATTTAATCATGGCTAATTATGAACTAAACGGAAAAATGGGCAATTATTGACTCCTCCATTAAAACAACATGAGTTTGTGTGGCTGCATTATAAACTGATACAGTTGTATTTATGGCTACTCAAGAAGTGGTTGCTGTTTTTTACATAGTTGTTACAAGACTTGAGAATGAGAGGGTTCATTTAGTACAATATAGAAGAGATAACATACGAAATAAATGAATAAACAATGTCCTCTAGTTTGCTGGTGGTAAATTGGTTCAGTTTAATCTACGGTATCCTAGCTCATTGTCTTCTTTGAGATTTACAACATATCCAAAGACCCAACCTGGAGAGCCTCTTTATATTGTTTGAATGAATGCATAATGAAACTCGAATAAGAAAGAGTTAGCAGAGATGGTAAAGAAAACTCAGATTATATCTAATACCATGTAACATATCAAGAGTTTTCATTTCCATACATTTTCTAAATCTTTACACAGTTTACAAAAATTCCAGATACTTGTTTGAATAATAAAACAGTATTATATGAAATGCAATGTGTAACGAAGAGGAATTCTGCTGAACATGAGAAATAGATTATCTGAAGAAATGGAAGAAAAAATGATGTTGGCGCCTTGGGCTTAACACAGGACAACTACTTTGTCGACCTTGAGGTCCTTTGAAATGACTCCAGTCTCCGGTGATTTGGAGATTATATATGTCAATGACTTATGCTGGGAGAGATAAAAAAGATCTCATCATGACCTGCAGCTGCAGCGGAATTTTTCATCTTAGCAATTATATCCATGACTTCCTTTCCTGCAGTTGGATCCAACCTCAGAAAGAGAGTTCTTTTGTAGCTGCTGGAGAGCCATCACAGTGACTAATCTTTGTAGAAAAGATAAGCCAGTATTCACAAAGCCCTCACTGAATTCATATGTCATATCACAAGAGTTATACATTCAGCACCAAAATAAGTGAAGAGCTGGATATGACCTTTTTTCTTCCACCACTGCTTAAGGACATTCTGTTTTTGTTTCTATAATGGATGAATCTTTGTAGAACAAATGCACTCTCGAGAGCTGTATTTTATGAAGTGCGATTACATTTCTTAGAAGCCTGTCAAATGAACGCAAGACAGAACAAAAGGCATTGGATGCCTTACGCTTCTCAACCGTTGTGAATACTTGAACTGCTGAACTCCTTTTTTCTGATTCAGAGCTTTAGTCAGTTGAAATGAGAGTGGCTGTTGAAGAGATTTGTACTGTTCTTTTCTTACTGGTCGAGCAATCTCTCAACAATGCTTGAAGCCATTTGATTCACTCACGGAACATTACTCTGGGTATCCACCCTTCATGCTCGGAAGCAATAGGATTTTAATTCATCGGAGGCGTAATAATAGGAAGGTCAAACATAATTCTCAGGTTACCTAATGCTTTGTTCTGCAGAACAGAAAGTAGCTTGAAGCTCATTCAGGAACAGCAGCCACAGCATGTTGTCTACCACTCATTCAAAGTTCTACAAATTCAACAAAGAATCCAAGTTAAGCCTAACTGATTAAAGTTTAACGTGACAAAGATTTCAACTTGTTAAATAGACTACATCAGTCTCAGATCTCTGCCAGACTTGAGGATCAGGTTCAGATTCTAGTCATAAAATGAAACATGTTTGGTGGCTAATTGTGAGGCTTCCAACTGGTTTGGGGCCAACAGGTCATAAATCTCATGCTTCAAGATAATACATTGTCCACTGCGACCAAAGAACACCAACCTCTCAATAATCTTCAAAATCAGTTAATTAGGTCATTTGAACTTGCTGTTATAATTATCAATGTTAGCATTTAATTTGATAGCATCTTCAGAATCAGCTGAGGTTATGTAATTGCTTTTGAAAAATGGTCCAGTCAGTTTGGCACTTCTACTAGAGCTTTAAATATAGCGGTATATGATTTGTGCTTCATTTTTACTATGTGGGTATGTACAAACTAGCTGTGTCTACATAGCCACATCATACTGGGGGTGTCGGTCCATAAAAAACATGCTGCAAGGGAAGGATAGCTATAAGGAAGAGAAAAAGGAAATGTGGCTTTATATCAGGAGCCAAATAGCTTTCAACACCCAGACTGACCTTCAGCTTACACAGAAGCACGCGCACACACACAGATACAAATTATTACAGGATGTGACCATAAACCATAATGCACCTCCCTTATTACAGGGAGTGAGCCTTGGCTTTATGCCATTTTAAATGTCACAGGCTCCTCCACAGGGAAATTAATGATCAAACTCTATCGAGCACAGCCATAGCATATAGTCTACAAAGCCAACGGTAAAACGGTCTGGACAGAGAAGCAGCATCATTTGATAATTGCTAAATGCATCCAATAATGTTCCTCCATTTGTGGGTGTGCTCCCTTTCCCTGTCCTTTCAGGCTTCCATTGCTGTAAGATGCAATATTCTGAAACTAGCAGTAAGGAAAAGCGTCTGCTCGTACTGCAGATCCCACAGAACAGAGCAAACACACTAGACTGCAGAATCAGTCCGCTCTCATCCCTATTCACATAAAAACATAAGCAGCTTCAAATCAAGCACAAATGCAGGAGAGCCTCAGAACAACAACAGCAATAACTTGCGAGGCAATTAGTCCAAAATATGTTTCATCAACAGAGTAACAAATGAATTTTCACTTTAGTGTTTTTGTGTTTCGTGTAAATGTTACTAAACAATAGAGATGTAATATGTGGAGATAAAAGCAGTTCTGTGTAAGCATTTCCTAAATTGACCGCAGGAAGAGTGGTTGTTGCCAAGGTAACAGCTAATGGGGATTTAAATAAATAATAAATAAGGAAAGCTTGGACTAAAAACTCCAGCTAACATTTGACAGCCTAATATTTAGATGCAATCACAGCTCTCACAGACAACACGTTTGCAGAACGTGCTTGATGAAACAATCACACATTTCCATTTGTACACATTACCCTAGGCCGAGGCACTTTCTCACACATGAATGTTTAACGCTAATAAAATGAAACGACAATTGAGCATGGTTTGTACTGAAGCGGAAAGTAAGGGTAACAATCCAGGGAACTAGCCTTTGCTCATTCTGACGAGGCATGAGATGGTTGGCAACGCCAGCGACAAGAGGAACTTGTCGATGTAAGCTGCCGGGGGAGCACAAAATACTTGTGCTAAGCCCCCCTGAGTAAGATGAGCGGCAATGCCTTGACCCGTGAGATGCAGTGGGAATTGAGGTGGAAGAGGGGACTAGAGAGCAAGTGAGTGAGATAGTGAAAAGCTAGCTGGTGACAGATGAATCAGACAGGCTGGACTGTGTAGGTCCAGTGGGTCAGGATATCTGATCCAAAGACCGGACTAATGTGGACCACAGGGGGAAAGGCGGGATCAATGCACACGAGACATGGTGGGTGAGGGAAGGATGATGTGTATTATAAACAGATATCTCATTCATTGAAATAACCCTCACCCATTTAGCAAATTTGTTATAATCTTCATTCTTATTATTCGATTTGACATTTGTAAATGTTCTGAAGATATCCCTGCTTCTTGAATTACATGTTTTCCTTCACCCAGTCTAGAATATAAAGAACTATCAAATGTCTCTGCGGTTTAGCAATGCTTTTAAATGTGAACTTGATACATTATGTAAGGGTTGCTTATGTCAGGATGTTTACTGTGAGTTTATCTGTGCACACTATATGACAGAAGCATGCAATGTTACACACATGCAGATGCTATGAGACGTAAAAACAATAGCTACAGTATAATACAAAATAGCTTTTTAATTGAAACCATCCTAACCCTAATTTGTTTGTGCAAATTTGTTATAATCTGAAATACTTTTTATGTAATTTGACTTGGGACACCAATGCTAAAAATCAGTCTGGTGTTTCACACAGTGTATGTACAGAATCATCAACTGGCTCTGGTCTCCATTTGTAGGGGTTTGTCCATGTTCGTAAATGTGAATGCGTTACATTATTTAAGGCTTCTTATTTTAATCTTAGTACAACTAAAATAAGAACAGCTGTCTCCAGGCTGCACGCTGAACAGTTGTGGGATGGTATGTGTGTTTATGTCTGGCTAAGAATAAGTATCAAATTACACGACATAGAGCCAGCACTGTTACAACGCTGGAAGGCTGTTTGAGCCAATAACGTTTTTGGAAGGAAATGACAGAAGAATTAAGATGACCTATTTGAAGGTATTGCCGGTTTAAAATTATATATAGATAGTATAAATGCAATGTATTTGATAGCGTATCATCTTCTTTTAAAGAATAACAAAAATGGAGAGCTTATTATTTGTCCCCATGGCCAAATTCTGAGATAAGTAAAAGTAACAGGCGGAAGGTATCCATTATTCATGGTATTTAATTTACTAAAAACAAGTTCAAACAAAGCAATATTTACTAAACCACCAGGTGCACAGGCTACTGTAAGTTTAAACGTTGTGAGTAAAGATTCCATACAGCGATCTGTGCCTACGCCAGCCTGTAACAATGTGTCAGCAGGTTTAGTCAAGTACAGCTTTTTATTCAAGACCATGGTACTGCCAGTTAGATTGAAATGTATAAACACAAAATACTTCAAAATAAAATGAGAGGCGACAACAAATCTAGAGTAGAAGGAAAGTGGAACATATTGATATCCTCCAAACCCGAGACAAAGACTTTTACAGTATTTACATACTTCTTAGACATCGTATATCACTAATCAAACTGAACTTCACTGCTAAACATCTGAAACAGTTTTCCCTGGCAGGTCAGTCCTAAACTTCTCAAACCTTTTTAAATGTTCCATATTTTCAAAACAATTGCAAAAGGTCAGAATCTCCATTTATTTAAAAGCCTTTCTGAATCGACGAGTAAGATCTGAAAGAGATCTCTGTAGGTCGACTGAATAAAAAAAATCCTCTATAGTCTTCAGATGCTTTTGAAATATCAACAAAAGAGCTTGTTGGTACATCATTTCGCAGCAGCAGCACTGGCAGCAAAGGGAAAATGCATTTGAGTCCTATTATAAATCACACAATACAGCAACAACATTGCACATCCAGGCCTAGCTTGTCCCCCAGGCAACCTGACAGAAAAACCCTGTCTTTACAGATGGCTCTATACACGAGTATGTGGGAGTACACTATGTGTTTGTGATTTTGTTTTATTAATGAACACATAGTAATCAGACCCTGTGCCTAGTTATCAGTCCTTCACTTTTGCAGGCTCATTTGTGTATGCGTAGATAGCTGATAATAAATGATGAAAGAACACCCTTATTTTGAATATGCTAATGTTATCCACTTCATTTTACATTAAATGAGTAGGACTTACAGATCTTGTGCTTCCCTTTCATGGGGAATTTCACCAGCATCTCCTGGGCATTGGTGCAGATGAAGACGAATGGGGAAGCAGACTCCTCACAGGTATTAGGGAACTGCAGGTGGGGGAAGAAAGGAAAGAACAGTTTAGCATCACCTTACAAAGCCCAGCCATATTGAGCAAAGAATAATGTTAATCTCACGATGCCTGCCCGCTATCACGGTCATTAATCATTCAGTGAGAGTCTGGGTTCCTACATCAAGCGAAATGTCCTCCATGCCTGATGTAATACTACATGCCCTGAGAGCAACTGATAGTTATTGGTCTCTCTGGGTTTTATGCACTATAATTGCACAGCTAATGATGCAGTTGCTAATGAGAGCAGTTGCACCACTTGCGAGCAGCAAAGATGAGACAACATTCATTACAACCAGTGCCGAAATCCAAGTCTTTTTTAGACTTACACAGAGAAAAGAATCCCACAAATAAAAATGTTAAAACCATGTGTGCAATATTAATGGTTTCTTCTTGTAATTACAGAGAGCATCGTTACCTTCCAACATTTCATAATTTATTAAAAACATACATCTACAAAAACATCGCATTTAACCACATCCATGACATATTTATGCGAACCATAAAACATAAGCCATTCCTCATCCCTATGACGCAGAGGATGTTTTACAGCACATCATTGACAGCCGCCCACAGCAGAGGGCTATAGACCAGAGAAAACCTCTCTTCCCCGCTGTTATTGATTGGTCTCTCAGGTGAGAGTATGGAATTGACTGACACAGTGACAAAGGAGTCATCTTTCCCATCACTGGCAGCCAAAGGCTCTCAGCTCATCCAATTTCCTCCGGCGCTATCAGATAGTGGCCATGATTGCATCTAGCCAGCCAGGAAGCGGCTCTTTTCATGACAGCAAGGTTTTTCCTCTCCCCGGTCTTATTCATAGTCTCTCTCAAAGGAGCACTGAAGGTTGTGACCAATTTGGGGCTTTTAAGGGAAATCAACAAAATCTGCAACCCATCTGTATGGTCTCTGACAGACTGGGGAGAGATGATAGAGATGTTTATTTCAGACGACTGTCTGTGTTGCCTGGAGTGTAATACACCGGTGAGTGATAAAATATGTAAACACTCAGAGTGGGTAGATATTTGTGACGACCCTAAAAGAGCCCCTTGATTCCTCCTTCCAAATGATGCAGAGATTCCAATTAAATTATGTCTCGCAGTCTAGTATCCTGTTTCCAAGATATAAATTCCCCTGACAGCCCTTGAACCAAATGATGTGTGATTTAGTATGGGTTGAACAAGATGAAGCTTGTGAGTCCACAAATGTAGTGTAATGGGATATGGCTGGCAATGTGCTATATTTTTCTGTGTCATAAAATCCCACGAAAAGAGTAAGAGGTACCATGTGGAGTTTTCTTGTATGCAAACAAAGTTACTGTTTACATTTAGTGTTTTGTGTGAAGTGTGAAATCATTGGCAGCGATGTACTTCACGACTGCCACATGCTAATGTGATTCTTTTAGCACAGATAACTAAAACAGATAACCACATAGGAAAAAACTAAATATATCTTCATAGAGATGATACTGGTAAATAAATCTTGACAAGATACCTTTGAAACCAACAATGGAATCATCTTATTGTCGTTCTGTTGACCATGTAGCTTAAGCATGATATAGTCTCATCAAGTGGGGAGGTGTGTGGCGCAGTGGGTTGTGCGTTGGTGTTCAGATCAAGGGGGCACAGGTTCAAACCCCACTGCAGTCAGCATGTAGTTGTGTCCCTGGGCAAGACACTTCACCCCAAATTGCTCCTGTAGTGATTGTCCACAGTATTGAGTATGTAAGTCGCTTTGGATAAAAGCGTCTAACAAGTAACATGTAATGTAATGTAATGTAATCAAGTGAAAATGATATCGATTAACGGTTTGACCCATTCATCAAGGTAACTTCTCTGTAGTTAAATATCATTTGAAAATGCATATATATCAATATATTTGTTATGGATTATAGGCCAGACAAAGTGTTTTTGACGAGTGTTTTGAAGACATGACCTTCGAACATATGATGGGCATAGTTTACTCATTTCAGATTTTTAACTCAGATGTTAATCGTAAAAAGAATTGTCCGATTTACAAGGGTGACTTTTATTGTGACGAACATTAGCACTTCAGTTTGTTTTGCCTGTACTGGTGCGGAGTGCACTAAATATCTATTCATTTGCAATGGAAACTGCACTAATTACTACTTTTTACATAATGTGTGCTAAACACTCAATAAATAATCTATATACAATGTGAGCAATTCAATAGATGAGCTTCTTTAGTGGAAAGCAATGGCCTCGGGCTGAGTTGGTTTTGTTGTTGACGGAAAGAAAAAACAAAAATACTTTCAAACAATCACTGTATTCCCCAATACATACAACCCAATTCAGTTCACAACAACTGAGGAACTCATATCCCACTGTAGCCATCGGCTCCAATCAGATTAGAAAGAAGGAATAGCTTATTTGAATACCTAGTCAGAGGGGAAATGAAAGGAACTGTTAAGACCATTAATGTATTCTCAAATAGCATACTAAGGTAAACAGCCTAATTGCTTCTTCACTTAAATGTCCATGTAAGACACTTAGAATGAAACATTAATCCAGAGGGATTTAGCATTGAGCAAAGTGATTACTTTTAAAGCACTATCCTTCATTTGTTGGATTTATACAAAGTTGGATTTAACTCTATAGTTTACCAGTGATTCGATTGGAATTACAATTGTAGACCCGGATCTTGTGTGAATGGCAGTGACATGGGATGTAAGGCAAGGCATGTGTTAATCACCCCTTTCAAGGAGTAGCACTTTCCATATCATTTTCAACACATTACAAATCTGAACCAATAAGCAGAGACAGAGAAAGAGAGAGAAAGGGTGTTAAAACAATCCTATTGCAACCACAGTTATTATCATACCAGCACATCCTCCATAGACTTTTAATTTCATTAATGCTACATTTGGAATAAATGAATATAAAAGAAGGCAGCTGAATTTGCTCTTATAAGTTAAATGTTGAAGCTGACACGAAAGCTTGTGGATTCACTGTGAGGAGACCCATTAACTAACACTGTGAGGGGAAAATAGCTTTTTAAATCCATCAGTTATGTAGCTTGTTAAAGGACAAATATCTTGCGAGAATACAGCTTTCTTTTGTTATTGTCTTAATGTAGTTGTAAGAGGCATTAACGCAAAAGACCACTGCGTCTGAATGATGGAAAAAAATCACTTAAACAGCTCGATGAAGCCCAACATATTTCCTCAAATACCATGAGAATAACTCTATGATCTAAGAGAAATCATATTAAAAGCGCCTGGATTAGAAAATCTATAATAACTAAAAAGAGAAGACAGAAGTGATTAAACATCAGAATAAGAGATGATTCAAAGAAGATACGGTAACATAATGAGTTAAGCCTAATTTAAGATCATTACAAAAAATGTAATTACACAAGATGGCTGTATCTTCTGAGGTACTCAAGGAAACAAAATGGTGGTGGTCTTGCTAAATTCCGATTAAACGAGCGTAGCTGTAGCCGGAGTTCGAGTGTGTTCATGTGAGACCTGGCCAGTTGCCTTCCTCTTTCATCCTCCATTAGCTAATTAGCATTTAAAGCAGTTGAATGTACTGCTTTGCCTCACCAGCTCCCCCACCTAATTGTTTCCATTCCATGTTAATCAAAAGGGCATGAAACATTGTAGTTGTGTGACAAGCAGGTTTGCTTAAGCCCTCCATATTCATCAGGAAGGATCTAATGTAGTCAGAGTGGACCTGCTTACAAATGAAATTAAGGGTGCGCTTGTTGAGAAGCACATGCGCGGAATTAAGAAATGTGTTGAGAGGAATTATGTGAAAACTCTACTGGTGACTATGACCGTCACACTGATTTCAGTTAAAGGTGATCCGAGTCTTTAGTGGCATGAAAGGTCCGGGTAAAAGCCCCAAGGCAATCTGGGTAGAGGGACCAATGTGTTTGACATGAGAGAGATCTGAGGGTGTATAGTGTGACAGGTGCATTAATGCCTCAGTGCTTCAGGCCAATTTACATTGAGTTAGGAGTTAGACGATTGTGAGACAAGGACTCTGCACTTTCTACTGCTCATAAACATCGCTGACAATTGGCTCATGTTCAACACAAAAATGCCTGGCTTCCAGACTGTGTTCAGGAAACAAAGACAAACACACCTCCACCTTGATATTCATGTGTTTTAACAAGAGCATTATCATTTTAGTTTGGTACGCCAGTCAGTTTTCATTTGCATAATTCAGTCATGTACTTTTGCTGAATTCAAGGAATAAGTTGACGTTTTTTTGGAAATGTGCCATCTGCCTAAAGTTTGAAGCTACTGCTAGAAGCCAGTACATTTAAATAATCATCAAGACTAAAATCAAGGGGAAACAGACAGCCCCGACATCCAACAACAAGAAATAATTGCTTTTTTAACCCTTTGTTTACTTTGTGTAACGCGTTTACGCATTTCTGACAACTTGCTCAACCATTGCAGAACGTACACAAACGCCATCTCTGGACTACATCTTGATAATTAACATGGGATACTGCATCTTGTTTTTAATCTTTACAATAAAAAAACAATAAGTGTGCAAACAATATGTTGGGTTTTAATTGACAGTTATGTGTTGAGCAGTCATTTGTCGTCGTTATCTTAGAGCCAAGCTAACCAGCTGCTGCCCCGGTATAGCTGTATAGATTAAGCACACAGACATCGGAGCGTCTAACTATCGGCACTAAGTGAATACGCTTATTTATAAAGATGTGGAGCTTTTATTTTGAAATCTTAAAGCTATATGATATGTATTTCAGTAGTTAATTTTCTGTGTATAGACAATACAAATGTTTTTTATTTGATTAGATCTTGAAAATAAGTGTTTACACAAATCATTTCATCTAAAGAAACATTTTTGTTTGCAGCAACGCTTTGATAATATGTGCTAAAACTGAGAGTTATGGCGTCAGCATGCTGTAAATAAGGATTCAAAACATAACAATAGCAGCGCAGCTGAAAGAAAACCTGCACACAAAATACTAAGCATGAAAAGGAAGGAGATGAACATTTCATTCAACCTCATAGCTTCTTCAGAGACCGTCACTTCAATAAACTGCCCACGATTTCATTTGCTGGGATCAAGCCAGAGTGGATTCAACATAAAACCAACTGTAATAACATGAAATTAACAAGTTCATTGGAAAAAGTAAAATGGGTTGGCAGGGCAGAGGCTGCTGGAAGCAATCCTTTGGCTCTGAAAAATAACAGTGGCTTAGAGGGCAGCGAGAGGGCACAGCGGTCGTATTGCTCTTATCATACATCCTTTTAATAAAGCAACACACTGAGGTCTAGTCTTGATGAGTCTTTCATCAGCTGTCCTTCCTCAACACACCATCTCCCTTCTATATGATATACTATTCATCACAGTCCAAAATACCATGAGTTCCTACCAACATTTGACGACATCGACATCCATCTTGATAAAACCAACTAAAACAGAGCCAGGGTTTGACAGCAGGAACACAAACCTTTGAGTCCAAGCTTGTCAAGTAACAGCTCAACAAGCCAACACTGTTCCCTCTCCTCTCTCTACAATGTCTCTCTCTCAGGCTCCTTTCAGCTGCTGCCGGCAATTAAGGGCAGCAGAGACAAGTAATCTCCTTCTGGGCGACAGGGCCAGACCAGAACAGGCATGTGGAGTGGGCTGTGCAGTCGGGGGGGTTGGGGGACTGCGAGGCTGGCCCCAGCTTCAGCCCCAGCCAGGCCCTGCTTGGCTGCACTCAATCTCAGCCCAATAAAAAGACCTTCATTGGCAGGGTGCAACTGAGCCAGACGGGCTGGGAGCATGTGGCTTTTAAAAATGAGGAGGGTGGAATAAGGGGGAGGGAGGCAGGCAGGCAATGAGAGGGGGAAGAGCCAGAGAGTGAAAATGAGGAATATGATTCAGTAAGAAAGAAGGATAATAGGAGGAGAAGAGGGTAAGGTGAGGGAGAAAACACAGAGATGTTTGATAGATGGGGAACTACACAAAGCCGACTGTGTCTTCGCAGGACACTGTTGAAATACTGCTTAGCCACTTCTGTCAGGGCTGCTCTCACCCTGGGAATGGAGAAACAGATGGGCTTTCTCTGAGCTATGGGTTACATGTGGGAGGTGAAAGGGTGTTGTTGGGAACTGTATGCAACAGCAATCGTTTGCCAATCGTTCTTTAATCTATCGTGTTCACCAAACAACACAAGCCTGTTTCTGGCATTCATTAACGCTCAAACAAATGCAGCTGCCCTCAGGAAACTGTACTGAAACTGCCTTTCAGCTTTTCGCACGCACCAAGCGTGTTATTTGTTTTTCCATCCCTGCACAGGACCAGAGCACACAACAAAAGACATGCAAACATGTATACGGTTCATGTGTGTAACATGTATCTGCACATCATATCCTCCACAAAAAAGGGAAATTATTTTAGTTAGTCAATATGTGTTGTTCACTAAGAATAAACAACTTAAGAAAATGTACTAGTTTATAATCATAATTGTGTACATTATTTTAAAAAGTGTTACCGTACATTACTTTTAGGTGTGTCAATTTTAATACATATTTATTTTGCAGCTGATTGGAAAGTTGTTATCTGGTTCAAGTCAGATAATAAAGCCTCTATTTGCGTCAGCAAGCGTCAATGTTGCACTGTTAATTGTCAAATAGTGGACAAGGATTTTGTTTACCTCGATCGAACAGGCATTTTTTCGAGACAGGCTGTTTGACAGACGGGTCTTTTATTCCAATTCCCTGTTTTATGTCTTTGTTGGATCGTATTTTAGTAAGAATCTCCCCGTTTTCTGATTTCCTCCCATCTGCCGTTTGCTGTTAATGCAAACTCATTCCTCCATCTGTTTCACATTAAAAGCCTTCCAGCACTTCAGCAGAAATAATCTTTTCACGTCACATTTACTGTGAAACATCTGCAGGAAGTGTTGCGTTTCATTAAGAGCAGCTTCACATCATAAAGGCGGCAACATAAAGTTGATCAGAATGAATGAAACTGAGTGAGAACAGCATTTTTGGTTTTAAATTTAAAAAAGAACAGAAACACTATCGCTGAACTGCCTTATATTTGAGGTATAAGATATATATATATCATTTTGGTGTAAAGAGGAAATCTGGGCTGAATTGATCACGTCACCAATTATAGTAAATAAACCACTTATGTTATGCTTCAAATGTCTTCCCTTTGGTCTTTACTTGTTTGTACCATTTCTGTAAAAATCTCAGTACGTTGTATACAGGTATTGGTCAAATATGTTGATATATTTTAAGGTTTATTGGCACAATAATTACTAATGAAATTATTCTTATCATTGTTTAGCCATGTCAAAATATAGTTGCCTATGGTAACTGCATCAATGAATATAGAACAGCTCAGGTGGATAGGAATAATTTGTTGACTGGTTTATTCATGGTAACAAAGAGACTCAACTACAGGGTATCAACGGATCATGTAAACAGCTTAACACAAACAGGATCTCTACTGGAATATGGCAAAGAGCCAAATTACACCATGCATGTAAATGTAGCCAGAAGCACAATTGATTTCATTTGGCGTTTAGACTTCAGTTGAACATTGTGTTCTGTTTCTCAGCCATACGCTGCCTTTCCTGGAAAACAAGGCCAAATCATCCTGCATGCAATTATCTTAATCTTTATTTAAATTACTTTTTCATTAACTGGACACTCTTTCTGTGGTAATATAAATCCTATAATCTTTGCATAATGAGTCATAGAATTCAAAAACAGTCATTTATACTGTATGATCATTAGTAATAACTGCGGAGTTCACGCCTAAAATACCTTTAATTAGAGCATACTATCTTCAGCTGATGAATTAAATATCTTAGCTATAGCTGAAATCATTAGTCATGAATCAATTAGTCTAGGGTCAGAACATTGATAAGCAACTATTTCGATAATCGGTTAACTGTAAAATTGTTTTTTTTAAGCAAAAATGTGATTTACTCCCAAGGTTAAGCTTTTCAACAGTGATGATTTGCTGAGTTTATTTGTCTTATTTGAAGGGCTATAATATCTGTGAGATTTATAGTAATAGGGATCGCGAAATGTACTATAATCTGACATTTATAGACCAATAATTAGTTGACTAATCAGGAACATTTTGGCAGAATAATGTAATTGCAATCTAAAATAACTTAACTGCAATTCATGTCCGTCTGCACACTTTGATCTTTAGCTACAGGGACCATCACATGCCCAACGCATTCTCAGACACCTTTTACAACCCCTTTAAAATGTGGAAGCAAGAGGTGCAAACATATGTACACGGTTACCTATAAAGTTGGAATCATTTTGTTTTCAGTAGTGCTGTAGCGACGCGTCGACTTCAAAATATCGTCGACGACATATTTCCGCGTCGACGCGTCGCCACCATAGACTGTATGACGCCACACACACGTGGGTCACCCAAAGCAACAAGCAGTTCGCAATCGCACTTCTAACACAATGGAGACTGAAACGGCTACCAACTCCTCCTCACAGGATTGCGCACGAAGCCCCCAAACGAAAACATCTCGCCCCAGGTCTTCAAAAGCATGGGAATATTTTAAAGTTAGTCCAAAACGCAAAGATATTTATATATTTATATCTCACTGAGACTGCTGCTGGACCGGAAGCAGCAGCTAGCTGTGGTGGCAACCATTAGCAGCTAGCATTTGCTCTCCGATTTAAAATGGAATTATGGATTATAAATTCAATAATTTTGTTATACATAGACGTTAAAAACCTATGGATTAACAGATTCAGGGCTCCGCGTTTTTTCTCATTTTAATGCCATTGAACACGTATTTTGATCAGATTGACAGCTACGGCGGTGAGACGATCTCCCTAGAAGCTCTGTGAAGGTACGTGTTGTGATGACTGTATTTGCTTCCCCTGTCGCGAGTCCGGATCACTCAGTGATGATACTATGTACCTACATAATCTGTGGAGTCTCAGCTTTAATCGGATATATTGTATGTGCAGCTACGATAAGTAATAAGGGTACTTTTATCTTGAGATCTGTGCCAATGTCCGTTAGCATTTTTCGCTCAGGGGTCATTTAGATGCTTCTTATGAGACTTGTGTTTTGTTTTGGTAAACATGGTTTGTATCGTCAGTTAGCTGAGATTATTTCCGTTAATCTGGTATAACACATTAATAGGTTCTTAAATATTAAGATCCCCTGAGACACAGTATCGTGAAAAAAAAATGTTTTACATTACGTTTTTTTTACATTACGTTTTTTATGAATTGAACAACAGAAAAATAATCGTTAGATTAGTCGACTAATCGATCAAATAATCGCCCGATTAATCGTTTTCAAAATAATCGTTTCCCCCCAGCACTAGTTTTCAGACACACTCCTCTTTTTATTCCTATTTCATTTTTACTGTTTAATGTTGAGATGTATCAATAATGTGTTGAGAAGATATACACTTTATCTATCAAGAATGAATCACATCACAATCGTTTCAGGAGAAGAGGTAAAACATATGTTATTCCACCTTGGACAACAGTGTACCTTTAGCCTACAAGGACACAGGCTTTGGATCAGACTGGTGTCATGTGACATGAACACAAAGCAGCAATAACTTCACCTTCTAAACAGGCAGCTAGTGGAGCTCACTTTGTCCTTTTCATTAGAGCGCAGGCACACTGTGCTGCATGGAGATGATTAAAAATGTAACATACTACTTCACCTACAGAATCAACTGGTGTCAAGTTGGAGAGTGAACATTCATTATCTAGGAGTGTCCAACACTGGCTGCTGATATTTTACATTATTAATATCTGAGAGAGATGTTTCATTATTAGAAGCTCCGCACCAGAGCCATGATTTTCCAATTACTGCCACAGAGTCAGTCTGCTCTACTGCAAACACACATTTCCTTTGCTGTGAAAATGCAGTTTCATTACAACTAAAAAGTCACCTTACACATTTTGCACTGAAAAACATATGTACGTTTGTAATTAATGTCAAAGTACAAACCTACTGATGTCATTTGTATATCAAAGTACACATTTAAATGTTGTTTGTACTTACAGCAAACTCCTGTGTCTTTTCTAATCAAACCATCACTCCAATGTGACATTAAACTACTGTACCAAGAGAGGAATCTCAGCAGGCATCACTAATATGAACTCATATGCTGTGGTGTATTTGTTCTGTGCTTTTCAGTTCAAGAATCATCTCTGCGTGTCAGCAATTGAGGCTTCATTATTGTCTTGATGTAAATGACTTCAAGCTGTCACCATCCCGCTTTAAAAATTCCATGGGAGAGGTATTCAATTTATTTTTGCAACTCCCTTGCTTCATAAGCATAACAATTGCTCTGCAAAAAAAAGACGCTGGTGAAATCCCACATTGGCCTTTTACTGTAGCTAGCACCAGTGCTGACAGGTGTAGTGAAGTCATGTGTTTTCACAGAGAGATTCACACAGACTTCCTCACTTAGCTACGTTCCACTCTCCCAGCCATGTTTATGACTTCACCTCCTGCAGTGGCCCTCAGGCTAGGAAAAAACAAGACTGCCTCACAACAGTCATTTTTTTAGACTCAACAAGCTAACTGCTGGAACTTTCCAAGGAGAAAGGCTTTCTCTTGTACTCACAGTTCAGTTCCTGTTTGATGAGTGACTCTTACAGAACTGAATTTTAATGTCAGCAGAAAATAACCTTCTGAAAAAAAACAAAAAACTTTTAAAACAAAGGATGAGAAAAAAGTATGCATTGTTTATTAAAGTGGTCTAACGTAACAAATCCCAAAGATACAAAAATAAGTAGATTACATTTTAAGTAGTTATTATAAGTTGAAGTATAAGACAACTGCACAGCTTTCAAAGAAAACCACAGTCAAACCTCTCCACTTAGTACTTTCCTTTACAACAGACACAGGCACACACACACCAACACACAGCAAGAAACCCTGCAGACAATTACCATGTCTGCTTTCAAACCTCGACTTCAAAGAAAAGTTCCAGGGAATCCAAGGCATTAAAACTTCTTATTTTCCACCACAATCTCCTTTTATCGGTGCCACAAATCCCACTCTCCTTAACCCTGGTGCTGTCAGCAGAAAGGCTCATATTTTAAGGAAGGTAACAAACCACTTCACAGTGGGCATTACATTTCATAATGTGGAAGTTGAGAAGGACCGGGGAGTTTATGAACATGTTTGTCTCTTAAGGTGAATATTTGCTTTGTATTCTGACACTGGGGTAGAAACCCCCCCCATCTGTGTTCACTCAGCCTCTGTGGGAAATAACTGTCTCTTACCTCCTTCTCTCGAGGCTGGCAATGAGCCCGGATTGAGAAAGGAGCACAGAAGGAAGGCTGTCCCTTGATTCTTATCAAAGGCAAGTTTTAGGTTTCTCTAAGCCCATGGGTTAGTGCTACAGCTTACACTAGATAAGAGGATACGACTGATACGTTTCAACTGAGAACACATTGAACTGTTAAACAGAAGGTGTTGAATAAGAGCTGTTCAGCTATACTGAGAAAATATCTTTTTAGGTTTGACAGAATCTAGAGATTGCATTAGAATTGCACTAAAAAAGCCCTGAATTATCATAGGCCCTGAAAGAAAGATGCTTCAATTGAAATTGACAATTGATCCTTAGTTACCGCTGTTATACCTTTTTGGATTTTATAATCTTGTGAACTATTCAATGATACAGAAGCAGATTTATTGCTCAATATTCAAAGTAATTTTTGGAAACAATGGATCATTGATATATAGAAAACAATATTCTAGCGTATTTGAAAAACTTGTATAGTTGCAGCTAGCAAGTTAGCTAGTTTGAAAAGGTTGTTTTGCCTAGTTACGATTGCTAACATATAAGGGCTGTTACGGTTTGTTTATTCGGATCATACTTTTGCGATACGGCATAATGTCCATGCAAGCGCACACAGAATACAGACATTGTAACATGATAAACTGAATGACAGTACTGAATGTATGTAAGTCGCTTTGGATAAAAGCGACATTTCAAATGACATGAAATGTAATGTAATAAACCAGGCTAGCACGTTAGCACAACAAGCATGTAAGTCAGTCACCCAATGGTGGGCATATATAAAACATTTCTACTTAAATGAATGACCAAACAGCTGAAGCTTTTAATTTAAATTGCACAAAGACGTGTTCTTCCATGGCATGACCAAGAATACAGTTAATCTGCAATAGCGTGCGTATCTTTTTAAACACCATCACAGGCAATGCACAGCTCAAAGATAAGTGTCAGCGTTATTCAAGTAATTATGCTGAATTCTATTCTCGCTACACTGACCTCCAGAAATTTGAGAGGGAAAGAAAATGATGTTGCATGTAAATCAATACTCGGCTTCATACACGGAGCCTGCCAAAGCATTTTGATGGCAAATTGCCCAGTGGACCGTGGCAACAGAGCTTGTCAACTATGTGCTTCAAGACATTTCACTAAATATGCCAAAGGAAATAAATAGATGAAGCTGGCAGCTATGGGAGTATGACTACAAATGTCTTATTGATTCTTAGTTCACATTTTAATGAGGCCAATATTTGTAATATTATGTTATACTTGCATGGTTTTGCATTTAAATTATGAATACACATATTTACACAATAACACATAGAAATCGAAGGCATAAACATTTCAGCGAGACATCACTACACTAAGGAAAAACATATCATATTTAATGTTCATTCGGCTTGATCCTAAGCAGATACCTTGTGTATACAAGGCAGACTGTGAATTCCCTGATCCCCTAAGCACGTATCGGCAGAGCCTCATTGAAAATAATGATCTCACTCCTCCTGCCATTTACATCGACAGCAGCTCATTCCAAGGCACAATCCTCTGTGTTGTGGAATTAGGACATTTATTGAGTGAGACTAATGGGAATCATGTAGTAAAGACAAACAACAACAATGTTGTGTATGACTCCATGTCACAGTTTCAATAGAAAAATAAGCTAACCCAAGAGAGAGTATATGAAAACATCTGTCGGACACATTAAGCCCAGGGCTTTAGGATTGTCTAATAAATATAATACGCACATTTAGTACTTTAAACTACATAATAAAAAACATAAGAGATAAAAACATTATTTTGATCATTCATTTTAATTCAATCTGGTACTCTATGCCTGTGATTTCCAAATCAAACCATTTATAAAAAGGCACTGACAATCTTCAACAACAAAAAACCCCACAGCAACAGCTGGCAGCACCGAGCTGGAAGCTTGTGGACACAACCTCTTAAAAATGCCATTAATGTGTTCACAGAACAGATGAACGTAGAACATTTCTAGCAATGAAGTTTCTACTTTGTATTCTACCGCTTCTAGACGATCTCTTTAATAGAATATAAAAACATTTATGTATTTAAAATATTAACTTTCAGAAGGGAATATACGCTCTTGCACTTTTGAAGAGTAAAGAAAAGAAAGATTAAAAAAATCCTTTCAAATTCATTCACATATTTGGTATTCATTTTGAATTTGCTTTTCTATTTTCTGTGATTATATCCTGGGAATAAGTCGGACTCACTGGCTTGATGGGGAATCTTTTCTTTTTAGTTTGTTGCTCACAAAAAGAGAAACGATTAACGGCACTGGAAGCATGGACTGCCTCCCTCGCCTCACCCTTTTTCCATACTTTCCTCTCCTCTGATGTCGCAAGCAGGAAGTTGCTGAGCAGACATGTCATCCAGCAGAGTACAATTGAGTTTGTAGTCTCTGACCCTGCAGTGGCAGAGAGTCTCTCACTCTCTGTCTCTCTGCTTCTCCCTCTTTAAGAGAGATACTTGTGGTTATACTGCTGCTGGGTTAGGGATTGGCTGGATAAAGATCTCTTCTCAAATGAACACACACAGTCTAGTGTGACAAAGCAATTGCTAAGGCATGCCTGAGGAATGCTGGCAGAAACACTCATAAGCAGCTAGACGTAATGAGTGAAGTAGTGCGTGTTCTCACAACTGGATGGAACAGGCGTTAAGAATAATGATCAAATTGAGAGCTCTTCCAATACCGAGTAACACCATAGCAGGGAAACACGGTCGCCCACTGACATTGTGCAAAGTACATACTGACTGCAGCACACAACCTTCATTCACTTCCTCATTCCAAGCAGAGAACTGGCACAGACACTATAGCCTCATGAGGAGCCATGTTGGGGCATTAACAACAAACACCAGATGTGGAGATGGGAGATAAATGTCAAACATATTTATTCTTTGCTTCATTAAAGCTTATTGAGGGGGGTTGGAGATTGCCTGTGGCAAGGCGCTAAATAGATCACAACATCAAAATCTACAGGAGGTCTTTTCTTTTCCAGCTTTATGCAAACATTGTTTAACACAGAAATGGCCGTTATTTAAAAAAGAACAGAAAGTAAGAACCAGATGACTGTTTTACAAACTAAAAACAAGATACAAAGGCTGTTCCCATTACATCTGCTGGGACAACAAATTGTTAACATGCCTATACAAAAACAGCTACAGCTCCACATATTTTTAACCACAAATCACAGGCTTTTAAAGGTTGGGCAGGAATGGTTCCAGTTCATTGACTTGATTTAAATCCTTTGATTTTCTTTATATCCTCCCTCAGTACATTAAGTAGTATATGGAAGGTCAAATGTGTTTTATCAACAATTCAAGTAAGCTAACAATTTAGGAAACAACTACTGCTTTGAAATCCCAATAGCGGGGAAGCTCGTGTCACACAGGTTAACACATGTCAAAGGAAATATTGGTATAGTAAATCGTTTTTTTCTCTTGTTCTTTCATATATGGTGTAAATGATGGTAGAATTAAAGCCTTAGGAATTTCATCTAAATAAATACTGATGTAAGTGAATGCATCATAATTAAATAAGAACAGATAATTTATCTTAATGACTATAAACCAATGAGTTTGTATATCTTGTACATCAGATTCCTATTATTGATATTTAATTTCTTCAATGCAACACTAACAAAAACCAAATTGGTTAATTCATATCTTGTTGTACCTTTATTGTAATAGTCAATAGTGTTTTTCAAACTCATAGTAATAGTGCTTTGAGGGCTTTCCTGTTAATGTTCCAAAGAACTGTATTGATTGCAAAATGACTTTGACAATGAGACAAAAAATGTTTTACAGCTTAGAAATAAGTCATACATTTAATAGGTCTGATTTAAAAGACCAATAACGATTGCATTTTTCGAATAAAGAATAAAGAAAGATGATTTGAACTCGTTTGGCATTCAGGATAACACTTCATACAGATTAGTATTCAGTCACCTCCCTTTGATTCTTACTTATTTTCATCAACACTGCTGTCTTTTTAGACCATCAAAGCAAACTGTCAGATATTACTCGTGTTGCCTTTTTCTTTGCTACAAGATCCTGTGATCAGCATACAGCAGGAGAAACAAGTCCTGTTTAATGAGCAGATCAAAATGGAGGACAGATAGTAAAAGAGGCTTCACTGTTACCCAAACAGCGGGAACTGTGTGTCATTCGATGAAGTGGTCTAAGGATGGAAGTGTAGCAGGCCATTTCAAATCTGGCAAATGGTTCTATGTATTTTTCATGCTGTTGAAAAACCTGTGACTGAGGTTTGGTTGGTTGTCATCCA
The DNA here is from genome assembly GCF_902827175.1 of Gymnodraco acuticeps. NCBI lineage: Eukaryota > Metazoa > Chordata > Actinopteri > Perciformes > Bathydraconidae > Gymnodraco > Gymnodraco acuticeps. The sequence goes on from NW_022990271.1 coordinate 5,577,700, forward strand.
GAGCCTGGGGACTCTGGGCTGAATGCATTCTACACACCACTGCAGAATCACATGATGTCTGACCTCTCTGTCATGCCAAACTGCCCAGCAAGGAAAAGGGAGGATGGGGAGGAATGTGTGACTGAGGGTTGTGCAGAAGGAGATAGCAGAGAGAACGATGCATAGTTGAATGTAAGTGTGCATGTCTGTTCACTGAGCATAATGGGACTTCTCCAGGAACACATACCATTTCACAGCCCTGAACTGTAGAACATACTGTTAGAGAGAAAGTGGGGAGAAATAAGAAGATGGAATGATAGAGGGGGAAGGGAGCAGGAAAAGAGGGAAGCAGCCACTGCTATGGATTCACGCTATGTTACAGAGAAGAAAAATAGCCTCGCTAGACTAACCTTCCTTTGGAATGCATCCAATATATCCTGTGTGTGTGTGTGTGTGTGTGTGTGTGTGTGTGTGTGTGTGTGTGTGTGTGTGTGTGTGTGTGTGTGTGTGTGTGTGTGTGTGTGTGTGTGTGTGTGTGTGTGTGTGGGGCATGCTGGCAGGAAGACTTTCAGCATATAAATATCACATTACCACACATGGAAACGCAGGCATCAGTCCGAGCTTCCAGCCGGCCTAACAGGCACGGAAGCTCCACTCTGGAGGTCAGAGGGAGAGCTAGCACAAATGGAATTCCACAGAAACCAGCACTTCTTTTAACAGATAAGTGGCTAAGCTTGCAGCTATGTGATAGGCTACAAGCCTGTGGTTTCAGTTATATGACATGTGCTGGTGTATATACATCCACTTTGCTGCAATCTAAGTACAGTATATACTGCAATACTGAGGTTAAATATAAACTCCTAAAGAAGCTGAATGATACAATGAAGAACAATATCAAGGAATGGTTTATTACCGAAGGTTAAAGAGATAGAAGTAAAACATAGGCGTTTGAGCACGAATCAATGCAGATGGAGAGACTGAAATAACAGGGCGACAACTCTCCAACATTTAATGACTCGGCAACCCTGTTATGTTCAAGGGCATATCCAATCCAGACAATGTTAGAGTTACCACTTAGACTATATGAAGAGAATCCTGTTGCATTCATTCACTGTATACAAATATGAATACATATACTATATATGCACATGATACTGCTCTAAACATAAACCGTATAAAGACGATACTGTTACTGTATGAGGATGATATTCTCATATAAAAATACTGTATGCAGATGATCAAATCAAGTTTTATTTATATAGCACATTTATAAGCGATTTTTGGTCGAGCCAAAGTGCTGTACATATAATAAAAATAGCCTACAGTAGAGACACTTTACAGCAAATACAACAACACAGATTGTTCAGAATATCAGTATGAGAAAAACGACACCCTCTGTCCTTAGACTAATGATACTGCTACATATTATATTGTAGGCAGATCAAATCATTACATGTTTATTTTATGTAGATGATGTTACTCGGGCATAATGTATTCAGATGATACTGTAGCATACATATACTGTACGCATATGAAGACAGTTGTTGAAGGCTGTATGAATGCGGAAAAACTTGCCTTCACTGTCAAAAAAGCTTATTGGAAGATTCTTGTACTTAGTTGTATTAACTTGTGTTGTTATAAATACTATTTTAATGTCAGTAGTTTTGTATTGACTTTCATAATTGATGTTAGAAATAGCGCAGTGACAGTGAGCCAGCATGCACAATAACAGGACCCTAAGCGTGATACAATCAAATTCAATCCAGCCATCATTAATTTAATTATTTACAAATGTGCTTCTCTCACAAGTGCAAATGTAGAAAAGGCCTTTTGCACATTTCGTAGCTGTGATTTTTCTTTTGTGAAATAAAATATGATCTGTGTCTTTGTTCCAGAAAATGTGAAACCAACATCGAGAACAGCTTGGAACCACTGCTATAAACCATCCAGAACAAGCCATGTCTCAAACATATGTCTGTCTGGTGTGCGTAGGTGTCAGGGGAACTGCTATACGTCAGCCTTCAAGACAGGATGTAAATAAAACATGCTTATCTGTCAAACATTAGGCTGCATTACTGTTCCAAAAGCTCTCTGAATGTTCCAGATTGCATTACTATGTCAACATTTCATCATCAGGAAATCCATGTAGGTACGGATCACACACACACTCCCATTGCTTTCTTACCCTTTAAGTCATTTTATTTGAATCAATACAGCGCTGGACAGTTCCTGGTGTTGCGCTCAGCATGTCTGTTCAAAGACTAGACCTTTTCTGACTTATGTTCAATAAGACATGTAGCTCTGCTGCTGGTTATATGGGAAATAAATGAGCCCCTTATTTAGAGTGTAGATTGATCCAATCAATGTTTTCATCACAGGAGGAGGTTGATGGTGCGATTTTAGCTCTGTATGGGGTACGATGTGCCTTTGCCTGACACCAATATAAAGAAGAATAATGGCTCAGTGCATGTGTAGATAAATGCTGCACTCAAAACACAGTGATGCTTAATTTTGACGTGTCATTTGTATGTGAGAAGTAAATGATCTGGAGCAAATCCACCACCCTTGGCCAGAGCTCTCTGCTTATCCTTTTGAATTATCTCACTCTGCCTCTTTCAGGAAAACCTTACATCTTTTAATTTGCTACATACCTATCTTTCTCCCAACCCCCCACACTACTTACTTCTGCAGTCGGCAGGCCAGGCGTACGTCTCCACCCATTGCTGAGAGACTGGGGGGTAGGGTTGGAGAGACAGCACATGGATCATAATGGCTGGCCAATTATCAAGAGAGTGGGGGGTTGGGGAGTTGGGACGAGTGAGAGATTATGAGGAGAATGGATCAATACACCAGTCAGTTTCTAATGAGGGAAAGAATTGGTCCAAGTCAAGCAGATGGAAATCCTGCTCAGCCTGGGGGGGTCTTTCTACACTGTCCCTTAGCAGTTGTGTGGCGCTGCTTTGTACAACAGCGCCCCAACAGGGCAATGACTTCTATCACACTGGATCAGTGATAGTCAAATATTTACTGCATTTACTGCGTGAATACTGTTTCTCTCAAGCTCTCCCGATCCACCCACATTCCACTTTCTCTAAATATTTCATACACCGCTAGGGGCAGCTTTAGAAGAGCTTGAAGAATAATGGCTGTCTGTCCTTCACCACCCCCCCCCCCCCCCCCCCCCCTTTTAACCACCCACAACTGCCAGCACAGGACAGTAAATCCTACACCTCACCCAGCCCTGTGCGCTACTATGCACTCACACTAGGTGCACTATGTAGCTTACATGACAGGAAGCAAGCTTACAATTCTAAACAGCTAATAGTCTATGTTCTTTTTTTTCAAAACAGTGACTGGAATAAGCAACTGTTCAGTACCATCATTAGGTATTTGGTGCTGTTGTTCGTCTCTGGTTGCTTCACTATTTTCTACATCTGCCTTTCTTTCTTTTTTTCTGAGGGGCCTTGTGTTGGGTGGGGGTGTTATTTATGGCTGCTCTGTGCAAGTGGACACACACACACACAAACGCACACACATACCCTTTCACAGGATGAAAGGGCAGTCACACAGCCTGCAAACATGATTTTACAGCCCTGGGTGGAATGAGTGGTGGAGGAGAGAATGAGGACAGAGTACAAAAGGGGAAAGCCCTTAGATTTACAGGTCCCAGCAGTCAGAATGCAAACCATGTAGCAGCACACAGTTTTCAAGCCATTTTTTGTACCCAAACACAGAAATAAAATACCTGTCTTTTATGCAGAGAGACATATGTTAAAATGTGTGTGCAGAGATGCATGGATCCACAAATACATCCAAAAAGGGGGGCAATGCTTTTTTCATGGTTCGTTTTCTTTTAATCACGACGGAAGACAATTTCCATATGTGATTTGTTCCAGTACCTCAATGTCTCATGATTGAATATCAGTGTGTGTGTGTGTGTGTGTGTGTGTGTGTGTGTGTGTGTGTGTGTGTGTGTGTGTGTGTGTGTGTGTGTGTGTGTGTGTGTGTGTGTGTGTGTGTGTGTGTGTAGCTTTGACGGGTTAGAGTATTTTTGTGTGTTTTACACATGTCCCTGTTTATATATATAATTTCTGATATGTATGTGTGTATGCTTCTGTGTGATATGACCACTATGAGAAATATCAGACACCTTATCAAATACGATTGTGTATCTTTTAAGAGATTTTTCCCTTAAATATATGTATAAATAAATAGTTGGCTATTGTGATTTTGACAATATAAGTATTTATGGTAATAATAACAACAACATAATTAACTGAACTATACTGTAAGAGGAGGGGATCAGTGGGCCTCAGAAAGAGAAGTCTCTCCCAGAGCCAGAGGGAAAACAGGCAAGACATGGATGGCAATGTAATTAAGCAAATGTGTTGTTCCATTGACATCGCATAGGGGAGTGACTTAATGGGAAGTGGGATGTTTATACTTGGTAAAACTGCAATTCATTAAATCAATTTGGGTTTAAAAGCTCAAGTAAACATTTTATGAGTCCAAAAAAAAGCAGCAGTGACTGCCTATGAAGCACCTACATGCTTTGCCACATCACAGAGTCAGAGTCAAACCAGAGACCTCGTAACAATCTGGTTAAGGGTGGTGTTCATGGAAGACATCAAATGAAATGCTTGAGAGGAGCCACTACCATTTGTTTTATTTGTAATGGCAGGCTGCTCTTTGCTATAAATGTCTCCTGTGACTGTGATTCAAAACACGCCTTTTTTAATAAAAATAGCGGCTGAATCAACATAAAAGGCTGATGCAAATGTGATGTGTATAAGTAAACCATTTTGGTTGGATGTAAGTGGTATAATGAGGGTTTGTGTTTCAGTGGATTTTCCTCTGGTGCATACTGCCTCTAGTGGGAAATACTGTAATCTGGCAGAGATGCTGGTGGAAAGGTGCAGCCTGGCCTCTGCTGGTAGGAGAGGCGACTGCAGCATTCTTTACAGTTAGAATGTATGGTCAACTCAGAGAAATACAGTTTCTCAGGATCATTTCTAAGATATGCAAAGACGGTGTAGGAGAAATTATGATTCATTTAATACATAAAACTAAACCGATTTTCTGGCATTAACCACACAAATTACAATGATTTAAACTCACAGTCACAGTTGAGTTCATGTCTTCACCCTGGATGACAAAAAAGTGTTTCTCAATGTGTATATTGTCCTATACTATGTTATTTTAGATGAAATAGGCCTCTGGATGTCTAGAGAATTACAATGCACTAACCAACAGGTCTGTATTTTTAACTGTGTGTTAAAAAAAGTATTACATGATGGGACTAAACTTGGGGTGATTTATAGCCTCTAGGGCAGAGAGACAGATACAAACTAAAAGAAGGAAGAAAATGAAAAGAGTTCAAGTGGTCAACCGCAAACAACAATAAAATCAGTTACCGTGTCAAGGGTCGGCCAAAATGAAATCTTCCAAGTCACATTTCAACCTTTCAAAACATCTTGCGATTTTGTATAGTTTTTCCTTCTGTCCATCACTGCCTTCTATGGGTTATAACAAGACTTCCTACCACACGCACCTCTGCCTTGTTCAGCAATTCAATTAGGTTATAGTAATCTGACTTCCTTCAAAAAAAAATAGCACTGAAACTAAACCTATAATTCTAGTATGATGTAATGTTTCACTGACCTGTTCTCTGAACTGCTCCTGAGAGAGGCAGTCCGTCATATTGACGCATCCCAACAGGCAGCCGGTGGGGTAGTCTTTAGGAAACCTTGGATCTGCACAGAAAACAAGAGCAATCAAAGATCCCCAAACACACTCCGACCAAGTGGTTGATTTCCAAGATGTGTGCACTTCAATAAAAGTCATGTGTGTAAGACATCTTGTAGCAAATCACTTCCAGTATTTACTGTCTTGTTCGTGATTCACTGTGTACACTTTGCGTTACCTTTCTTGTAGATGTGGCGGTACATGGCTTCCACCTCAGCAATCTCCTGTGGAGACGGCTGCTTGGCTGCAGCAGCAATCCAAAGACGACCCCGATGGGATGAGTACCAAGTCCGCCCCTCGACCCTGCACACACACAAAATGAAATGTAACCTCAGCCTAAAGGAAAACACATCTCCATAAGAGTTTTAAACTCTGTTAGCACTGCGTTTTGTTGAATCTTTCCTTTGCTGCTTACCTCTTGATGCCTCTGACCAGCAGTGTGGCCCACGGTTGGTGCATGCTCAGGCACCAGCCCCCGTCAGCCATCTCCTGCAGGTCCTTGTCTTGGAGCCTCAGCTTTTGACGATCTTCTCCTCCCTTTTCCTCCGCCGCGCTCTTTCCCTGCTTCGTGTTTTTCTTGTAGCTTTCACTGCCTCCGACATCCACCCACTGGAAAGTTTATTCATTTTCAGAACCATTTTAATGGTAGATAAAGGACTATGCTGACATAGGCCGCATGTAGGATAAACAGCTGTTGATTTCCATCCATTTAACTCATGTTCTAATGAAATTGTATATTGTTACACTTGTCGAAAGAAGAGATATTTTGATATGGAGAGGTATACAATTTCCATTGTTGTTCCCAGTCAAAATGGCAGAAATGACCTACCTCAGGTGCAGCTTGCATTATGTTGGGGTTGACCAGGTCTCCGAGGGTCTGCCTTCCACCTTGTCTCGAAAACATTGGGGATTTTGAAGGAGAGTCGCTGTTCATAGCCCTGAGGGTCTCATCCAACCTAATTTGCATGTCACAAGGATGAGGAGTTTAGCACGATGAAAAATCTACCATTGCAACGTTGATTCAACGGGTGTGAGATCATCTTACTTGTCGTAGTAGTCGTTGAGGTTGTTTCCTTCATCAAGCACTTTTCTACCAGCAAAGTCCAGCGTGATCTTCCTATCCTTGCGAGAGGCATGGCGAAGGTCTCTCAGCTCCTCTTCCTTCTTCCTCAGCTTTTCTCTCTCATTGGGTGACAACCACTGATTGGATTCAGTGGCAAAGTAATCCGACTCATCATCCAGAACCTGTGTTCTCTTCACACTGGAGTTAAAAGGGGCAATACATAAATCATTTAGTTTTATCAGAAAGTTTCCTGATTACATTCTGTAGTAATTGATATCTCCATTTAAAGTGTGGACATTGCACAACAAACAGTAAACACATCTATTACTGTGAAGTTATTTCCTTGATTTAGTGTTTATAATACCTGTTCTTATCATATTCCAGCAGTTTGTCCTTGTGCTGGACAGCTTTTTCCAAGCCAGCCTTCATCTTGGCCTCTTGGTTTGGTAGATAATCTCTTTCTCCACCATCTGTCATCAATTAAAAAAACAAATGTAAAGCATTAATCCACGTCATTGTTTCACAGATTTTATTATTTAATAATACAGACTATTTTTGTCTCTTACCTCCCATAAGCTTCTTTCTTAGCTTCTGGCTTTTGTTGGAGTCTCGTTGCAGGATCTCCTGCTCCTCTCTTGTGCACACCTGAATCAGAGAAAAGCGCTTTTAGCAACACGAGTACCTCAAAAAATAAATGAATAATATATATATAAATTGAAGGACCTATACATACCAGGCTTCCACAGAAGAGGCAGGGTCCAGAGCCCTCTTGGTCACATACAATGCGACCACAGCTGATGCAGTTATTGATAAGATTGTGCTTTTGGGCGAGGCACTCACAAGCATGTCGACCTGGGAACAAGATGGACATCTTGTCTTGCCCCTCTTTAGCATAGAGATTGACAAACTTACTCTTCTTCTTTGTTGAGGATGAACTTGTGTTTTCCTGGGCCTGATGTCAAAAGAAATGAGAAGAGGGAACAAAATTAGATCAAATAAATAGATGGGGTGGACAAATTAGCACACATCAAAAAGGAAATGGAACCTTTACAAATGTCGTATGTCGTTTTTTTTTAACTCAAACTAGGAAAATGACATCATAAAGTAGGGGTTAAAATAACAAATACTTAGGGTTGTGTGAACTCACCCTCATCAGATCAATGGGGGTTTTCACTGCCTCTGGCTCAGGCTCTGATTGGCTCACAGCCATTACTTCCTGTTTGTTACGGCCCTTGCGTTTAGACTTTTTCAGGGAGTCTTTGCTCATGTCCTGTGAATCTAGGAAAGTAGAGCAAATTACAGATAGCATGTTTGAAATGTAATATCCCAGTTAATATATTTTCATTCGTAAAAGTATTATTCATTATTTACAACGATTAGTAGAGTAAGTAGTATTAGAGAGTTCCATAGAAGGTTGTTTAGCATTGGAGAATATTTATGTACAATAAACATCAAAATAGATGAAAGACATCCAACTTTTGGGCCTACCTGGAGATGATAAAGTTTCCTTGAGATGGAAAAGACTTGAGCTATCTGTGGTCTGTCTCTGAGTCTTCATCCATCTGCTGACGAACTCATCTATGAACAGTCCTTTCCTCCCATCTGTGCCCTGCAGGAGGTCTCCCATATAATCCTTAATCTCCTCAGCATTTTCGATGGATAGAACATATCTAGACAGCAGGATAACACAATTACCATTTAATGTAATAACATTTAGGTCATGTTATATGCAAGCTATTGAAGATATTCAGTAAGTGTACACTACTTGTCAAAAGTACTGATATACGATTCCACATTGACTTGGGGTCATCAGCTCATTAGCTGGTATAAAAGCTAGAAATAAAAAAAATGGTTGTGTGCTCCGTGTCTACCGTAGTAATACAATGATGCATTGATTTGGAGTCATGTGTGCAAAAGCTGTTGTTAGAAATCAATATGTATTAAAATACAACCCTTTTTTTTAAAATAAAAATATTGAAGAAAAGATATTTAGAAGTAGGACTCAAGTTAAGTTCAAATAAAAAAGGTGTGTCCTACTGTAGTAATAATACCTGGTATGCATTTGGAGCCACTGGGATTTGACATGATTTGAAAGCTATTTTAAAAATAAATAAAACTATTTATTTTGTATTATCAGTCATCAAATGAGGTTTGTGTCATAAGACTTATTTATTATACAAATGTTTTCAATATTGTTCACTAACATTTTAATAATAACATTATTGTTGGTCCCTGAAACTACTTTAAAATGATTTATTTATTTACCTAATATATCATATTTCAATGACTTTCATAGACTCTTATTGCACTCTTTCACTTTTTAAACAATTTGTCTTCTTGTATTTACTATTTACTATCACTATATGTTTCTGTTTATCTGTGTTTTGTGTTGCACTGTTGGAGAAGCCTGTGACACAAGATGTTCATCGACATAACTACACTGTAGCTATGTTCGTTTGACAAATAAAGAACCTTGGAAAGAACCCTGTGTTAAAAAGCGAGGGCTCTGATGTGAGCTTACTGTTCAATTAAATTCAAATAGCTTTATTAGCATGACCATGATGACATACAGTACTGCCAAAGCCTTGTACAATTGCGACATCTATAAATAAATATACATTATACATATAATGTTAAATTCATAAACATTTTTAAACAAATACGACATCCTGTTACAAAATGTAAGTATTTTGTAAATGGCGTAATCTTTTTAATCTTTAATATTGTTTATGCATGTTTTTTGGTTATTATTAAGCTGTCTTTGGCTCTATACTTGCTGTAACAAAGGCAAATGTCTCTGTGGGAAGAATACAATTATTCTGATTCTGTTTCTGATTCATGTTTTCTTTACAAGGAAAACAATATACCTTTTGAACATGAACTAAGAAAATACAAATAAAAAACACATGACTGCTCTGAAACTGAGGAAGAAGACGCTGGTGAATGTCTGTCAGATATCCAACCTAAAACAAGCTTCTCTTGAAAGTGTGATTTATATTAAATAAAGCCAGACAAGGTAGTGAATGTAAGCACCGGTTATCCGCTAGCCAACAGATAGCTTATACACCTGTCAAACTCTTTACCGGCTACTGTAACAGCTGTAGGCTCAAATGTATCAAAGGAAAGCGGTAGATGTATTTAACACACACATAACTTTGGATAAGCCCCTGACAACACATTGTATGTTATCAAAAAGCAAAGGTAAAACAGCACTAGCAAGCTAGCTGTCATTTCATCTCGGACTCTGGACAGATGCTAGCTGGTTGCCTGTCAGTCTTTAACAGAGTATTCTAACCAGAGATAACTTACTGGACGATGTCTTCACATGCCTCCAGCCCGAACTTGTGGTGTAGCTGGTTCACACACCACTGCAATAATGCCTCCGACATCTTTAACTGAAATACTTTACAGTCAAAGCTCACACCAAAGTTGCGGTGGCTTGTCAAACACAAACTGACTGTGTGTTTCCAGTCGACGACATAACAGAGGCGCACACATTGAAAGTAAGTGCGTGGCAGCAGTTAATTTCTTCCGGGGAAAGAAACCCGTGCTGGGTTAAGGTTCCTCTCAACTAGTATGATTTATCAAACATCAATAATGAGCTGTTGTGTTGAATCTATTACATGACATAATCACCCAAATGTCAAATAAATGAATTATAAATAAATGCTTGAGGAATTTTCTTTGAAATATTTTTTTTTAGGTGCTCCTTATTTTGTTTTTCTTTTGTTATTATGTATGCCTAATAATTAACAAAATACATGTTTTATTTTTGTTAATAAAATCTAATATATCATTGTTTTCCTATTTATTTTGCATGTGTATATTGGATTTCATGTTTTGCCTAATGTATTCTGTGCACAATTCTTTAATATGTGATCAATACAAATGAAATTAAATATATATATTTTAATTTTAAGTTACACTCAGTTTTTCACATTTTAATATATATATATATATATAAGTGGATATATGTGATAACATGTAATTGGGTGTACCTGTTAAGGTCAGACACTAGATGGCAGTTTTGTAACTTGTAAATAAATGCAGGTACCTTCAGTTATAACTTTTAAAAAAAACATTATTTACCAAAGTAAATAATATGCTTACTCTATAATAAGGTGGTGTTTACTAAATAGCCATATCCTTATTTATTGTGTTGGAAAGTAGGTAACATCTGTACAGCAATAAAAACCTTTTTTATATGTGGTCCCTATCTTCAAATAGAAAAAATACATTTATGTGTTAAACTTCACAGTACACAAGTCCTAGATTTGACATAACATGAAAAAGCAGACTTGGCAGTGATAATTTATTTTTCTAAGAATGTTATAATAAAAATATGCAACACGCATTAAGTGAGACAAAGAAACAAGGTTATGCTTATGACAATATAACTTGTATTAATAGAAATCCAACTTACAACACATAACTGTTTTGCATATACAAGTACTCATATGATGCAACAAATATATTTCAATACAACATATATAGAGGTACTGTAGTAGATGTTCTGTTTAGTACACAGAGTAGATTTTAGTGAGATTAGATGCATTGTAAAGAACAATAGTATACAGGCAACATTACATAACACAAAACAATAGCATTCATTGTAAGTATTGTTTATTAGCAAATTACACCAGTTAAACAATGCTTAGTATCTTCATGTTAAAACAGTACAAGGGTGTTAAATGTAGATGTTTTCCTTTAATATGCCATTTGACTGTGTGATATAAAAGTCAAGCCGTAAATAGTTTTTATGCCATACAGTACATACACTTTGCCTAAATCCTTAAAGGTGGGGTAGGTAATTTTGGAGAAACCAGCTCGAGTGCGCTAGAATTTGAAAATACACAGCCCGGAAGAACTGACCAATCAGGGCACGAGATAAGTTTGTTTACAGATGGAAGGCTGACAGGCCTTCCTTTTTACAGCACTACGGATTCCACAGATGGCATTTTTTTATGGATTTTTTGTCAAAGCACTTAAGATATTCATTGCTATCGGGATGTTAAGAGCATTCCATGGAATATAACAAAAAGTGTATCTCGAGCCGGTTTCTCAAACTTACCTACCCCACCTTTAATTTTAACTTTGACATTTTGACTTTAAATTTGACTTTAATATTTGGTTAAATACAAGTACCAATTAACTTTCACTTATCCAAATCCTGCCCAATGAGTTTAAAAATGTCAATCTGTGATGAGGTAGATTGGTTTAGGCTTTTTTTTATAAAGCCCTTAATTGAAAAAATCTTTGGAAATGGCCTCTACAAAGTTGGGTGCTGACATGAGAATTCCAATGGTGCAGAGGATAGTGAACAGAGAGAACGCCATGAGACAAAGCCTGTCGATAACAGCCGCAGCAAATTTCCACTCGTTGCACACAGACTCGTCCTTGTCTTGGCTACGAAAGCGTTTGGCAATGTAGCACACTTCATCCAGGATCTTAGCCATCTCTGGTTCCAGGCAGCCTGCAGACGGGCCCTGACCTGCGGGGAGGAGAATATCCTCCTCACCAGTTCGGCCAACCAGCTGCCCGCAGAGGACTCCAGATTCAGCAGAGGTTGCAACTGTAGAGTAGTGGAGGCTTTCCAGGCCACGGATGCCAACACAGAGCAAGTTGCCATTGTTGGACTGGGAAGTGCTAGCATTGAGCTCCATGCTGGTCAGGCTGTTCCGTGGAGCCTTGTTGTGACAGGCTGAACGTACCCGCTCTTCACCCGGGCGCTTCATGCGTAGGAACCAGGCACACCAGTTCAGGAGAATTACACGGGTCTTTGGGATGAAACAGTAATGAATGAAAACATTTTTTAAAAATGGTTCTTGATAACTTGTGATAAATTAAGGATACATGCACCAAAGAACATACAAGTCTGTCCTCATCTTTCCTTCTACATGTATATTTCTTTGTGGGAACACACACGTTCACTATCACAGAAGCCCAATCAGCTCTTCATTTCACAGAGGTGATTCAGATAAAACCAAAACTTTTCCCAATCAGTCCAATCATAATGAAACAGTGATTATATCATTGCCCCAGATGAATGAAGTACACAACTTAAAATGTCTGGTAGTATAAAGTATATTAAATAGCACATGTTTGTGTTGTATCCTTCATTGATAGGAAACCATTTTTAAAAACACTATTTGTGAAGATTTGTGTTTATGTTTTCATACTTTCATAACTGGATAACACACTTTAGCTGCTAAAGTGTGTTATCCAAATATGCTAAAGTTTAGCATATTTGAACACCTAAACACCTCTCAGCACATTTCATGTTAAAAATACCATTTGGTTTACACTGTCCTACTCAAGCAAATGAATATGTATCCTAATGAACCACTGTAAGTGGACTTTAACCTAATAAAAAACTAAAGCAGCATAATCAAAGCTAATCTCGATAGTTTATCATAATGCACTCTACAGTTTTGGGGTGTGGCTTGATGGAAATGACTAAAGTGTTGTTAATGGGGTAGTATCATAGACTGTATATATAAAGGGTAGTATAGGTGACAGATAATTGTGTTATATGAAACGACACTCACCCACTTTGGCATCTTGGCTCCATCAGGGTCATGGTGGTGATATTGTAACACAATAACTGTAGCAATTACAGATAGACCAACAATGACCATGGTGGTGGCAAAGTACTGAGCTGGGGGAAAGAAAAAAAGAGGAGACAGTTAGAATTGATACAGAAACTTGTGTCATATGCAGGTAACATTATGTGAAAAAATAAGCAGGATAAAAAAAATGTTCAGTATGAGTTAAAGGGCTCACAGAGAGAAAAACTCCCATCTTGCCTCAAGCACACTTTTTGATGTTTCAGAGAAACTAAACAAATTTGCAATTCAATGTTTTAAATATGGCGCCTCTGATCTCTAAATAGAAAACATCCATGTGTTGGTTGGCTGCTTAAACGTACTTATACTGTGCCATTGGGAGAATTTCTGATGAAAAATGACTACACACATTTTCCCCAGTGTCTTTCCATTGACAGCAGATGACAATCATGGCCCCTGGCTTACCTATTAAAGGCACCGAGTCCGATGTGGCGGGCATAATCTCTGCAACCAGCAGCATAAAGACAGTCAGGGAGAGCAGGACCGTAATGCCTGGCAAGGAGAACAAATCTCAGTAAAAATTCATAATAAAACTATTAAATGTTTAGAGAAGCGTAAAAATCACACAGTAATGACATGGCTTTGTGATTCTTTGATGTTAAATGTCTGCACAAGTTGGATGTGGAAGGTCAGTCAAACGCACATCTCCATATTGTAAAATGATATTGTAAAAATATGCACAAGATTAAGTGTGCTGTTGCCAGATTTTCAATGTTATGTATACTAAACATTTTTTAAGTTTCCAGTTGTAATATACAGAGTTCCTATTTGATGTTTTCATTTTGTTCCTATTTTGCATAAAGTCCTCCAATATGTTCCATGTATTTGTGATGCTTCTCTTCCACAAATTGGGTACTGCACTGTAGCCAAATGTGACGGGGAAGCTTATATTGTGTCACAGTCGCTGACTACATCACCTGAGAAGGTTCAAGCACGGAGAGAAAATGGCTTTCTGTTAGAATACCTGTGAGCAGAGTTTTCTCTAATGAGCTGACATCGCTAAGCCACTGGCTCTTTGGATGTCTCACAATAAACCTGAACTTCTCAACAGGATTAAGTCACATCTTAATTAACTGTAGGAATGCCGATGTACATTAGACATCTCTGGGGAAGAAAACTGCCTATATTTTCTTATATTCTTATATCTTTAAAGAAAAATTGGAGCATGTGAATCCTTTTAAATTTGTATAACCGGTATACTGTAAATATCATATCGAATTATGTATATAGAAGAGAATAACAGTTAGTCATAGTTAACCTAAATAAAACAAATTATTGTTGTTCTCAGTTGTCCAGCTAGAGCGGGATCCACCACAGCCTGCGATGGTGTGAGGAGCGGAAAATAGAGCCCCTATCTTGTGAATTGGGATCTATTTGATCGTACTTACAGTTACTGGTGGACAGAGGGCTTGCTCATTCCACAGTGAAAGTGTATGCAGCAGCCATCTCGTCCTGCCATGAGGGATTTGGCGGCAGGTCAGCCTTTTCTCAGCCACTAATGTCGCGGTTTTTGCGAGGGGTGAGGAGGCTGCGCCCAGTAGTGCGCGCCTCCGCCCCGCAGTGGGACCTGCCGCTGGTGCTCGAGACTCTGGTCACAGGACCATTTGAGCCTCTGGAGCTCTCCTCCCTGAAAGCACTGTTGTGGAAGACATACATTGCTACTTGCCTTAACGTCAGCCAAAAGAGTGTCTGAGTTAACCGCTTTATCGGTGCACCCGAGTTGTTTAATGATCCGGGGTGACAAGAGCGGGGCGACACTCAGACCGAACTCCTCCTTCGTGCCCAAGAGCCTAAGGATTGCGTTCAGGTCGAGGGCTATTCAGTTGGGGGGCTTTAATCTTCCACCCCATAGTGGGGCGAGGGAGGCTAAATTACACCTCCTCTGCCCGGTGAGTGTGCTGACATAGGCTATTATGTGGAGCCCACGGCTGCCCTTAGACACGCGGAACAGCTGTTTGTGTGCTTCGGGGGTGGGGTAACGGGAAAAGCCCTGTCCAATAAACGCCTGGCAGGCTGGCTCTGCGAGTGCATTGCACATGCCTACGGACAGGCGGGGAGAGCCTTCCCCACGGGGGTCCGTGCACACTCTACACGAGCTATGGCTGTGTCAACAGCCTTATTTAACGGCGTGAGTGTGGAGTATGTTATGGCAGAATCTTTATTACAGCGTATTTCTGGCATATTCATTAAGGCAACATGGTATAAGCTATATGATGTGTGTTACTGTGTTGGGTCACACAGAGTTAGAGAGACAATGGTCGTTCTGAATTATCAATAGATGTATTCATTTTAAGTGAGTGAGTTAGAGGAAATTCAGAGAAGGCCAGAGGTTATAAAAACAGTTAACCTTTGTTAGTTGACTAGCCTACTCCTAAAGGATGTCATGAGATAAGTAAACTTTCGACATCTGGAACATATAGTATAGCATTCAGAGGCAGAACATGTGATGTTGTGTGTTAGTTAATGTAAGGAAAATGAGAGTGCGTCATTTTAGAATCCTATATCCTCCTGAGACCCGAGGAAAAAAAGTGTCTTCCAATTTCCTTTTTTTTGTGATTTCCTACCTATTTAGGGTTAAAAAAACATCTTGCAATTTAGAGTTTTTATTTTTATTTTATTTTAAAATGTTACAGTATGTCCACTGTAGAGGACGTCGGGACCATATTAGTTTGAAAAGACAGCCAAAATTAACAGATGGACTATGTAACGTATTATGGTTATAGAGTGATATTAATACAATAATACATTCACCTTTATTTAAAACATGAATAAGTAATTGCTCTGAACATTGCTGTTTATTTGGTCACTAAAAAACTAGCTTGTTTTTTGGTGAATCTTTCCAGATCTTCAAAGACTTTGTAGTCAATGTAGTGGGAAAGTACCTCATTGACTCCAGTCGGCACGGGCTGTAGGGTCATCTTGACTAGTTTTATGGATGTGGTCTCCATTTGACCATGCTCATAGAAACAAAGCTTGCATTCCTGAGGCAATTCTCATGTTTCATGGCTCCACTTAAAATAAAAACAACAATAAGACATACGTGCTACTCTTGGCCCACAGTGGGCCATGTCTTTCCAGCTTGTCCCTATCTGTCTCTATGTATATCTGTGCGCTCATGGAGCATCCTGCATCTTTCCCCCCCTTCTTCTTGACCCTCTTCTATCCCAGGTGTGAAAGCCTCATCTCTCTCATCATCTGAGAGATCAAAATCTTAATCACCCTGAACTATCTGGTAAAGAAAATGTCTGCTTCAGTTCCGTCTCCTGCAACAATATTGAGTCATAAAGTCCATGAAGATAGTCCTGACGTCCACTAGAATGGACAAGGACATTTATAAAAGGGCTGTTATTTGAAAACTTGAATTATTTAATTGCTTTCAGAACTAATTATATAGTTCCTCACATGTTAATTAACATATAACATATACGATTTTCATGGTAAAAATGACAATTATTCAACAATATTTGACTTATCCTCCTGCTTCTATACAATTTTGTTTTTCGTATGCCAGCCATTTTGGATGAAAAGAAAGAGGAACTTCCCAGCATGCAATTTTAACCAATGACATATCACTGGAAAGACCAGGATGTCCTCTGTACAGCACATCAGGGTTTGATAGAGTAGCTCAAAAGAGTAAACGGAGATGCATGTTAACAAAATGTCCACTACAGTGGACATTTTCAATGGGCTGGGTCCCAGGAGGATATATGTCTCTGTAAAGTTATACTGGGTTGGAGCATTGCTGTAGGACTGCTTGAGAGCAGAGGTAATGTTTTCCTCGTAGTCAGGGGCGGCGGGTGTTGTAGGCTAGGGAAGGCTAAGCCTTCCCAAATATTTGTGTAACTGCATCCTGGTAAAATAAAAATATAATGTCTTTGACATTAGCGCTGCTACAGTATGCAGCCACCTGTGCCCTGTACCACGAAGCCAGTTCAACAGACCCTGGATATGTTTGAGTTATCTTAACTAACCCTAACAAACGAGATCTCGCTAAGCGGTCCTACGGCGCTGGTTATCAACTCGGTAAATCAAGCCAGGGTTTCTCTCTCCAGCTGGGAACGCGTTCACGTGAAAGGGGCGGGGTTAGCTACATTTGACCAATTACAAACAGGGACAAGTGTACTGACAGCGCAACATCATACTTCATTAATGAAAAGTAAACTAATATTAGACAAATATGAACTTTAAACATTCATGATGACTTAAACATATAATCCAGGATACAAGCCACATACTGTAGTTGCTCCTGCAAGGAGAATACAGAACAACTCGTTAAAAAATAAACTACCGAGTGTTTGAAAGCGTACAACAGTTTTATGATACTGCCCCATCTAAAACACGAGGGGATCGGACTTTATTACATTTGAGTTGAGTGTTTCGTCAACTTAATGTGTTGCTTAAAACAATACGTCTGCATACAGAATATGTGACAATGTAACTAAGTGTTGCACGGCCAGATACGGCTCGAGAAGCTGATAAGGAAATATTGTGATATCGATGTGAGATCGATGATCTGATTGATGATGTGATGTCAGTGTTATATGAATGATAAGTGCGACACATCGGCGTCTTCTCTGCATACGGCAGTTCAAACTGCATTTCCTTGTTCCTGTAATATGACTTGATAGATTTAAACTCCGCACACTGAGCTCTGATCGGTCAGCAGGCGGTGCTTTCACTGAATTGATCTCTTTTCTATAGACGCCGGAGGCGGGCAGCGTAAGATGAAAAAAAAAGTTATTTAGCCTTCCCAAACCTGAGCCTCACGCGCCGCCTATGCCAACCCAGTCTCGTAAAAAACGTGTAATAACTACGTTGGTCCACAACGTAGGATGTAGTATTTCTACAAAAACGCCTCTGAAATTGTAAGATCCCTACGTTTTTTTTCACCATTCATTCCAATGGCAGGCGTCTATGTCACGTGATCTTCAAATTTCTCCCTGCAGAAAAAAAAAACATGGCCAAACTTCGTTTTATTCTCGGTGTAAAATGCCTATTTTAAAGTTAGTTTGGTCATTAAAATGCGTTTTGATGTCATTTGATGCGAGAAATATGAGTTGTTATTTCAGATTATGTGTGCAGTGGATGTAGCCTACATGATCTTTAGTTTGCTAGTTATTACGAAGATTACTTCAGGAAATTGTGTTGATACAACGTTTTCATTGTTACCAAGGTGGTTGCTAGTGACGCTGCTATCGATATTATTTCTGTTATGTTGTGTAACAGTTTAATGGTGTAATCTTTATTGCTACCCCCTTCCCCGTCAATGTATAGTGTAAACGTATTAGTTTAACAAAATCCGCATCTAAAATTGTGGCATAGATATGTTATTTTCCCCTGTGCAATTCCAGTCTCACATCTCACAGCACATTCTTTCACACACACATACGGGTATTGGGCCGAGCGCGACACCGTACTTCCGGTCTGCGCCGTTTTACGCGAGGTGCAAGCAGCCGTACACCGTCTAGGTGTTGCTAAGCTTCCTGTACTGAATATCATCTATTGCCTTAATCAATATCTAGTCAACTCTAAAATACCACATATATGCAATGGCATGATAATATTATTGTGACAAGTGGGGTATTCACCTGGTGTTTCCAGAAATTAGACGTAGATGCAGCCAAAATCGACGAAGGTCACTGTCGTTTTTCCATACATCTGCAGGCAGTCTGTAACCCACACAGCTCTAGTTTACGCTGGTAACGACCTAAAGCACACCCCTCAAGTCCAGAGATGTAATCCGAAGACATGCAGCGATTTCTTCGGTCGTTAATTCAGAAAAAAAAACCTACTGCGCTCTGCCTGGCAAGCTAGCTGTTTATATTTGCACTTCCAGGATATTAGCACCTCCAGGAAAATGGCGCATTTATATATATTTATATGGCGCGTGTTGCATTGTGGGTAGCTCGTGACGTCACTGTGTGTGAAAGAATCGTTATAAACAAATACCGGAAACAGACCGAAAATACTTTATTCCGGTTGTGCTTGCTTTTCTCTTTGAAAGTCATCCCATAACGGCATTGTAATACACGGTTCGGCTGCATTAAATATTACATATATGCCGTAGTTCTCTATTTATAGAGCCCTGATGAGAAGACTTCTATAGACAAACATGAGGAACTGCCGCCAACACTGAAAACGTGACATGGATCATAAATATATTGTCAGCCATTAAACAACATCTTACATTTCTTTTCACACAATACGTCTCCTTGCAGTATCAACACTAATTCGACTGACTTTTATATTTGATCCAATTGGTAGATAGGCTGTACTTACACCATAAAGGTGCACAGCTGATATAAAGGGACACCTAGTGGTTAAAGCATGTTATTGAATTTCATTATTTTTATTATTAGATATTAATAGGATCCCTATAAAGTATATTCATTACTCGTTATTCTCTACTAATAGTTCATTAAAGACTGTATATAATGACTATTTTGCACATCCCTTTCAAGATTTCAAGATTTTCTAAGGTTTATTGACATATCATATACACAAACGGTGTAGTTATGCAATGAATGAAAAACGTTGTGTATACCTCCAGCAATGTTAACTATGTTGAAGCACTTATTTTAACTGATATTATACATATGTATTATACTCTTATATAAGATGTATGTAGATAGTATAAGAAATGTGCAGAATACGACAGTTTAATGGTGGAGGTATACACACATATTGATAGATGTCTTGTAATGCACTGTTGAGGAACCTGCGACCAAAGTTTTTCATCTCCGGCCTTGTCAGGTATTGAACAATCAATAAATAAAGAACACAGAATTATTAAATATAAAACACAGAATTTGTGTGATTATACTAAATGATTTACAAATAAACACCACTGCATATTTACAACTGTTACACATGCTGATGTAACGCAAATGTTTCCAATTTAAATGATTTACAAATAAACACCACTGCATATTTACAACTGTTACACATGCTGATGTAACGCAAATGTTTCCAACTTGGGATCAATCAAGTATATCTTATCTTAAGATGATCGATGGCTATACTGCCATATTTGCAAAATGTGCCTCTGAACCTTGACAAGTGCATGTTTCAGGCATTATCAATTAACAACAGGAGGGGTCACAAACATAAGACCCGCTGTTAAATAAAGCTCTTCTGACCTTAGCTGGCATGTGGGTATATATTAATGCTGCCCATTATGGGCACAAGCAATTTTCACCCATTTATTAATTATATGTTTTACATTTGAGTGTTTCCTATCCCCTAAACCTCCAGGGATGTACACAGTTTAATACTGGCAACTTCTTATTATGGGAAATACAAAAACGTGTTTTAAAACTACAACTCCCAGTAGAGACGTGCCATAGAACATGTTGCGAAACACAATAGCCAGCATGTGTAGTTCTGGGGACGGGGTGGGGGAGGGGGGGACGGGGCGGACCCGTTCAAATCCAGTTTTGGACAGTCTGCCGTGGTTCCATCCCATTTCACATGCTGTTCGACGCTCGGCACACTCTCCAATCACAGAGCTTGAGGACTATCACGGGGTTTGTCAAGCGAAGCGGAGAGAATACTTACTTCCGGGTGTAATATTCTGTAAAGCAAATGAGCTGCTCCGACCCTCGGTCCTGACGGACTCCAACTTGTGTTGCGGATTTTGTTAAACTAATACGTTTGCGCTGTGGACCAACACTATACATTGACGGGGAAGGGGGTAGCAATAAAGATAACACCATTAAACAGTTACACAACATAACAGAAATAATATCGATAGCAGCATCCCTAGCAACCACCTTGGTGACAATGAAAACGTTGTATAGACACAATTTCCTGAAGTAATCTTCGTAATAACTAGCAAACTAAAGATCATGTACATCCACTGCACACATAATCTGAAATAACAACTCATATTTCTCGCATCAAATGACATCAAAACGCATTTTAATGGCCAAACTAACTTTAAAATAGGCATTTTCCATCGAGAATAAAACGAAGTTCGGCCAAGAGTCGTTTTTGTAGAAATACTACGTCCTACGTTGTGGACCAACGTAGTTATTACACGATTTTTTTATGAGACTGGGTTGCCTATGCTCGTAGTTCTTAAAATCTTAAAATCAACCAATAATTTGGCTCTCAATAACTTCAGCATACTTTCAGCTACAGAAACCATTCAAATATCAAACTATTCAGCCTTTTCAGTAATTGTTGGGATACTTTCAACTTTTTCAAAAATATTTCATACTTTTGGAAATATTCAGCTTTTTAAACTCTTTTTTTAACATGGAAGTCAATGGGAGGAACCTTCAAATCCTCTTTTACCTACACCTTGCGCCAAATGCTTCTCCTTCCACATACTTTCAGCTAGAGGCTTCATTCCAACTTTAAAATGATCACAAGACACTCAGCTATAACACTTGTTATTCAGATTGTTTATATCTTTTACACTTTCAGATATTTACTTAGTTTGGTGCTTGGTAAAGAGGCTTTCTTCAGATTTTAATATGAGTGTGTATTGCGCAGCTCGTTAAGGCTTAGAGTGCTTTGATCTCAAAACAGTGTGGAGGACAGCTTGAAAACACTTTTTTTTTTTTAAACCTGCCATAATTCCCAAACCCTACACTCCTGAGACATAATTTTTCATAAAAAACGTAGGAAAACCTCTCCTAGGTTGGAAAATAAAAAATAATTAAGAAAAAATATCAAACAAAATGCCTCTTGAGGGCATGAACAGACAAAAACTTGTCAACAATTCCACCTACAGTAGCTCCTAATAGACTCACATGTAAACAATTTCCGGGTCTTTCTTCAGAACAGAGAGAAGTAAACTTTAAACAAACTGCTCCCATCTCCACATTTTACACACAAAACCCAAAAAAACAACATATATCAGTTCATTGGGGTTCCCTGATGCTCACGGTCTGTTCATTTTTAGATAGGAGCCATAGTTTTTGAACAGGTGGCAAAATTGTCAGATATAATCCTCAATTCATTTATTGCGGCAGTAATATTCCAAACAAAGTGCCGCGAGGGACTAAACAAGAGAAAAACATTGTGGACGCGCAAAAACTCAGTCTTTCCAACAGTATGCGTTTGACCTTTTATTTCCAAAGCAAACATTCAATAGACCATATCCATATGCGTATATTATTTTATGCGTGCGGTCAACAAAAATGGTCCTTCTCCAGCTCACTCCCCCTCCATCTATCACAAAGTGCGCAGGTAAAAGCAACCGGATATAACCGCAAACGTCACCACACAAATCCAATGACAAGCCCACCACCTATAGTGGCTCAAAAACATGTACCGTAACAAACGCAGACAAATACTTCATGTGGCTCCTACAGCATTCTGGGCAGATTGAAACCTTTGATCTCTGGGCTCACATAGGTGTTATGATTATTTGTTATGATTAGGTGCTCAGCACAGAAACAAACACTGACAAACACACTGGACTTTAACAGACTGTCTCAGCCTATTATTTTATGTCTGATGGAGACTTCAACAGGTTCCACATATTGTATACATTATTGGTAACGTATGTTTTTTGTCGAAAAGTTTGCAGTCAAAATATTCTGCTGCTTTCCCAAGCCTTTTTACTTTCTTTTCACTTCTTAATACACATTCATTCACTACTACTTACATCTGATAGTTAACTCCTTCAGCCTACTTTCACCTGCAGAAACCATTCAACTATTACATTATTCAGCTATTTCAGGACATTGAGGCTATACATGTTGTTGTTTATACCTTTTTTAAACCTTTTCTTTTAAATATTAAGCTTCTTCACTATTTTTCCTACTCTTCCAGTTTAACATTTCACTTTCAAGTTTTCAACAAAGTCATTGCAATGCATTTGAGCTGTATCAATTTGATTCAAATCATTTCACTTTTCTGCATTTCTCCGCTAAGTTCAGCAACACACTTACTTGGTTTTTGTAGCTAAAAGCCGCTACCATTCAGCTAATAACATATTCAGATTTTTCAGCTAAATTCAGCCACAAATGTTCACAGTTTACAGCATTCGCAAGCATTTTCTGCAGGAAATGTATTTTCTAGTTATTGATTGTTGTACAATGAAATAATAATTGATCAACTATATCTGTGTTTTATTTGATTCCTCTCTGTTTCATTCTTTCCTGTTGTGAGTGCTAAATTGCCACAACATTTTGGAGGTCCTACCGAGATGCCGATGCTGCGAGTTGCTGGGTTTCTCCCTGGGGGTCTCAACTCCCTTGGCCAGGCAGCCCTGAGACGGCTGTGGTAAAATCTCGAGGAATTGAGAAACCAGACTTTTTTAGACACATTTAAGGGGAAAAAAGGAGAGGAGTGTATTTAAGGCACAGCTTTAGTTGATTGTCGTTTGAAAGTTGTTTGTTTGGTTTGTTGGTCTTGTTTTATGTTGATAAATGTGTAGTCTGCCTGAGAAGTTTAAGGTTGACTGAGGGAATATGATCTTTGCTAGCCTTAATGACATATTATGCTGGAGGAATCACTGTATTTGCTCGTAGTCTTGAATTCTGCCTGAGAAGATCCTAATGATTTTTGTCTTAAGGTTCAGAGATGTATTTTTAGCATAGTTTTTGTAGGATACAGTTACGTCACATTGTGGTTTTTATGAGAATTTTTGAGAACTGATTGTTACCATTGCATTGCATTGTGAATATCATGGTATTTATCATCAACTAATAATTGTACTTAATTATATTTCAAAGGAAAAAGTTATATTACATACAGTAACATTAAGGGAAAGTAAAAAGAGATTTACTGAGTATATGAAGTAGCTATATTGAAATAAAAATATTTAGTTTTTATTTTCACCTAGAATAGATATAGAAAGAAGAGTACAACACATTTTTGTTATAAATATATATATATGATATATAAGTAAAAATAAGAATAACTAAATGAAAGGGTTACAAATCATTAGGGGGGTCGCTATGGGCACTAATAGCATTTTTGCCAAAATGGCATGGCAATTTGGGATTTCCTCAAAGTGGGAGTTTTCACCATGCCTCCTTGATATCACTGCGAAAAAGAATGTCGAAAAGATTTGAAGAAAAGATTAAAAAAGCAAAAGTAAGTCCCTGCAAAAAAGTTAACAAGAAATGGTCTAAACAGCTTGAGAGTTTGAAACTGTGGGAAAAGGAAGCTGAAAATAGGAAGAGGGTTGAGCAAGTTTGTAAGAGCGTTAGAGTGTTTGTCTCATTGAGTACTGATGGTGCAAGTGAACAAATTATAAAAATGACTCCTCGAGGCCTGATTGAAGAGGTGACAGGCTCAACTTATTACACATCGCCATTTTGTAGGGTTGTTGCAGATTTTGAGCCAAAATGGTCTCAAGATGGCTTTTTTGAAAAATCTGACATAGCAATGTTGAAAGACCTCATTGATCAGCCTTGCCCGTTTGCCCCCCCGATTGGGATTTTGAGTACATGACAGAGTGCCTTGGGGTCTGGAGCCCCATGGGTCGAAAGGTCAGCCACACAAATCAGATGATTCATAGCCGGCCAAAAACTAAATGAAGGGGGGGATCATGTAAACAAAGCTGAAACTGCTGCGAATAAACTAGGGGCTTTGTCACCCCCACCATACAGGGGGCTGCTAGAACAAGCTATGAAGCATCCTGCTTCTCCAAGCACAGTAAAATCCCCTTTCCCTTTCTGGGCCAGTACTACTCCGAACAATGGAAAGACAAGATCAGGAACTGTTTATCAGTCAGGTGCACCACCATAGCCACATTTCTTATCTATGCCTGAAGAACAATCTGAAGTAAACAACTTGATGCTTGGACCAATGACAGATTATCCAAACGGTACGGGAGGCGTACAGCATGTTTACAGACCATGGAAAGTTGCAGAATTACAAGCCATTATTGAAAGACTTCCAGAACCAAAGAATAATGGGAAAGTATTTGCCAATGCTCTGGAAAAAATTGTGACACAGTGCAGACCTACTTCAGGTGAAATGGAGCATATCTGCTCAACTAAGATGGGTCTTGGTTGGGGCGAAGTCAGACCTGCTAATTGGGATGCAACTGCTGCATGGAGTACTGACAATACTTCCACCTATCAGACTCAGCTTGCAGCTTTACGCCAGTCACTAGAGATGAAATACAAGCCAATGATAAATATGACAACTGTGAACCAATGTACACAAAAATCAGGGGACATTTTTGATGATTAATGCACACAGTGGAAATGACCACCCACTACTGTTGATGATTCAGTATGGGAAAGACAATTGGCTAGTTGCACAAGATGGCGTCTATCAACTTCCGGCGGCTGAGTGTGCGGTTGTAAACTTCCGGTCTATAGTAGAGCGGTAGAGGGAAGAGTGTATAGATAGCGAGAAAGAGATAGCGTATATATATTATATAGGCACTATTTTACACTCAATGTCTCCAAGACCTACCGAAGGTTAACATCAGTGATGTACATCGGCTGGTACAAGCGGCAGGCTCAGCCCCGAGGAGCAAAAGAGAAAAGGGGTTCAAGATGTAGCTACATATCCAGCTACGTCGACAATTATGAAGGTAAGTGACAAACAAAGCTGTAGTTACAGGCTAACTTTGACAAATTGACAGTGTTGATACAGTGTAAAGCGTTTTAATGATGTACTATTACGTTTTTTTGGATAACATGAATGATATCCAATTCCCCACAGTTCCAAACAAAGAACTACCTTCAGGGAGAGTGAGCATCAGGGCTAGCTGTTGCAGGTCCATGAGAAAGCATGAAAAGCCTCACGATCTCAGAGTAGGGAGGAAAATAAAAAGTGTTCATCGGTTCAAAGCCTCAATCAGGTTCATGTTCTGGGGTTTTGATGTGGCAAGAGTAGGTAACCTGTGATTTAGGATTCAAATAAGCCCCCCATATTGTTTATTATGTTATAACTTAGTACTTTTTAACGCATGTAAGATATTCAACACTAAGCTGTCTGTGGCTCTTTCCTGCTTCAACACTGCAAATGTCCCCTCTGTGGGACTAATAAAGGTATTCTGATTCTGATAACGGGACGAATTTGTACAAAGGGGCACACAGCAATGTAGTGCCGACTTTCTTACACGCTGGAAGGCCAATCGCTTTTCTTTACCCCGAAATCCGCTCATTCTTGCTCTCGGTGTGACATAACAAACTGCCAAGCTGTCAAAACTCTGTACTCAAACCGGAAGTACTCAGCCGCACACCCAGCCGCCGGAAGTTGATAGACGCCATCTTGTGCACAGAGCCTATTGGTCCAGACTTTGGTGGATGGATTGTTACCAGAGATAAGAGCTCTTTTTGTCAGGTATTGCGTTGCATGGCAGAGTGCTAGGTTGACTGAAGAATCACAATGAAAAGAAGACCAAGTCAACATTGAGAAACTTCAGATGGTTCAACTTGCTTATTATTCAACAGCAGCAAACAGAAGAAGAGGTGGAGGCAGAGGAAGAGGTGAAAATAGAGGGAGGGGACAAGAAAGGAAACCTTTCTTTGGAGACAGAGATACCTGTCACAGGTGTCATCAAAAAGGCCATTGGGCCCAGGATTGCACTGAAATACTACCACAGGAATGGGATAATGATCAAGGAAAATCATACCCACCAATTGGAGATGTGTCAGTAAATAGACCATTTGCCAACAAGAATCGCCCATTTCAAAGATCATGACTTCCCGAGCAAGCCTCAGATTCTACTGCCATTCTACAGGAAGATAGTGAAAGTCCCCAACCAAATGTTTCTGAAATAACTAATCAGTTCTACCTTTCTCTTCGCTACAAATCTGAATAACTTCCAATGTTCAAAATAACAATTCACGGCAAAACTTACGAGATGTTGGCTGATACAGGAGCAACTGAATCTTCATTGAGATCAATAACAGAGGATTTTGAGATGACTAAGGACATAAAGACCTGTATTGGAGTTACAGGCACACCTATAAAATGTGGAGTGACTAAGCTATGTCCAGTTGAATGCAAAGACTTGATGTTTCAAATATACGTCATAAATTCCGTGATTGTGCCAGATTGTCCAGTAAATCTGGTAGGAAGACATCTGCTGTGTGCGCTAGGCCTGACTATTGTATGCAATGACAATGGTTTAGAGTTGAGGAAATCTGAGGTTGTTGACAGGCTTTTTGATCTTATGGCATGCCACTCCCTAAGCACTCCTGAGTCTATTAAAATCCACCTGGCGTTGAACAGGGTCCCAGAACAGTTATGGTCTACTCATAAGTATGATGTGGGTCTAATTAAGGATGCAACACCAATGGTTGTGGTTCCTAAATCTGATTACTGACCTAATAAACGGCAGTACCCTCTGAGACCTGATGCAGAGGAAGGCATGGCTCCCATTATTGAGCAACTCCTAAAGATGGACAAATTGTTCCAGCGCCAACATCTCCATGTAATACTCCACTTTTCCCAGTAAAAAAGGCTGATGGTGAAACTTGGTGACCTGTTCATGATTTGCGTGCTGTAAATGAAGCTGTATTTGCTTGAGCACCTGTTGTACCTAACCCAGCAACAATCTTATCCTCAGTACCTGGCAATGCAGATTGGTTCACTGTGATAGATTTGGCTAATGCATTTTTCAGTGTTCCAGTTGATCCTGAATCTCAAAATTGGTTTGCATTTACATTCAAAAACAAAAAGTACAAGTGGACTCGATGTCCACAGGGCTATTCAGAATCGCCGACAGTATATTCAGCTTCCTTGCAAGAGAATTTGGCTGGTTTTATGGTTCCTAGGAACAGTACCTTAATTCAGTACATTGATGATTTGTTGTTATGCTCAACATCTGAGGAGAATTGTACTGTTGACACAAATGCGTTGTTACATTATTTGGCTTCACAGGGGCACAAAGCGTCCCTACGACAACTCCAACTGGTGAAAAAACAAGTGCACTATATAGGACATGAGATATCTCAAAACAGACGAACAATTGGCAAAGACAGAATTAAAGTGGTATTGTCAATACTTAAACCACTGACAAAAAAGTGCTATCTTTTTTGGGATGCACAGGCTATTGTCGACAATGGATTTGTAATTACGCAAAGTTATCTCAACCATTGTCAGACATTGCGCATGCGACGACACTGACTGCAAACGACTCAGTGACTTGGACTTCAAATGTTCACAGTTTACAGCATTCGCAAGCATTTTCTGCAGGAAATGCATTTTCTAGTTATTGATTGTTGTACAACGAAATAATAATTGATCAACTATATCTGTGTTTTATTTGATTCCTCTCTGTTTCATTCTTTCCTGTTGTGAGTGCTAAATTTCCACAACAGACATATGCACGGCGGCATCTTGGTCAACGCCAGGCCCCTTCATAAAGTTTGATCTCTTGGACATGTCTGGCTCCTTTTCATCGTCTGTGCTTGCTGGGGCAACGCAGGACTGGTGAGTGGGCATCTGACCCCCTCCCCGGACGTAATGCGCTTATGTTTTTTTCTTATGACGTGACGTGCACATGGGCCCATAGGGGCTGGAGGACTCTTTTTCCCCTGCTTTAGGGCAGGAGGGGGGAGTCCTCCACATTATAGCACACCTCCGCGGGGTAAGAGCGTCAGGGTGTGCTCTGTCAGCCGCAGCCTCTTTTCTCTCCATGGTTACGACCGAGGGAGAGGTGAGTGAGGCACAGCGGCTGCTAACCAGAAAGCCGGTCAGAAACAGTGAGATGGAACAGTGTTATTGTGGGACGACAGCGCGTGTATTAGGGCTGAACGATAAATCGTGTCATGGCGATAACCGCGATATGCGCATGCGCGATATTCGCATCGCAGGGACGTGCGATTTTCGCAGGGACGAATGTTTTTTTTTTTCATTTTTTTTTCTTAGGTCGTGCGATATTAAGTAGGTACATTAACTCAAACACGTCATGTTACAATTATTTTGCTGCTTGCTAAAAAAGGAAAACTTGTGTGGCTCTCATATCAGGGGTACTTGAGTGAGTGACATGCAGGCTCTGCATGCACAGCAAACCAACAATCACAATCATTCTTGATCAGATCACAGCAGGCCCCGCCCCGCTAGTTTGCAGACCATCAAAACACCGGTAAAAAATGAGCGAGGCACAGGAGGACAATACCGGTGAGAATGAAGATTTACTTCTAAAAAGAAAAGCAACATGGGGGACCCTGATGTAACAAGACGACATGGGGGACCCTGATGTAAACAAGACGAAAAGTCTTTCTCTGTCTGCATCCCCTTAACAATTGTATGTTTTGAGCTGTACTGTACTGTACCCAATATACAAGCTGTTAATAAACTTTTCAATCAATCAATCAAAACATCTGCCATCTGGAACTATTTTGGATACAAAAAGGTTCTTCTCTTCTTCATTCACAGATGAACCCCAACATGCATTATCATGACATGTTAGATCATGACTTAAGGTATGATGAGTCTACCAGTTAAGATCCAGACGTCCGTGACTAAAATCCTTCATCCGGTTAAGTATAGTTAAAAAAAACGCAATATATATCGCAGGGGGAAAAAATATCGCAATGTCTTTTTTTTCCAATATCGTGCAGCCCTATCGTGTATACATTGGGACTCCGCCCACTGTACCCATATAGTCCAGTAGAGGGCGGAGCCTGTGAGAGATATAACGAAGGGTTATGTATGGTAACTCTTGTTATATAAACACAGGCGGAGCCCTCTACCTCTGGCTGCTTGCTGAAGAGAAGTAAAGGATGGCAGTGAGGAGGTGAGGCCTCCTTTTATGCGGTGAGATGCACACGCATTCAGGTAGGCCCGCCCAGGGGCCGGCTACGTCTATAAAGTCTCAGTGAATGAATGTTTGCCTGATAGGATTGAGGGGAGTACCCATAGAGTCCAGTAGAGGGCTCCACCTGTGTTTATATAACAAGGGTTACCATACTAACCACCACGTTTTTGCAGTAATGTTGTTAGGTAACCGTTACAGTAAAAAGTCAATGAATTTCAAGAAAATATGTCAGCTCACTAAGGCACTTAACATCAATGATTTAAGAAACTATGTAATGGGTCAGATGTGAAAAAGCAACACAAGCAACGTGTCAACTCTGATTTCAGGATCTGGGCCACTGTGTGTAGGGCGGAGCTGGACAAATATATGAAGAATGCTGAATACCTACACATTATATTAGCAATGCAATGGCAGAATCCAATAGTATGGAATAGTATGTGTTAGTTATGTGTACATTTTTTGACGATAGAGTTGAGTGAGTGTTGCACCGCAGCTTGCTGAGGGGTGATGAGAGGGATGTTTCTCATTCATATGGATTACGAATTATTGAATCATTGGTCTCTAGCAGCAGCCAAGGAGACACAGAGAGAAATACATTTCTGCTTTGGCATGCGACGATTAGAAAACTAATGCAGCCTAAAAATACTTCAAACAATTCTGAATGTTCTCATTAACTGGTGCATGTACTTGAATAACAAAATTGTGCCCACATATTCAGTAATGTCTTACACTCTGAATATTTTGTCTACGTTTTTAAAACTACTTGCAGATCAAAAACAAACACATTTAGTAGAGCCTGTGCCATAGCCCATGGGTCCTCTGAATTCCCTCATACAAGTAATAGGGATGTCATATTCTACCTTAAAATGTATGAGAACAATTTTTCACAAAAATAAAATGTACCTCTAAATTGCATCAACCCCTCCGTTTACAGTAATATAAGTTCATAAAAAATAATGTATTGCACTATAGGAGAGTATCATTGGATTGCATTAAAGACTAAGCGTCACTGTGTTTATTGCCACAAATTAAGGAAAGGGCTGTACATTTAAAATGTCAAAGCATCATGAAGAAAATCAGCTGAAGGTTATGTACTGCAATTAATGACGTGCACTATTTCCATAATGTTGCCAAAAATGAAAGTGTGTGTGTTTGTGTGTGAGGGTGAACCTAGTGAAATCTTCTCCCCAGAGTCAGCAGGCAGGAGGAAGACGAGCAGGGCCAGGGTGGAGATGAGGACGCAGGGGATGAGCAGGTTGAGGCCGTAGTAGAGAGTCCGTCTGCGCATCACCACGGTGAAGGTGACGTCCGGGTACGGCTCCTCGCAGCAGTCGTAGAAACGCTCGTTCTTCCGTCCTGGAACCCCTGCGAGACAAAACACAGTCAGCTATGGAGGAATTTTTGAATTTGCAATCCTCTGCACTTCACACTCAGCAGTCTCTTCTTACCGACAAGATCCCACTCTCCATTGGCAATGTAGCCAGTGATATCCGCCTCCACCATCTTCAGGTCCAGAGACCAGCCCCCGTATGTCCAGGAGCCAAACTTCAGGTCACATCTCTGGACATCAAAGGGGAACCAGCGAACATCAATGTAGCAGGTGCTCTTGAAGATGCCTGGTGTGGGGAGAAACATTGGAGGAACACTTTCTTTGATATGTAGGACACTTCCCCTGCTACTTAAGAGACACAGACATGGATGGAGTTATATTCAGAGCTCTGATAGAGATGCAACTTATCTAGACCATAAGTGTAGTAAATCCCCCTGCTTTTTTTGGTCTTGTGGAGGCAGGGCTTAGCCTCCACCACACCTGATACAACTTAAGGCCTGTAATCAGCAGTGCTCAGACTCTCTCCAGTTTCTGCAGCAGCTTGCTGATCCCCATGGGCTCTCTTCACATGCTGAACATCGATGCATATTTTGAGTAAGTTGTGATTATGTTTATTGGTGGCTTATCCTTATCCTGCAAAAGCAATGTTTGATTTGTTGTACTAGAGCGTTGAAGCCCTTCCTGATTTCTATTTTGTGTTTTAACCTTAAAATCATCACCATCTACATAGAGGGTCTACTGCATGTGAAGAAATAAATGCTTAAACTGCTCTTACTGGTGGTCCTCATACTTTGAATGGTATGCCAACGCAGAGGCACTTCAGGAACTCTCTCTAAAACTACCAGCTAGTTTTTACAATAGGTAAAAGGGGGATATTAAAAATAAATATAAAGGGAAAAGGAAATGACAGAGGCCAGCAGCTAAAGAGGCAGCAAGAAAGAAAGTTTTTTCTCCAACAAGTTATGGAGCTCACGTGCCATACATCCTAAGGAGAGTAACAAATCCAATACGACAATGAGATGAAAGGGCCGGTAATTCTTTAGGAGAGCACCAAACTCATTTCCATCCATGTTTAAGAAAGATATGAGACGTCGGCAGTAAACAAAGTCTCTCTCCTCTCTCTCAGAGCCATGAAGATGATACACCTCAGCAGGGAATAAATTGAGAAGGGGAGCATAAAAAATGTAATGACTGTGTTTTACTGCACTGAACCAATACATGTTATCAGGAAATGATATGGAACAGCCGTCGAGGTCCCATCTGCATAAAGCTTACCCATTTAATGCAGTTGAGTTGAGCTCAAGTGGCGACTGGCTATTTTGCAACAATATGACAAGGTTCATTTGGAACAGTTGAGAGATATGCTTGAGACAATCAACCCAGAATAAATTCAATGATGGAGCTATTTACGCGAGTATTGATTAAGATGCTGTGGCGAGGCCTGCCAGGGAGAGCAGTAATCACCAGCTGTGACAGGAAGGCCTTCTCATTCAATGTATTCCGGTGCATGCATGTGTGTGTATGTGTGTTAAAAGTACACATATGGGTTCATTTGTCTTGTAAGACCGCAGAGACAGGCAGAAGTGAGCCAGAAGGGGCTTGTTCAAGAGGAGTGCATCACTGATTAAAGCATCACTTCCAGAGCTTGGTGGTGTGAGCCATGTGTTTGAAGCATATGACAATAAATTACTGTTATTGAACATTATAAAACACAAAGGGATCATATCATAGCAGTTCAACAATTTAGGGAAATACATTTGCATTTTAACCTAATTAACACAGTCCTTAAAAGGCAGGTATGTAATTTATTTCAGAAACACTTTTTGTTATATTCCATGCATGGAATGCTCTTAACATCCCGATAGCAATGAATATATTAAATGCTTTGACAATGTCGCTCTATGCAAGTCAATGGGACTCCCTGATAGTTGAACATCGACGCTAAAGGGCCCCCCACTGCGTTGATAGTGACGCTAAGGGATCCTGACATTGGACGAGTTGGGAGTGAGAATGTGTTGGGCAGTGACGAGAATACTAATTTCCGGCAGCAAGAGCTGCGTCCCTAGCAACCACGTTACTATGAAAACGCCGACACGGGAAATACTGTTTTCACGCCGAGAGATGACGATAACTTCACATGGACACTGGTTAATAAAGTGTTATAAGTGTCATAGACAGTGTATTATCCTTAAAATATATGTAAAACAAAACCACTTATGATCTTTTTATTTGAGTGGTTTACTAATGACAGTTAATTCTGTTTTTGCTATTGATGGTTTCATTTTTGTGAAAAATAATAAAATTCATTAACGTGCTTTAACCACTAGGTGTCCCTTTCTATCAGCTGTGCACCGTTATGGTGTAAATACAGCCTATCTACCAATTGGTTCAAATATAAAAGCCGAATTAGTGTTGATACTGCAAGGAGACGTATTGTGTGAAAAGAAAAGTAAGATGTTGTTTAATTGCTGATATATTTATGATCCACGTCACGTTTTAAGTTTTGGCGGCAGTTTTTCCTGTTTGTCCAGAAGTCTTCTCATCAGGGCTCTATAAATAGAGAACTACGGCAGATATGTAACCGTGTATTACAATGCCGTTATGTGATGACTTTCAAAGAGAAAAGCAAGCACACTCGGAATAAAGTATTTTATTTTTAAAAAATGTTTTCGGATTTCACATCGCATAAACACCAAATCCCAGCGTGCATTGCGGCTAAACCATCCAATCATCGAGCTGAGGATCTTGCCTACATCTGTTTCCGGTTTAGTTTATGATGGATGTATTTTGTTATACACACATTCCTTCACATTTAAATTTAAATTAAAGTATTTTGTGAGGCCTTCGAACATGTTTTTAAATATAACTACGGTTGTAGTTGAAGAGTTTATAATTTAACATGAACCGAAGCTGTTGCCTGGCAACGCAATCGCACAACGTCACGTCCGTTAATTCCACATCCACACGCATGGATTAACATCGATTTAATACATTAATGTAGCCTTTGTTTATGCTAAAAGAGGTGTCGACCAGCTGGGGCAACAAGAAAATCGGCGTAATCAAGTGTGACTATTAACATTTTTAATTATTATATTAATATTGACAATAACAACCGACCGTCGGGGTAGCATTTGCTTGGCATTTCCGGGTATTTCTCCACTGGTTAACATGGGTTAACAATACCGTGTAACTGTCACGTTTGAAGGGACGAAATCGTGACATCTTCACATCTCGCAGCATGGTAAATCGTGACATCTTCACATCTCGCAGCATGGTAAATCGTCACATGTTCACGTCTCGCAGCATGGTAAATCGTCACATGTTCACGTCTTGCCTGGCCTACCAAGGCCTGCCTAACCATACCGCACTAAGCCGTGCTAGGTCCTGCAGTGGAAAAGCGCCATTATATAAGTCTGATGTGTTTCCTAAAACAAGTAGCAAGTCTTACAATTTGGAATCTTTCTTTCATCTGTTTTTACTGACCTGTCAGGACTGATTTAATAGCTCTTACCTGGAGGTAGGTAGGAACAGGTGCCCGAGGAGTTGACCAAAATGTTGGTGTGAAACGTAGCATCAAATCTTTCATCAGCACTGTGGACAACATACAGCTACATCAGTTTTTACTGCGGCGTTAACCAAAGTGCAGCTTTAGTGGAAAACATTTTAATAAATTCAAACAGTGATGTAACCTTTGAGAGACCCAGTTTTAATCATGAAGATGCTAAACTAATTTGGATGAGCCACACACAGCGAGCAGAAGATATTTGGTTTTGTATATTTTTCTATCTCATTATCAGCAGCAGGTACACGAGGAGTCAGAAGAGATGCAACAACATGTCCCTGGAGATGGTTATTCAGAATTAAGATTCTCCCCCTGATTCACTTCCCCTAAATAAACTCCCAAGAGCTTAAAGCATGGTTGAGCTGAAGTTGAAAGTGAAAAAGACTAACTTTGAGCAGTATCTAATTAAAATAATCTGAAATTAAGGCTTTCCTCAGAGGGACAATGACAAATGAAGTGCTTTGCCATTTATTAGTGACATGTCTAGCCACATGAATATATTTTATTTATTTTATTCTGAGGGCTTTTTATTTCATGCAGAACACGAGGTGAATTTTCAGAATCTGGTGTGGATTAAAGTTGTATTACTGTATTTCATTTTTGATTTATTGTAAAAGGAAAAAAAACAGTTGCGAAATGCTTTTTTATGGCAACATAAAAAAAGAAAATGTTCAATTTCTTAGAGCTTCTCTTGTGTGTATCTTCCGGTTTGATTGTACAAGGGATCCGTCTAAACAGCATAAATGACTAAAACAGTCATGAGTCGCTCATTTTAACTTTAGAGTTGCCACCTGCTTCATTTGTGGGATTTGATCATTAAAACAATGAAAAAAAGGGAATCTAAGCCTGTTCGTTCCATCTCTGGGGAAGTTTCATCTGCAAAAATGTCAAGAGAAAAAGGGGGAACTTCACAGAGCTTAAAGTCCTGCTGACAGAAATCAGCAGACGTAAACATAACAAATCAAGCAGTCAAAGGTAGATAACCATGTTTCAGGTAGAGTGAAATGTAAGCACTCAAAGGGATAGTATTTATTTGTTGTGATTTTGTTCTCATGAGGCCCTAATGTGATTCTTAATGACACATCTTCAACACAAGATAACATTGACACAATTGATTCCCTTATGTTTAAGAAAAATAATGTAATCTGTGCAAGAATCACAGCCAGTGCCATTGTAATGGTTGTTATTAATTATAGAACATAATCCATAATAGCATAATCCCTCTGAGATCCTCCCCATTATATTGTGTAGAGGACAATGCATGCATGCTGAGTCCGACACCATGCATATCCAATTACAGGGAAGCTCTAAACCAGACCTGGGCATTGTACGGCCCCCGGGCCACATTCTTTCACACACAGTGACGTCACGAGCTACCCACAATGCAACACGCGCCATATAAATATATATAAATGCACCATTTTCCTGGAGGTGCTAATATCCTGGAAGTGCAAATATAAACAGCTAGCTAACTAGCCAGGCAGAGCGCAGTAGGTTTTTTTTCTGAATTAACGACCGAAGAAATCGCTGCATGTCTTCGGATTACATCTCTGGACTTGAGGGGTGTGCTTTAGGTCGTTACCAGCGTAAACTAGAGCTGTGTGGGTTGTTACAGACTGCCTGCAGATGTATGGAAAAACGACAGTGGCCTTCGTCGATTTTGGCTGCATCTACGTCTAATTTCTGGAAACACCAGGTGAATACCCCACTTGTCACAATAATATTATCATGCCATTGCATATGTGGTATTTTAGAGTTGACTAGATATTGATTAAGGCAATAGACTATGATATTCAGTACAGGAAGTTTAGCAACACCTAGACGGTGTACGGCTGCTTGCACCTCGCGTAAAACGGCGCAGACCGGAAGTACGGTGTCGCGCTCGGCCCAATACCCGTATGTGTGTGTGAAAGAATACGGCCCTTTGGTTGACTCTGACCGGACCGTGTAAGGTTAATTAGAAATTACAAAATAAACATATTTTCTAATTTTTACCTCATGCATGGACTAAAGCTGCAATGCTTTTATTTTGAAGTTGTTTTTTATTCACGTACATAATGACGCAATACGTCAAATCAAGACGTCACGTGCGCGTTATTGGATCATTGTCACAAGACGACTTTTGCGCTCAAAAATGTCAGCTCATGCTAAAAAAAGATGCCGAATGTAGGGTTTTCAACAAAAATTGGACTGCTAAGTATATACTGAAGTCGGAGGTAAAGCCGTGTGTTTAGTTTGCGGGGAGAAGATCGCCGTGTTCAAGGACTACAATTTGAGTCGGCATTACGAGACGAAACTCGCGGAGAAATACAAAAACTTGACTGATGCTGAAAGGGTGCGCACATCGAACGCTTTGCTAGCTAAGCTGCAAAAGCAGCAAGGCTTTTTTACCAAGCTTCACACATCCAAGGATGCAGCAACCAAGACCAGCTTTGTGATATCCCACAAAATAGCTAAACACAGTAAGCCATTCTTAGAGGGGGAGTTTGTCAAAGAGTGCTTAGTGGACTTTGCAGCACTAATATGCCCTGAAAAAAAAAGAAGCATTTGAGCAAGTCCGGCTGTCCAGGCGAACCGTGACGAGAAGGATCGAGGACATTGCGGGGAATCTGGAGCTTCAGCTGCAACATGAAGTGGCAAGTTTTGACTTTATCTCCTCGGCTTTGGACGAGAGCTGTGATGTCCGCGACACAGCGCAGTTACGCGTATTTGTCCGTGGGATAACGCTGGACTTCAAGATTACGGAGGAGCTGGCAGCAATGCGGCCGATGAAAGGGACGACGACAGGGAGCGATCTGTTCACGGAGGTAAATGCGTGCATGAACACGCTGGGACTGAAATGGGACAGACTGGCAGGTGTCACAACAGACGGTTGTCCAAATCTTACAGGTAAAAATGTTGGACTTTTGAAACGTATGCAAGATAAAGTGACTGAAATCGACGCAGATCAGAAATTGGTATTTTTGCATTGTATTATACACCAACATGTGTTGTGCAAGTCAGTGCTAAAAATGCACCATGTTATTGATGTTGGTACTAAAATAGTAAACTTCATCAGGGCACGGGCATTGAATCACAGACAGTTTGTTGCACTTTTGGAGGAGCATGAGACTGAGCATAGTGACATCGGCTACCACACAGCTATCAGATGGCTCAGCCTGGGCAAAGTGCTAAAAAGAGTTTGGGACCTGAAAGCAGAGATTCAAGAGTTGTGTGAGAAGAAAGGCAAAGACATCCCAGAGCACTCAGATGAGGACTGGATGGCAGATTTAGCATTTGCTGTTGATGTGACTGCACTGATGAATGAACTGAACACCAAACTGCAAGGCAAGGGCCTTTTTGTTCATGAGATGCACAGCCTGGTGAAGGCTTTCATGACAACGATGCAGTTTCTTTCAAGCCAACTGGAGAGCAACACTCTCACTCACATGCAAACCCTGAAAGAAGTCACACCATCAGCTGATCACCTCCGCAGGTACTCATCCATGTTAGGAGCATTGCATGGTGAGTTTTCAAGGCGATTTGAAGATCTCCGAACAATCGAGGATGAAATGCTCATGATTTCCTCTCCCTTTACCTTTAGTGTGGATAATGCACCCAGTGATGTTCAGCTGGAACTCATTGACCTGCAGTCTGATGCAGTACTGGTAGAGCGCTTTAAGTCAGGATCTCTGCTGGATTTCTACTCTTCTCTCGAGGAGGAGAACTTTCCAAACATGAGGAGACATGCTCAGAAGATGTTGGTTCTCTTTGGCTCTACCTATGTGAACAAACATTTTCAAAGATGAAGTTTATGAAATCCAGGTATAGATCCTCTCTCACTGATGATCATCTGTCAGCTGTGCTTCGCATCTCCACCTCAGACATTCAACCTGACTTCGATGCACTCGTTAAAGCCCAGCAGAGACTAGATTTCTCTCACTGAACAAGAAAAAAGAACTTAAAAACACCAAATGAGGTGGTTAGGCTACAAATGTAGGCATGTGAAGGTACCAACGAGCAGTGAACTGGGACACTTTCTTTGGAAGCCTTTTTCTCAAAATCACAGTTCAGTGACAGTTCAATATGATGTATCTTGCTGAATGTTTGGAGCACAAAGACAATGTTGTGATGTCTTAAGAATGCTAAGAACCTTTTCACAACTTTCCAACAGTATATGAAACTCAAAATGTGTTTTGTAGTGAATGCGACTGAACATTTTCACTAATATGAGTCAGAAATGGTGAAAAACGTTCACATTTTGTTTACCATTGTTTTGGGAAATTTGATTGAATAAATTACATTTTTTGTAAGGCAACCTCACTTTTTCATTGCTCAACTATAACATATACTCTTACCAGCTTGTCAAAACAATGCTATTTACTGCTTTTTATAAAGAAATACAATTAATATTATGTAGAATTGAGTTCAGCCTTTTGGCCCGACCCTCCACAATATTTTTTATTTCTCATGTGGCCATGGAAAAAATAATTGCCCACCCCTGCTCTAAGCCAATGGTTCCTTACAATACATACCTGTTATACAGCAGGATGTCTGGCTTCCAAATGAGATTGTCAGGAAATCTCACATTGGGCACACCTGGATAATCTGATGGATTCCACCGCAGGTAAAAATCATCCCAGTACTGCAGGACGCAAAAACATAATGTACTTTTTTTTATATTTCACATATATCTATAACATGACCTGTATGTGGCTCTGCGTTAGGAAAGCTTTGCCTGAAAGCTCGACCTGGGATTCACTGTACCACTAGTGTGTACTAGCAGCAGCGACAGCTACTATAATGGGTAATATAAATGTATGTGACAGCAGCTACGGGTAACATAATGCAATGACATGCTACAAGAATTTTGTTCAATTTCTGTGTCAGGTATAGCAACTTCTGACGAGGGAATTTTGATTTTCCACAATTGCATGCTATTCAAACTGTATGAAGCACAAAGCAATGGATATGTAATATTGTACATCTTTGAGTGATTTTCAATACATATAAATGAGCTACAGGTTATAACATCAGCTGACATTTAGACACATTAGTGGAATTTAAGTTTGTGCACAGAATATCAATGCAGTGAAGAGGCATAATAACACTTGGATCACAAACTAATGAGCAATGTCACTGTTTTAATATGTGTCATTGAAATGATCAAACAGAACATAATCTCCTTAGTAGGTGAAACTGTACAATGTGTGTACATTAAAACACAAGTAAAATACTGAATCTTGCACCATGTCTGACTCTTTGAAAAACAGAAAGCTTTTCAATCTGCCATGTGCTACACTCTCACATTCTTTCTCATTGGATTTGGGGTTTAGCCCCCCCTCTGAAAACCCCATTGTTTAAGCGAACCTCCTTTACCAAAACATTGCACTCAGATTTTTTACATCTTGAGGAAGTGCATTATTATAAAAAGGCTTTGGCTTATCCTTTATAATTTATTTTCAATTTACTTAAACCATCATGGAATTCAAATAAAGGCTGTTATCAGCAAGGAGAAATATAAAGGTCAGTCGTAAATGAAGGCTGGGCAAAATATATGAAAGGATCATTTGGTTAATTCATAATAAAGTGCATTTTGCCCTTATTAACAGAAATACTAAACTCAATCACAAACCACATGTTTACCATCTGCTTCTACTTTTGACATACTAGCTAGCCTACACCAATTACATTTAAAGGAATGATATAATTTGTCAATGTGATCATGTACTGTGTGGTTCTGTAACCTTACAGAACCATCTTTAATGGCACAAAGTGACTTCCAGAGATAAACATCTTTAAGAAGCAACATATGCTATCTTGACACCTATAGAGATGCTGCTTCGAATTTTGTCTGCGTAATCTTGTGTTTGTACCAAAGTCGATTGTGTGAGGTGTGGAGAGTGAGAGAGATTGAGGGAGACTGCTGCTCTGATTCGACGGGGTGATTTAAAGCAGACCAAGCCGCCTTGAAACAGCTTACTGACAGTGCAGCAGCAGGGAGCCACTGTCACACAATGGACCGGCTGTGAGGAAATGTGTGTGCTGCGTTCATACACCCTATCTCAAGGAGGAGAAAGTGAGGAAACTGGGTGGCGAAATGGAAAATACTTGTAAATAAAACTATCTGGCAATAACTGCACATTCATTATGTATACATGCACAAACAAATACCAGCTAAAAGGCTCAAGTTTAAGTTACAGTGTATTTACAATGTTTCTTTCAAGTCTCTAAAGCAAATATGTGGCCACAGCTAGCATGGTTATCTATAGCTTAGGAAAAAAACTGTAAACAAGAAAAAATAGATAGCATTGCTCCATCCACAGGTAAAGACATTTACCTACCAGCACCTCTAAAGATGAATGATTAACATTTTACATTTTTTTTTGTAATCTTACAAGAATGGACATGTAAGAACCACAATGGGTGTTTTTTGGGGGATAACATGCCTCATTTGACAAGTCTTGTTGCAGCTGTTAGGACTTCAAGAAGTCACATCCAATAAATAGTCTGTCACATAACCCCCCAAAAAACAGCAGGGTGTACTCGTGATTAAACAAATGTTGTGAACATAAACAGGGTAAGTATAAAATGCATGGATTCATCATTTAAAAAGTACACTATGTGGCCATCAGGTTGTGAATGTAAACGTTTCTATAGTTGTAAGAAAAAAGGCTTACCAGTTGTAGCCAAATGTTGGTTGTCAAAACCTGGTTCTTCTCATCCTGTTAAAAAATGATGAAGTGATATTAACTGTTCAGGTATTTCGTTGTAGGTATCTCTCAATTTAAGTTTCACAATGGAGGAATCATAATTTCTAAGAGCCTTGGGTACAGAGAAGGTATTGACTGTAAAGCTGCAACATTAGATGCAAAGACGATCACATTAGACTTAAATGATCCAAAAAGAATGAATGTGAATGGAAGATAATTGGAAACAAACAAATACCTGCTAGTTTTGACTTTACCAATATTGGAGAAGTGAACATTATTACATATGAGAGTTGATTTTTAGCTGTGAAGTAAAGGAAACAATCTCTATACAAGCATAAGACCACCTTGCCCATATGTATGCTTAGTGATATATGTGAAGAGTCATTATTAACATACCACATCCATGATCTGCCTGAGGGTTAAGCCGAAGTGAACAGTGAGAGACTGCGAGTCATTGTCGACTGGTCTCACCAGTGGGTTGTAGTTAGACATCAGGTCATGGTACAGTTTGTGCTGCTCTGCCCCCTGAAGAGAAACTACAAAAGACAGAGAATCCAGGACAGTAATGTACCTTAACAATTACTTAACAAAAAAGGACTAAGTGTATCTGAGTGCTACACTTCACTAACACATACACTATATAGACAAAAGTATTGGACCACCTACACCTTACACCTACAGGAGCTGTTATGATATCCCATTCCAAATTCTTAGGCATTCATATGACGTTGGTCACCCCTTAGCAGCTTCAACTCTTCTGGTCAAGATTTGGACTGTGTCTGTGGTTCCTAAACGTTTCCACTTTGCACTAATACCACTTACAGTTGATTGTGGAATATCTAGGGGAGAAGACATTTCACGAACTGACTTTTTGTAATGTTGACATCCTATTACAATACCACGTTCGAATTCAGTGAGCTTTTTACAACCCAATCTTTCACAAATGTTTGTAAAGGCAGACTGCATAGGTGCTTGATTGTATACCTATGGCAATGGGACTGAATGAAACACCTGAATTCAATGATTAAGAGGAGTGTCCCAATACTTTTGTCTTTATAGTGTATGTATGCTGTTAGTGTAATATTTTATTTTGGTGAATACTTTCATAACC
Organism: Gymnodraco acuticeps; assembly: GCF_902827175.1. Lineage (NCBI taxonomy): Eukaryota > Metazoa > Chordata > Actinopteri > Perciformes > Bathydraconidae > Gymnodraco > Gymnodraco acuticeps. The sequence continues at coordinate 5,620,501 of NW_022990271.1, forward strand.
TGTAGGATATTTAGCTATTAAGTCAAAATTCCTGACAGTTCCCAACCATATATTGAGTGAAGCTTTAATAGTTCAGGGTTACGTGTTATAACAGGGGGTGGGACTTAACAGCTATTGTGCAGGTAAGATGTGTTGTGATAAGGGTAGCCCAAATTAAACATTAGATCATTACCACTTGCCACAATGGGCCTCTCACTCAAAACAATAACAAAATAGTTTGGTGGTGTTGTGAAGTCGTAGATCATGGGAGGTTGTCATTGCAGTCAGCCCTGATGATGGAAACCGGTTAAACACTCAATAAGCAAAAAGATTCAATGTTACCCTGTCATACAATGGAGAGAGGGGCTACAAGCGTTTGATTAAAGTCCAATGGCTAAAATACTTTGTTGAGTTAGATAAAGTGGATACAAATGTAATTTATGAAAGCTTGTAAGAACACCTAATAACTCTGACACATGCGAGGACATTACAAATATGTTGCTATCACAGGAATAATAATACTACATGAGACTTGTATAGCGCTTTTCAGGAAACTCAAAGACGCTTTGACAGAGAATTACAAAACAACAACAACAAAAAACTGCAGTCTATGCATGCAACGGAATGAAATAGATGGTTAACTTGATTACAATTAAGGATTCATCTTGGGTTAAAAATGATCCGAAACATTTGGATAATATAAGCACAAAACTCAACAAAGAATATAACATGGGTGAAGTCGTTGTTGGGCAAGAGGAAGTGTTACCCATTATACTTTATGTTCAACGATGAGTTTGAGACAAAGAAACATTTCACCCCCATTTTACATCATCATCATTACAGCATTTATTCACTTCACTAATGGCCACAACCCAATTATCCTAAACTACCTATGAGAAGCACATTATCCCAATGATTTGGCAGAGAACTTTAGGCTTCTCCCCATTCCTCTGCCTTGTGTTGCATCCGGTTATTTCATAAAATAAAAGAAAGACTGAAAGATTAGCTGAAAGTGTGTCTTTGTCCATGACACTATGCCTTTTATCCAACCCGGTAGCTGCCCCCTCCGAACCCCACCAGCCGTAATCAAATTTCATCATGAAGTCTAGCAAGATGACATCAATGTGTGTTTTTGTCCTACGATTTTTCTGCCACACAATCCAGGACATTACTGGCTATCAGACCACAAAAGGAACATTTCTGAGACATTGTTGACATAATGTTGCTGATTTGTGGTCATAAAAAAAAAAGTATCGCCTTTCTAACTTTATATCAGATTGAACAGCCTTAATAATATCAAAGAGATGGGCAAGGGATTAAAGTACCACATATGCCTGGACATTTAGATATGCACGTCACGTGCAGACACTAAAACGACTTATATGCCTCTTCAGACTCTCGGGAAGCCTCAATTAACTATAAAGTGTAGAGTGAAGAGTCTGAGTCGATGAACATTTTCGAAATTCTGAGACGCAGCATGTCTTAAATAATTTGTGTGATAATAACCATTTGAGGAACAGGGTTCTTAAGATTTTTTGCTTTTTTCATTTGCAGAGAGTGATTTCATTCAGCCTTATGATTAGTTTTCTTTTCACAGCACAGGCAGGGATCTGGTTCATACACAGCAATGGAAAAGTGTTGCAACATAATGCGAGAGGCACAACAAGAACAGCTTCACTCTGGTCTTAATAAAGAAACAGTCCATGAAAAATGAATTTAGTGTGATATTTCCAGTGACCAGCAGGTCCATGCTGAAAAAACGTTCTATATTAAACTTTCTACCAGGTCTTATTTAAATGTGCTAGTGAGGTCATTATACACAATTTGCTTAAACATACAATTTAATCACGATAATAACACTACTATATGCAATTAGACATTTATTCTTACAATATAATAATTTTACTGTCTGTATAATTACTTTCATATGATCACTTACTTTTTTATAATGCTTATACTTCATTGATATCATGGGTGTGTACTTATCTGATCATATTTGTATTAACGTGTAATTGACTCTTTTTTTAATAAGTCACTCTACTCATCTCAGTTTTGCCTTTCTCTAGACTGGCTTTAACGATGTAAATGTAGTGCTTTTTATGTATTGTTAGACGAATAAAATATATCTGATTCTTTCTGATTCTAATGTCACTTAAACTCAGTATTTGGCACAACAGTTAAGCTATGTAATTATGATTATGATGAATTAATAACATGCAACGCAACAACAACACGTCCCAAAAAAAGAGTTAATTTGCAATTGAAGCACACATTGACAGCCTACCTTTCACAGTGAAGGCGCTGACTGCGAGGAAGAGCAGAAAATGCACTGAGTCCATGTTGAACCGAGCGAGGAGTGAGAACAGACTAATCCCTCAGTCCTTCTCTGAGCCGAACCTGACGGGAACCGGAGAATACAGTGTGTGTGTGTGTGTGTGTGTGTGTGTGTGTGTGTGTGTGTGTGTGTGTGTGTGTGTGTGTGTGTGTGTGTGTGTGTGTGTGTGTGTGTGTGTGTGTGTGTGTGTGTGTGTTGTGTGTGTGTGTGTGTGTGTGTGTGTGTGTGTGTGTGTGTGTGTGTGTGTGTGTGTGTGTGTGTGTGTGTGTGTGTGTGTGTGTGTGTGTGTGTGTGTGCATGCATTAAATAACTCCTCCTTCTAGCTGCTGTTTGACAGGACAGCCATGATTTGTTGTAGGCAACATCAAGTATCTGTCCACAGCAGTTTGTCTCACAGATTGACCTACTGATAGAGGATACCACTCAGACTAGCCATGTTTAAAAATGTACAATGATGTAGATTTTAACTCAATATATTTTTGTTACAAAAGTATGTTTTTGACTCATTATAAAAAATCAATAGCCCCAATATCTGCTTTTACGTGCATCATTGTCTTACTTCAAAAAATGTGTTTGAAGACTTGATGGAAGATTATGCACAGGGATGCAGAAAAAGTTGTACAGCATCATAGTTGTACATCTACAACAATTAGGCGTTTTGTAGAAAATGGTGACATCTTCTGGTCAGTTAACACAATTACAACTGTGTATTGAAACTTGAATGGAGTTTTTTGAAGAACTACTCTAGTATCTCATTTTTGAAATTCGTTATTTAAAAAATGTCTATATAAAAAACAATGAACAATATGATGCAACAATTAAATTGGTTTGGAGGCAAATCCATGCCTCATCCATATGGCCAGATTAGAAACAAATATACAACCAACTCTAGAATAAAAAAGCATGATAACACACATAAATATAAATACACTGTTGAAAACCAGGACTGATTCTCTACGTTTCGTTTGGATAAGGATATTTTAATAAGACTTATGGGGATGTGGAGCAGTACTCTCGGGTAATACTGTGATATTTTGTACAATACAGGTTCCACATTAATAAACAAATATATATCATATTGTCAGTGTAATGTCTGATACAGTATGCTTGATGTTTCGTTGACAGTGAAACATGGAAAACAAGCAGATTAATAATTTAAACCCCATAATGAGAACCATGTACACAAAGGCAAATACATGTTTTAAGGATAATATAATACTAAATTCATTTCATGCATCTTATTTGGTTATAAGTAAGCACAGAACAATTATATATTTATTCCAGTACACTCAAAGTCCTATATTATAAAACTTTAGCAAAGACGAACATTATGTTAATTGTTTGTGTTATTGTTACAAGGGTTGAGTTTGCCTACCTATCATTTCACTTTACCACAATTCACGTGTAGCTCCTGTGCTGCGGTTTGATTGGTGGAGAAGGCGGGACCGAAGGGCGGGAACAATGCTCCAACACGGAAGTGAAGATGAGTTTTGACAGAAATGTGTTTACTATAATTTAATAGCGTTAATTTTACATCCTTTTAGACCACAGCACGGGAGTACCGTTATTTGGATCAACACTCGCTAACATAAAGCGAAAATGTCTGCAAGAAAACGTCGCAGCAACGATTTAAAAGAGAAAACACAAACTAGGTTTGTACACTTTACATTAAGCTGACGAAAGTGTTACCTTTTTAGCCGTGTTTTTTTTAGTGAAGGGCTGGTTAAAGAATGAAGCAAGCAACTATATAATCGATATTAAGAAAGAACATGATTTGTAACCTCTTGTTTGCGATAACAACTCACAATCCGCTCTGCTGCTGCTTGTCTGCATCTGTCCAGAAACCAAATATGGAGAATGCATTTAAAGTAAGTGAGAGCGAGCAGGAGCAGATCCGCTGGTTGCTGACGCGAATTAGGGTTAACATCATAAATAGTTTTTAAAAAAAACTTGTTTCTGTAAAGTCTTGTAGCTGTTTGTTAAACAAGGACTGCATAACAACACTCGGTTGCATGTGACAGATATAAATAGATAGCTGCGGCTGGAGGAGCTTGTGGTTAACCGTGCCTTCCGCTTGTCTCAGTCAGTCTTTGCCCTTTTCCACTGCTGGTCCTACATGACTCAACCAACTCAACTCAGTACTAGCCTACTGTTGCACATAACTGTATTTTATTATTTGGCCAAATAACCATGGTATGCATACATGTAAACACAATTGGAACTAGAAAGGCACATGAAGACCATCGTTTCACAGCTGTAAACATTGCGTGGATAAGATCCAACATGAAATGGGCTCTTCCTTGGCTCATGCTACACCCTTCGGGCAAGTTTAATGATAATAATGTCAGTAGATTTTCCATTATCCTGTTGACAGGCCAAACAACTGAACATAAAACAAACTCCATGGAAAAGTTATTTATAAAGCCTAAGGCAGGGTTGCCAACTTTGGGTACCTGGCTGGAGTGAGATTTTGATATCATGCGTTTAATTACACATATGCACAGGGCCGCCCCTGGCCAACTTGGGGCCCCAAGCGACATTGTGAGATGAGGCCCCCCCCTGCTACCGACAGGAGTGAAACAAATTTATTTGGAAACAAACTACTTTGCAAATATAATTCCTGTTTATTATTAGTATCAACACAGTTACTTTTGTATACAGTGAGGTAAATGCTAAATGTGCAGGTACGTCTGTATTTCCTGCCAAATACTAGCCTTAAAAAGATTAAAATATAATGAATGCAAATAAACTACTTCTAATAATAATCATAATCATAATCATAATCAATTCAATAATATAAATACTATATTATTTTATTATAATATAGTTGTAATATAGTCAAGACAAAACATGCTTATGACATGCTCAAAAACTGATATTTCTTAAATCTGTATTCAAACGTAGTTCCCTCTGTCAGCAATGTATCAACAACTACACACACATTTCTCTGTGTTGTGGTTGACATGATGATGACTGTTAGGAGTTAAGGGAGAGGCTGAGCGTCACCATGAAATGTGCAAATTGACATAAAAATGAATAAAAGGGGGAAAAATGCTCCATGTTTTTTAAGCTGTAAACTTTAACTGTTATGTAAGCCAACTAGACAGACAGTGTATCACTCTTCCTCCTGTACATTAGCAGATAAAAGGCATAACATACTTGAATGAATGTTAAATAAAGAATGCTGGAAATAACTGCATCTCCATTAGCCTATATGCTATGCAGAGACTGCCTTCTTCATGTCGTGAATTGCAGCTGATGTTTTAATATGGCAATTGGCAATTTGACTTATACAACATTCGCAAGTTGTACATTTGACTCATACAATAATTTCACCGACATCTCTTCACCTGCAATAGTGGCCGTATCAAAGCCGTGATTGGTCAGATGTCGATTCATTGCAACGGTGTCGGGTTACAGACGTGCTCCCCTTCTCACCTCTCACTCTCGCGGGGGGTGAGCGGAGAACTGAGCGGAGAACTGCGCACAGCAGCTGAGGCCCTGTGGGCGGGGCCCCCTGCGCAAGGCGGGGCCCCATGCAGCCTGCGTGATTGGCCTGTAGGGAGGGGCGGCCCTGCATATGCACACTAATGACTGCTATCATGTCAGTAGCGGGACTTTAGCATATATAGGATATACAATATATACAAATACACAATATTGGACACAGACTATAAACGGCACAAAGTTTCATTCACTAATGAAAGTCAAACACATGTTTGTTTCCACTGTTTTATTGTGTGCCTGTCGCGATAAGCAAATAATTGACTTATCGTATGATAAATAAAATGAACTTGATACATTTCCATGTACATGAGGATGTGACTAGCAGTTTGAAAGGATGTACTTGAATATATTATCATTATGTCAGTGGTCTAAAATGGTCATACAACGGTGCCGACAATATTATCGTTTATCGCAATAATTTCCGGGAAAATGTATCCAACAAAATTAATTACCGTGAGAGGCCTATACATGAAACACACACACACAAACAAATCTACAGCCTTACTCCAAACTGCCAAATATATTAATTAACACACTCTCTTTTTATCATTTCTACTGGATCTTAGATCTTCGCAATACGGGTCGGGGATTGACCAACCGGCTCCCACTGCTCTGCTGTCTGTTAACGTTGTTAAGAGTGGTGGGGGCGGGGAGGGAGCGGGTCGACAGCTTGAGCAGCTGTCAACTCAACATTGTAAATAACCAACCAAAAACGATCGCCGGTTCATCTTGTTTTTGGCGTGACAATAGTTTGCAGAGCGTGAGATTGAGAGTGAAAGCGTGTGTCACAGGCCAGATGCGTGAGAGTTGGCAACCCTGGCCTAAGGACATCAGTTTGCCTTCAAGAATTGAACAGGAAGTCAACAAATCCAATCATGAAATCAGAACAAGTCGAGATCATGGTTGAGATACCAAAAAACAAAAGCTAGACTAAATACGGTACAGCATAACTCATGTTGTTATCAGACCTTATGTCATAAGTAAATATCATGCACAAAAGAATATAAACTAGCTGTCAATTTAGTAATTGTATTTACATTCAAAATTACAAACAGCTCAAAACTAAAAGGGACACAGGGAGTGCAGCAGACCTTTGCCAAGGCCAAATGCTAAGGTAACCAAATCGGCAAATCATTTGTTTATCCCACACATTATTCAGATCTGCTCCAAATGTTGTGGCTTCGTTCTTGGCTCATGGCCTTTGACCAAGTTTTATGAAAACGGGGCAGTAGGTGATATAACCCTGCAAGCAGTCGAACAACCGAACCAGAAAACATAACCTCTTTGACAGAGAAAATAAAGACAACACTTAAAGACAATGCCCCAAAAAGGGCACTCATGTATTAGATAACATTTTCTTGTCTATATAGAAATATTTTACAAACAGGTGGATTTCACTATATAAGTGAAAGTAACCATGGAACTGAAACCAATTGCTGGAGGCAGAAAAGTGTCTCTTGCACTTCAGTTGTTCGAAGACTGTGTGGCTTGGTTGATAATGTTTTTAATTTCACAACCAGTTTCTGAAAAGGGTCAGTTAGTAGTATTTAGTGGGCACCTGATGAGCAGAAATGGTGTCTTATATATATTATTGTATTATCACACTAGAATAAAAAAAGTTTGTGTTTTCATTCCGTTAGATGAGCTCTTCATATCTACACAGAGCGATGTGAACAGGTTCATCTTCCATACAGGAGGTGTATTACGTTGGTTGCATCTGCAGCCTCACTGCTGAATACCAGAACAACTACACAATGCCCTTTTAAATGCATGGTCGGTCATGACATGCAGTTCGACAACTCTTCTAGTCTCGACTATTTTTCTTATTTGTTCAAACAGCCAATGTTCCTTTTGCATCCTGACAGACAGGGTTCAAGGAGGACCCATATTCAGCCACATTCAGCCTTTTTTTGTCCAAACCATACGTATGGTGACTTAGCTCAGCGTGCAATAGGAAATTGCATAGATGCACACAAAGCACTAAAGGTGAAGAGGTCAGCCAATGGTCCAAACATTAATAGCTGTGATTTCATATTTTCAGACAGCAGGAATAAAGGCAAAATAGCCCACAATAGAATGGCACAAATCATGGATGGTTGCATTTATATACATCAGGATGTTGTGCAATTCTCCCATTTCCCCTTTTTTGTTACACTACCATGGCCTTCTAGAATATATATAAGTGAACAATGTACAAAGTATTTTTTCACTTTTAAGTTATAGACAAACCTTATAGTAAACCTTACTATACTACAGTAATCCCGACATGTCTATCAAACGCTCAACTTCTGTTGTGCCCTTTCGTTTGTAACGTTGTTTTATCACAATTCCCAATCATTGAAAATGTATTTCAACAGCGCTCCTTGTGGATTGAAGGACAATGTGCCACATCAGAGAAGGAACTTCCACTTTGACCTGTGGTTCTGCCTGACTCTGCAGAACTGGATACTGGACTTTGGAAGACCTATTGTCATGGTAAAGAAGATCAATGCGTCTTTCACTTCCCTAATGAAGTTTTAAATGTGAAAAAATATATATATTTACTCCATGTATCATGAGGCAAAACACCAAATAACCTCTTGTTATCTTATGAATTAGATTTTCCTTCCTCTGGAGTGGTTTCCCCTGAACAAGCCCAGTGCTGGGGACTACTTCCACATGGCCTACAACGTCATAACACCATTCCTAATGCTCAAGGTAAGTGTTAACACGATTGCTTTGATGATTGTGAATAATATTAATACAAATTATATTCATTTAAGACTTGTTGAAGAAATGTAAAAACATAGAATATTATATTATTGTGGACCCTCGTTAGGGTACATTAATCTGAGACTGGGATCCATGGTAATGAGGGGGTCTAAGGAGACAAGAACTACGTGCAAAATAAGTATATAATTGTTAATTAAATGATTAAAATATGTTATTTTCCATATCATCAAACATGATTACACACACATTCCTAGCCCATACATTTGTATAATCAGTAGGGATGCACGATAATTATCGGCCCGATAATTATTGGTCCGATATTAGGAATTATGACGTCATCCCGATAAACCCGATACCAGTATTAATAGCCCCGATAATATACAATATATTTTTTGGGTAAAAAAAAGAAAAAAATACTGCGGTGTGGGTGGATTGGGATGAGGGGCGCTTGTTTTTCACTCGGCTCCTCCCGTTTTGCCAGTACTGTGGTATTAGTGGTTTAGGAAGAGGGGGGTTCTTCACAAATCCAGCGCTCCCTAACTCATGCCTGGCTGTGACGTAAATGGTGTGCGGCCGTGAAGCCAGGACAGTAAACAACATGTCGTCGGTGGTATGGGCGTTGGAGCTATGTGCAACTCAAGGCATATGCTCGAACCGGAGCTGCCTGGACGCTGCAATCATGTTGCGCACTATCCGTGCTGAGTGTGCTGACTTTTCGTACAATGTCTGGCTTCCTGCATAAAGTCAAGTGCTCGGCGCAGTTGTGGCGAAATGTCGCTCCTCTGTTTTCATTTAAACAGCTCCGTATATCCGTTAGCGCAGCTAGCTAGCACCAGATGCGAACAACAACAATGCACGTAAGGTCTCTCTCTCGCTCGCTCGGGTCACACATACACACACCCTCCCGGTGCTCCAGATGGCCAGTCGGTGCCTGCCGGTGAGCGTGGAAGTGTGGTCTGCCACAAGCGGGCGACAGGAGCGGGGCTGTCAGCATCAGCTTGTAGATGGTATTTTAAACTCGATGCGCTCTGAAACTACGGGGCGGCCAAGGAAAAAAAATACACATGCGTTAATCGCGTTAAAATAATTAGTGGCGTGTAGTGCCGTGAAAAGAGAGTCGGAGGCGGTGTATTAAGAATGGAGTTCCAATCTTTATTATCCATTCCTTTCAGAGAGGTTAACACATGCACTGCTCTGCCTGATGAGCTAGCAGGAATGGCAGCTAAAGCTACAGGTGTTCCCCACTAAAGGGTCTGTGTGGCAACACAATAAGCAAGGTGAATTATGTCCAATAACGTGTCACCACAGGCGTAACATTTTTTTTATTATCGGTTATCGGTATCGGTCTTGAGAAGCAGGAAGTTATCGGTATCGGTTTCAAAAAACCAATATCGTGCATCCCTAATAATCAGGCCCACTATGGTAACCACCAGAATAAAACATGTAAACAGCCTCATTAATCTTTAAGGTCTAATTAAAATGCAAGGTAATAGCTTTAATTTCAAATCAGGCTTAAATGTATATGAAACAAATTAGAAAAACGTTTTCTCCATAACCTGTTGCTCTATGACACAGCTTCACATATACAGCAGGAGCTAGTTAACCTGAGGTGCCAATTATGAATGACATTTACGGTTGCATATTAATTATGCTAAATCACCTACATTTCCAACAGGGTTTCTGGCAGTGATAGGTTCGCTGTGTGTTACCTTTGCACTCTTGTTTTATCCCTGCAGGGAAATGACATGACTGTGAATAAGAAACAGTGGAGAGACACTGTTTGTAGCCTTTGTATATTAAACACTTTTACACTGATAACATGCAATGGTCACACAGATGTAATGATTTATATTCATCTAAAAAAAATCTCTCCTAGTTTTACACTGATATTGTATACATGTAGTAAACTAATTTCCCATTCCGGCTCAACAATATAGTCCTTTGTTCTTTCAGTGTTGGATATGATTAGCTTGTAATTGAAAACCTTTTGATCCTGTCCATCAATTGCATACAATCACGATGCCAATTGATTATAAGCTTTACAGTATGAGACGGTTATCCGACATGTTACATTATGTCAGCTGATTAAAGCTGCTCCTGTAACTAAGCTGCCTATATAGCTGATACATATCCATTTTAGTTTGCTTCAGTTGACTTTAGAATCAAAATATCATCGATCTGGGGCATTTTTTTCCTGTTGCCACTTTTTCTAAAGCTAAATTGACACGAAGAAACAAGGCAGCCAAAAGTGACAGACCTGCTTTTAAAGGCACAACACTGAAGTTCATTCATGCATCAACAGAGACGTGAAATTCATTTCTGATTATCTGCAGTCTGCCACACCACAGGACTGATAATAACTGCAAAGCATAAATGAAATAAATAAAGCCACATGCTTTTTCTTTTGAAGGAATGGAGGTTAATTTATTGTGAAACAAAAAATATTACTTGTTTTTATGCATATTTTCAGTTGACCTAATTATTTCAAAATGATGAGACCAAAACAATTGATAATTTCGCTTAAGACACAGATGGTGGGATATTTACAGAATGTGTGTGTTGCTGCTCCATCCAGCTGATAGAGCGCAGCCCCAGGGCGCTGCCTCGCTCGGCGGTCTACCTCTGCATCATCACGTTCGTCATGGGAGCCAGCATCCACCTGGTGGGAGACTCCATCAACCATCGGCTCCTGCTCAGCGGCTACCAGCTCCACCTGTCAGTCAGAGAGAACCCCATCATCAAAGACCTCAAACCGGCCTCACTGGTGAGTATCTTCATAACGTTTATTTGTTTGTGTAGAGGTGTAGGGTAAATAATTGTCCATGATGAGTGCACCAGGAACACTGGAATAGCCTGAGGAATGTGTCAAACTGTTGTCAGATTTTTATTTTCTGCTCGTCATGTTTGGATAGTGGGTGATACAACTACTGGGCTCTATGTACATTTTACAGAATCTATGAACATATTTTGAAAAAGAGCTTATCTTACCTGCTTATGACACAAAAAAACTACACGAAACATATCAGTATTGTCAGACTTGTTTGATCCAGCAGAATTAATCCCGCTGTCTAAGAGTGCAGCTAATTTTTCTCCCTGACACATCCTGACTTAAAGCACCATAGTTGTGACAATGATGTTGTCAACAAGATATTGCAGGTTGATGTATGGCATATCTGGGGCAGAATACAAGCCCAGAAGCATGGCTTGTTTTATCTCTCTTCTGCTTTCTGGCAAGTGGGTCCCAGAAGACCCTTAAAGAGTATTTTAAATTACTTAAATGTACTTTTTGATGTTCAAGGTCATCCATTCTAACCATTTCTTAAAGAAGTCTGACATCTAACAAGGCAAGGAATATCATTGAAGCTTGGGCAGAATAAACAAGTGTGTATTATTTTGATCAGTGTTTTTGGTGATATTTTTCCACGACAATCTAAATGGTCCACTACCTATGTTTATTGACAACAAATACTTTAGGTAGCGTACACTTTGCCCTAAAGTTTTTGCAGGTATCTTTTGTGTGGCTGTGATCCGCTCCTAGAAAAAAAAAAGATTGTTTATCCAGCTTTGGTTTGAGCATTGCAGCAGAGAAAAATGTAACTGAATATTTCAGTTATTCAAATTCAAAATAACTCAATAATCGTGTTTACAGCAGTCTATTTTTCTATTTATTTTGCCACAGTAATGGTATTATGTTTTATTTTAGAAGTATTAAAAAGGTCTTAAAGTAATATGTACTTGTTCAAATATGCAGGTACCCTGCATTAGTGACTAAATGACCTGCAATAATGGGATTACCAACGTCAAGAATCTGATTTATTTATTTATCTGTTATACATTTTTTGTTTTATAATAATAATGAGGAAACAATGAAGTATATCTATATTATGAAGCAAATCATGTATAAATACAACGCCATATGCATACATCAAATGTAACTGACACTGTAATCCCCCTACCCCCCACCCTTCATGTTATTGTCCTGTTCTGTTTGTGATGTGTGTGAGCCATGTCCTTGTCCGTATGTTTTTATCTTTGAAAATGTCTAATTAAATATAAATAAAAAATAAAAATCTGATTCCCTACTCCCTACAAAACATTTGGACAGAAGACATAATAAGATAGATAAAGATAGATATATACTTTATTGGTCAAGCGTTACACAAATGAAACATGTTTAAAAGATTCCATAAGATACAAATATAATAGAAATACAAATGATTAATTTCATTTTTAAGTGTATTAAAAGTGTTTGTTGAAAAAAAAAACGGTTGAGGGACGTGATGCTGAGTTCAGGCGCTACAGTGACAGAGTACACAGTTTCTGTTTTTTCCTCCGATGTGTTTGAATTACTAATTTTTATTAAATGTCAGAGTTATTCAAATGTTGTATTTACTTTAATTTGGAACAAGGATGCACCGCCAAAATAAATAATTGTCTCTTTCCAGCAGATTGCTGTTGCTTTCCCTGCGTGGTGTCTAGTTAAAAAACACATATTTACAGCATCAAAACATATTAGGTGTCCCTGCATTCAGAGATCTCTTACTAATACTCGGTGAGTCATTGGTTGACTTCTAGCATACATTTATTTTACATTTGAGTTTGTCAGGTGGTGAAAAAATACATAACAATAACATCACCTACGTATGATCCAAACCCTGTTTTCAATATCTGCACAGAAACACAACTGTAAGTGAATGTAAACAGAGTTATTATCAAACACAACAGCTACCATCTGATATCATTGCTTTTATGCAGACGTCTCTGTTTGAAGGTTTTTAATTTGTTTATGAAGCTGTAGACCTTCAACCCTTCTACAGCGTGTGCACTCAAACCACTTTCATACACACTGACCATAGATTGTGTAACAATGAGGCAAGTGGAAAAGCATGAATTACTTGCAAGGCGTCTTCTTTTTTGTTACTAAAGAAAAGCCAAGACCAGAGCTCAAAGAAGACATTCAAAGGGATTAAACACTACTTTATAAAATTGCATGAGCAGGCTCTGAGGGGGGCTTTGATTGAAATGTAAGGTGTTGGAAATGAATTGATTGGCGCATTCATCTTTTAAGGATTCACAATATAATACAAGTGTAATATTGTATTGTCAACAAACATTGCTTGTTTCACTGAACAAATACTGTACAGTCAAACAATTTGACAAATTTCAAAATAAATGAATGCCTTTTAAAATAAGATAATGAATTATTCTCCTGTCTGAAGATGTGATTTCCACTTAATAAAGGGTCATTTGTACTATAACAATAGGTGGCACTGTTGCATAAGACTGAGTGGAGGACCACAGCGCTCCCCTATCAACAAAGAGGGCGTTACCATATATTGTGCCATTAAAACATACCTGAGTTTCTTATTACATTCAATATGTTTTTGTCTTGCCTTCACAGATTGACTCCTTTGAGCTGCTGTATTTCTATGACGAGCAGCTCGGACACTTGATGTGGTAGGTCTATATGAGGATTGTTATTGTTGTGTCCATAAGCAGTGCTGGGAAATGACTTGAATATAGCAGAATAAGAGAATGCATAAACCCATCAAGTGTAGATTCAGAGAAATATAGATTTGCATACACTTATTAGTGTGTTGGAATCAGTAGCTGTTTTCCACGTCTTAATACAGATCAGATCTAACTATGAGCAGACTGAGCCGGACATACAGTTTACACCAGCTGTGTGAAGTCCAGAGGTTCGACTTGACCCTAATGCATGCTGGGAAGAGAGGGGAAGAATCAGTCATTTTGCCTGAAAAAAGTGTTTAAATATCTTTGAAATTATGAGCAATAAGAGGTATAACTCTCTATTTCCATGTACTAAGACCTCAAGTGGTTGTTGTTTAAAGGTGCCCTATTATGCTTTTTGGGGTTTTCCCTTTATGGTAGTTAAAAAATCAGGCAAAAAAGGCAATGCAATAATACAGAATAAGCTTACATATTACTACATAGAAGAAAAGCACACACATTAGTTGTACTAGAATAAAAATACAAGATAAATAAGTAGGTAAGTACACAGCATGTCTAAAAAATGATGAGCAGCAACTTCAGAACTTAGTGACATATGTAAGGTGTTGAGACCTTACAAAAATGAAGATTGATAGTTATGTATTATATAGTTCTGCAATGGCTAAAACCCCAAAGTTCCCTCCAGAGGGAGTTTCTCTCCCCTCTGCCTAAAAGGGAGGGAGTGTGTGGGAGAGACTCTTTAGTTCACTTCTGTAACGTAGTGATATCTCCATGTAACACTTGCGCTTCCATTGGCTAGTGCTCCAACACATTGTACGTGATTCCATAAAGTTCACATAGTGAGGCTAAGGGCAGGATATCTCTCAGCGATTGACCAATCACAACAGAGCTGGCCAGCTAACCAATCGTTTCAGATAGAGGGGAAAAAGAGGTGCTGCAACAAAGGCAAAACAAAAATGAAGCACTTTTTGAACATTAAAGCATGTAAACTCGTCACAGTAGTCACAAAATACAAACATGAACCTGAGCAGAATAGGGCCCCTTTAAAATAAAGTAGAAAAAACGAATTTCCATCATAGCCCAAAGGACCAGAGAACGTTTGGTAATTGACTAATTATTTCTGCTCTAGTTAATACGGTGGGCCTGAAGTGCAAGACACCACAGCATTTCAGAAAACACTACAGCATTTCACAAAACACAACAGCATTTCACAAAACGCCACAGCAATTCACATTGGACGGAAAGGGTATTTCTTTAGGGAGAACACTTCTTGTTTGTGATTGGACAGAGCCAGCCAGAGAAGCACTGCTGTGATTGGTTGTTTTTGCTGCCAGTCAAGAAATGACGCTTCGTGATTGGTCAACACCCGACAGCGAAATATGTCCCAACCTATGGTCCCAACATATCAGCCGTTAGCACACACTCAGAGCTCCTCATATCTGTTCAGAAACTGGACAAAAGTTAAACATGTACAAACCACAGACTGTCTATGTCATGGTGAATACAGTCGCTGCTTTATTTATGTCTGTATGACGTTGTTGTGAGTGTGGACGGAGCAGCAACAGGTTATGTTGGGAACACGGCGTGCAAAAGTATACAGGTCGTGCTGCAGCTAGATTTTCCTGTCCTCTGTCAGAAGGTGTTGGCGACGGACGTGCAAGGAAGAATGGGTTTCCACAGGCTGTTCCAGTTTAACTACTTTATTGATTTCCAGGGTAGTACATTTTACATGCAATGGTAGTTGGATGGGTGTGTGAATGGGTGTGGTATGTGTAACATAAAGATAAACAGGTATGAACAAACATGTAATACAGAGGGACAATGACTAGTGACCGGGCAGACAAAGAAATGGCACAATTAGCTGGCCTATGCGGCCAAAGGCCGCAACAGAATGGCGACTGAAGTGACACGTTATTACATAAAGTAATTAACTATTACAAACAATCCCGCATGAACAACATACAGGAATGCACACAATGAAGTCTCTATAATGACTACAATATAAAGAACACTGCATACATTTGGCCCCTGCATCAACTTGGCGTTACATTGTTCATTATGCAATGTGAGGGAGCGTGCCTGGTGCGGCCGCACCTCGTGCTGTCCCATAGTCAGCATAGCAAAGTTAGCGGCTATTGCTAACTGCCGTCTATTGCAGAGTAAGCTCTGTATTATGAACATTAAACCACCAATAACAAAACTAGGCAAGAATATATGCACTTACATTTTCATGCACGCACACATGTCCACAACACACAAATTGAACAACACTCCGGTTTCACTATGAGTGGTCGCATTTTCGAGAGCTCCCGCTTTGGCGGTTATTCCTCACGATTTTTTACATATTTCATCCTCCTGACAATATGGATTATGGACTTGTTAGTGTATTCTATAACCCCGAAGGCAGGAGAGACTGAAAAGAGTCAAGGGAAGCTTATAAAAGTTAACAGCATTTAATTACACAAAAGATGTGGTGGTGTACAGTACAAAATGAAATGTGCGAGTGGAGGCGTTCTCCTCATCCGCCCGGTCAGTCCAGGTCACCCGGTAGAAAGAGGTCAATCCTTGGCTTGCTCTTCCTGTTGTCATCGGAGGTCTTCTCCTATTGGTCGGGGGCGGGTCCAATGCAATTTCTGCCTTTTTCTGTTGTTAAATTATATCATTCTGGTGTCTGTGGTTATTTAAACATCCCCTAATAAACGTTATTCAGCGGTAATAAATGAGTGCTAAACCCAGTGTGCTCAGTGTACAACATCACATGTCATTTCACCTTTGATTCACGGTTTGAAAATGCAGCATTTCGCCACATGCTAATGCTAACCGGAAATGAAGAATTTTCAGAATAAAAGTATTAAGTTAATAGTTAGTGAACTTCCGGTTTTTCAGAATAAAACTGATTTAAATTAAATAGTGTATTTAATTCAAATTACGCCATACCAACATTGATTTTAATTTCTAACAATCCCTCCTTACATACCCTTTAAGGTATGTAAATAATATTGAAATCAATTAGTTCTTCATCCGAACATTGCATGGTACATAACTCATAAAAGTAAAAAAATACAAATAAGAATACATATTCATCATAAATATGAAGTTTTTCATAACTTCTAGCTTAAACCTTTAATGTCACTTTGTAAAATAGCAGCAATTAGCTTGGTATGGAAAACGTCTAACTCCCTCCTTTCACATCATAAATCATCTTCTTACTGTATCTGGTGTAAAGGCACTTGTTCTTTTACAAAGTATAAGAAGGCTTAAACTATCTGAAAATAGCTAAATATTACTCTTTATTTACTTTTACTGTGTCTCTGGTGTAATTTATGAATCTCTGCTGGTTCTAGTAGATATAGTTCTCCCCATCCACATTCTTGTTGGTTGTGGGACAGAGGAATAATAATTCAGAACCTGCTGATATTTGAATCTTACTACTGGGCATATGTTACAAACAAAAAACATCTTCATGGTGAACTAAATAAAATCCTTGTAATATTTCTCAAATCTAAATATAACAATGAACTATTCCTGTTTGTGGTAAAGACACACACTAACGTTATGTAATACAATTTCATTATGGATTCAAAAACAACTAAAGTCATGATGCTGTCAGAGTGAATGATTTCCTGAGTGTATCTGTCCTGTAAGGTACGTCATTCTCTGCTTGGATCGTGTGCAGAAATCCCATCGATTGCACCTGGCAATACGGCTTCTACCTGTCTATTATCAAGCTGAAAAATGAATACAGAATTCCAACATACGGTCATCAAATGTCTTTCTATTATGAATTTAAATTAAATGTATATCCCCATAATGAACTAAACAATAAAGTCTATGGCTTTTACTTCTAATTCTTTACCAGGCTAGTTACAATATGTTGTCTAAATTAAATTCGGTATCATTACATTACTATGTTTTAGCTTAACTTAACTGTAATATGTTCTTTCTACATTTCAAACCTCAGTTACTCTAATGTCTGTTAAAATATTACAAAATTGCCTAACTATCACAGGTCAACTTCTTCGGTATTCTATTCTGGAATTACATCTCTCACAGTAGCCCCTTGGCCACTGCTTCTGTGTTACCTGTTATAATTCAATCAATATTTAGAAACATCTCAACATTCATCAAACAGTATCTTATCCCCAGATATGGAGCAGGTTAATTATAAAACTATCATTCAATGCTCAGTTTGAACATCTGGGTTGGGGCGGAAGGTTTCTGTCAATCCTTAAAAGAAAAATTTAAATTGTGAATTTTACAGCCATGTTGACATTATACATACTCCCCCCTTTTACACATGAACTCATGTGTAACAAAACCCTGTAATGGGGAGGGGAACAATCAGGTAATTGGTTAGGGACATAACGAACATTATTTACAATTTTACATCAATTATCATTATTTCCACAGTAAACACTTCAGTGAAAATAAGTGTTCCTCTCCGTCCTTCAGGCCTAAAAGAAACAGAATCTTCAGATTTTAGTTTTACATTTGCAAACCGCCAACTCATGTGGGAGTAAAATATCATCAAGTAGATTAGAACCGGGTCACATGTGCGGTTTCCCCTTTTTGTGGAATTTTTAGGAAACCTCTCGTTTCCCTTGGAGCTCCAAAATAATATGTTAGTCCAAAAACATGCTTGGTTAGTTATTGTTTTAGAATCATGCAGTTACAC
Organism: Gymnodraco acuticeps; assembly: GCF_902827175.1. NCBI lineage: Eukaryota > Metazoa > Chordata > Actinopteri > Perciformes > Bathydraconidae > Gymnodraco > Gymnodraco acuticeps. The sequence goes on from NW_022990271.1 coordinate 5,639,181, forward strand.
TGATCACATGCCGGCATTCATTCACACTCACACTGTCTGGTTGTCATGTCAGGTTTGGTCAGGTACACCCCAGAGTCAGTCATGGACAGTGCTTTTGTCACACTGTCAGTCAGGGTCAAAGGTCGTTTGGTCTCGGTCTTTTGGCCATGTCGTGCTCTGCAGAGTCTTTTCAGAGGTATTTCAGCATAGGCGGGTACCCTTTATCTACAAAAATATGTCATATGTGGAGCGCCATTCCTTATTCATTCACGATTTCAACTATGATTTTCAAGATGATTCTAACTTTTCATTGGGACTTCTGCCTCCCACTTTTCCTGAAACTTGGTACAAAACTCACTTCCTTAGAGTACTACTACTGCAATTCATTTACACCTAATTAGTATTAAAATGTCTAATGATCTATTTCAGAAACTTGTGTACATAATTATCTTGAGTCAAAACATTACTAGGATCTGTGTAGCTCTGCATTTCATAGCTCATTATACTCATTTATCTTTAATTCTGGTTTACTTAAAAAACAATGTTAAACTCTTTAGCAGTGTGTGGAACCTTGGGTGTCCGAACATGCAACAATTACTCCCTCCTTTATCAAGGATTCAAAACAGAAGTCATTTTATATTTCCATCTTAAAGCCCTCTTATGGTAATAACTATGCTACAATGGTGAAATCAATACTTTAGATTGGAATTTTATATTTGGCTTGGCACCAGCTCTCCATTTAACGTTATCCATACAAATAAAGATTTGTCCTATAGAGTGGTTCCTAAAACTATCCTTTTAATGGTGATCAATATTGTAACAAATGAGATCACTACTTTATTCACACGTGAATAAAAATCTCTTAAAGAATGATTTGTTAAAAGATTGAAGAATATGGTTCTACTCTGTCATGTCTTCCCCTTTATCCCTCAGTGTGTTTTAGGATGATTCTCATTTTACTTTAATCTGTCTTTACGTATTTATGAAGTTAATTCAAGTTATTTAAATGTGCGTTTTGTGAATAAGTGTGTTTATGTGTAAACTCACTCATTCCCGTTCTCCTTTTCTCCTCCCCTGGTTTTCTCAAGCCGTGACCCCGGCCTCCTCACTTCTAATCGACCATGCCAACTCCTCTGATTCCGTCTTCTCTTCAGTCCATCAGCTGTTGAATCCATCCTGTAACTTTTTTAGGCAGCCATTGGCCCAGTCACATCTGCAGCCCCATCGTGCCACTGTTGTTGCACTGCTTTGCATTTCATCTCCTCCTTTACAGTCTCTCTGCTGTTTTTATGGAGGGCGGATTCTGCTCTTGTGTCCCACACTCGGCTCTTGTGCCAAATCTCGTGGCTCAGCTTGGAACTTCATGCCCTGTCTGAGGGGCTGATGAGAGTATCTCTCTGTATGTCAGCATGCTGTTTGGTTCTGGATGCCACAGGTGGAGATAGTTCTGGCTGCCGTCTTGTTGTTGTTGTTGTTGTTGTTTCAGCTCTGGTTCTCTGTCTGTTCGATGGAGAAGGAGGAGTCTCCTGTTGGGTTAGGTATTTTGTCTGTTTGGAGGGTCGGGATCGTAGCCTTTCTAACTCAGAGGGGGAGTCCAGGTCCCGGTACACATTACCTATAAGAAGTCTAGCACACTGAGGTTAAATAAATCCAACCCTTTCCACTCTGTCTCTTTCTAATCATACTATCTGTCTTAGTTGTTAAATGCCATCTAAACAACATAATTAATGTCTACTAATGATATTACAAAAACTCACTCTAAAAATTGTTTCATCCATTGCTACATATTTACCCAACACAACTCTGAAATACTTACATGTTTCCAGCATCACATATTCCACACACTACGAAAGAACATCTCCATATTTTCTCCAATATTTTAAATCCCACTGTTATTTAGAACAATAGTAAACCTGCAGAGCACACCAATTGGATCACAGTAATGACATTTGAATCAAGTGTAGGCCTATGTCTACTTTCCACCATACTTATTACTTTTGCTGAACATTTATTTATATTGTCTAACTTCCTTGTCTATGATGTGCAAACAGTTCGAGTGTAAAATGTGTTTTTCTCAATGTATTTACACTACAGATTCTTGAGTTTACTCATCTCCTGGTGCTGTCGTTGTAAAAAATGTTCAATTCCTTATTGTTTTTTGTACCAGTTTTCCAAAATCAGTTCCAACTGCCGTGCCGTTTCTGGAAAGGTGGCGGTACGGCTACACAATGTGTAAGAAGGTGCCAACATGTTCCTTTTTTAACTTTGATCCGGAGCGCATCTGCAGTGCGTTCTACAACTTCCCATGGTCCACTCCATACAGGTTGCAACAAGTTCATCTTGTGGATTTTTACATTTACCCAATCACCTGATCCAACAGAAATATTCGTCATGGCCCTGGCATATGCTTCCGCCTCAATATTTCTAAAATCTAACGCTGGTTCTCCTCTGTATTGTGAGGTGCTACCTTGTGGTGGATATTGCTGAGTGGGGCAATCTCTGGCCAGATGTCTACAATCTCCACATATGAAGCAGCCATCATCCCTTCTTCCTCTTGATCGTTGCTTTCCTCTCCATTGTCCCTTTTGTTGATGCTGTATGGGAGTGTATACCTGTGCTTGCGGCTGTACTTGGTTAGGAAGATACACAGGTATTTGCTGTTGAATATACTGTGGTGCTTGTGGCTGTACTTGCGTAGGAAGATACACAGGTGTCTGCTGTTGAAGATACTGTGGTGCTTGTGGCTGTACTTGCGTAGGAAGATACACAGGTGTCTGCTGAACCTGGTTTTGTGGACATACACTTCCTCCTCCGCTTTGTTGAACTGTTGGAGGTGTCCGCCCTGCCTTCTCTGCTAGTATGGCCATCTGATTTGTCGATTTCTTGTTTTTATTAGCTTCGGCATCTTTCTCAGCTACTTGTATCTTCAAAAGTCTTAGTTTTAGTGTTTTAATTTCTTCATCATTTTCCCCCTTTGTTGCCTGGTATTTCATATCGTAGTGAATGAGATGTAGTCTCCATTCTTCAATGGGTTTAGCGTCTAATCCCACCACGTCTCCCAGGCCTGCCTGCACTGATCGGGGAAGGGCTTTAATGACAGCGTTCTTCCACAACATTACAACAGCCGGAGAAACGTCATGCCGTTCTCCAGTGCAGTCCTCCCACACTCCTTCACATCTCTTCAAGAAGGCATGCATTTCTTCCCCCGGTTCTTTTCTCAGGCTGTTGAGGGCATGTAAATTGCGTGTTGTCGGGTAGATGTGACGAATAGCAGCCCAATAATTCGACCTGATATTGTTGAATGAAGTTTCATCTGGGTCGTGCGTGCAATTGGCCTCGGAATCTACTGCTCTTGCCTCTAGTCTTCCTTCTATCCGTCCAAGCAGGGCCCTCATGTCTCCCAAGCACAGGTGGTCTTGGACAGTGTACTTCTCCAGATCAGTAACCCACTTCTGACCTCCTTTCGTGAGTGGAGGTAGCTTTGACACTAATGCTTCCATGTCCCTGTGAGTCCATGATTGGTATTGAAATCCTCCTCTTCCAGCCGCTATCAATGGCATGGAGGTATGTGCACCGGTCTTGGTTCTTTTAGTTGTCTTGGTTCTTCTAGTTTTGGGGCATGTCCCAGGGTAATGTTGCTCGTTTTCGTCACTACTATTATTCTCAGGAGGAGATGCAAAACTGCGTTGTTGCTGTGACTGTTCATGGTATGGGGAGTGTCTACTGGTTTCAGACTGTGTACCGCTGTCGTCATATTCATCTCCCCGTCCATTGGAATAGTCAGGAGAGTAGTTTGTTCTGCGTTTTCTTTGAGTTCTTCGTTCTTCTTGTTCTCTCCTTTGTCTATCTGCCATCATGTCCTGGAATCTTACATCGTCTTGTTGCCTCTCCGCCAGAAGTAGTTGGTATTTATCTTCCTCCCTTTGTCTTTCTGCAATAATGTCATTATGGGCTTCAACTGCCTTCCGTCTTTCTTCAATAATGTCATTATGGGCTTCATCTGCCTTTCGTCTCTCCTCCATTCCTCTGATGAGTTCTGCTTCAATGCTTCTGTTGAGCTCCTCGTCCATTCTTCTGTCGAGTTCCTCCATTCTTCTGTCGAGCTCTTCGTGTCTTCTGCCGAGTTCTGCTTCCATTCTTCTGCCGAGTTCTTCCATCAGCTGGTTGACACTGGATAGGATTCTTACCTCAAACGCCAATTCTTTCTCATTTGGGGCTTGAATCGAAGCTTGGTGAGAAGGGTTGTTCTCTGATATGTCTGGAGGAGACACTTCGGTCAGGCTTGGATACTGCTTTGGAGTTTGGATAAGTGGAGCCTCTTTTGTCATTTCTGCTGTGTCTTCATTTACTGGCAGATCTTCTGCGATGGATGTCAGATGGATTAACAGACATGTAACCCTAACTTTTCTTTTTTCAGCTTTTTTCATAGCGCTTTTAGCTGGTCCATACCAAGGGGTTTGTACGGCTTTGATCCATGCTTTTTCCTGTTGTAGGTATTCAGCATTCTCATGTTCAACTACAGCTTTTCTATGGGCTTCCGTTGGTCCAGGTTGATCATCTGCTGGAATCAATCCTCTCGTTTGCCACTGTTCCAACAGTTTCTCTATTTGGTTCCATGTCTTCTGTCTATGACTTGGACACGTTAAAGCATCTGATCTGATGTTTACTCTCGCCTTAATATCTGCAGTTGTGCCTGGCACTGTGAGTGCTCTTAACTCTGGCGACATGTTTCTTAAGTACACCGATAATATTATTAAGTTTATCAAAATGAATGACTAATCCTCTGAATAGTACCCTTGTATTCTTTATAAAGATATCCTATGTCATCTGAACTTAACTTTAAAATCTTGTAATTTTTTCAATTTTTTTACAGAATTTGGAAAAATAAATTTAAATGTTGTAAAACTGAGATTGGAAAATCAAAATTAGACAAATTAAATTAAAATTTTGAAATTATGCAAATTTTTTAAAATCTGAACAAATAAATAAAAATGAACAGTGTATGGTTTTGACTTTGTAAAAATAGGAATATGGTGCAAATCCAAATAAACCGTGGACAGTGTATACTCAAGTTGAGTTCATGAAATTATGCAAATGTCATAAAATGTGTTAACTACAATACTTCAATTCAAAGAAACCACATGTAATCTTTATCTGTGTGGTGAAGAATGTATTAACTGTAATACTTATTATGTCCGATAGGGGAGCTGTTTTATTTGTAACTCCTCTCAAATGTATCAACTAGTACTTCCGGTTCATAAACATACTTCCTGTTTATTTCAAAATATAAAGTTCAAAGTACTTTCTTTGAAAAGCATGAAAAACAAAACAACTCAATCTACTCTCAACGTTCATCTACACCATCCCTGTGTATTTAATCAGTAGTTACCGGTTGTATCTTTACTCGAAGTATTTCACCATCTAGTAATGCTAACTGGCTAGCTTAGCAGTATAGCATTAACCGCATGTGACTGGGGGAAGGGGAACAATGGAAACACTCAACATCTGCATATAAATAACCACACTGATTGACAATACAAAACACAATCTTCATTTATCTTAGCTCTAAATTATATAGATGCTGACCCTAAAAGCCGATCTCATACCAATCTTGTACACAATCGTTTCGGCTTAGAAGATCACACAAAAATATACTTTTTGGCTTAAAAACTCCACACAATATACGTTATTAAACCAGACTACGCAGGTTTAACACATCGAACATATAGACTAACATGAATGGACCCAGTCCAGTGTAAAACAGATCAGGTCTGGTACCTACCCAGAGGTATTTAACACAATGTGAACCCTATCCCAGATAAAATTCTGCCTCACCAGAAGGTCTTAATATGTAATATTCACATTATCGGGCGGCGCCGAAGATACAACAGAGACGAATAGAAACACTATATACAATCTCCACACCACTCGCAATCACCACGGAATTAAACAGGTAACTGTCTCACCTTTCGTTTAGGCCCAGCCAAAAACTCATTTTCTGCAGGCTAGTGTGATGCTAGTTAGCTTGCAGCATTCCCCTCTCTTCCAGCTCTATCCCGCTTCAGAGCCCACCCAGGGACGCCATGTTAGTGTATTCTATAACCCCGAAGGCAGGAGAGACTGAAAAGAGTCAAGGGAAGCTTATAAAAGTTAACAGCATTTAATTACACAAAAGATGTGGTGGTGTACAGTACAAAATGAAATGTGCGAGTGGAGGCGTTCTCCTCATCCGCCCGGTCAGTCCAGGTCACCCGGTAGAAAGAGGTCAATCCTTGGCTTGCTCTTCCTGTTGTCATCGGAGGTCTTCTCCTATTGGTCGGGGGCGGGTCCAATGCAATTTCTGCCTTTTTCTGTTGTTAAATTATATCATTCTGGTGTCTGTGGTTATTTAAACATTCCCTAATAAACGTTATTCAGCGGTAATAAATGAGTGCTAAACCCAGTGTGCTCAGTGTGCTCAGTGTACAACATCACATGTCATTTCACCTTTGATTCACGGTTTGAAAATGCAGCATTTCGCCACATGCTAATGCTAACCGGAAATGAAGAATTTTCAGAATAAAAGTATTAAGTTAATAGTTAGTGAACTTCCGGTTTTTCAGAATAAAACTGATTTAAATTAAATAGTGTATTTAATTCAAATTACGCCATACCAACATTGATTTTAATTTCTAACAGACTCCTACCTCAACTCATCAATGAGGCAACATCACTTAGAGAAGGAGAGTAATGAAAGCGGGGATAAAATGAACCACAATGACTTTTACCTTCTCAACGGCTGGGAAAGGAAACACCTCGCTTTTGGAAGTGCAAGCATTCATGCATTATTAACTGCAAACCCGACGCGAAAGTACTTACCCCCGTCAGGCAAACTAGACCGAAGAAGTATGATCGTCTTGGTCTTATTGTTAGCGGGAGACATCCATCTGAATCCGGGCCCGGTGCAGACAAGAAGCCAGTCCTGCAGGCTCGAGGAGCTAGCATCACAATTAGCATCAGAACTAGCATTTATTCCGCTGCAACAACAACTACGCGACGACAACAGAGACCGTGGAGACAGCGGAGACCGAGGAATTAACGGAGACTTCGAGATTCCCCCGGGGACGCCTCGGCAGACAGACACGCATGAGGCAGTGACGAGAGGAAGAGAACCGAGATCCGAGGGAACAAATATCCGCCATGTTGTTAGCCACCCTGCTAGCATATCAACGGCTAAAGCTACAACGGAGCCTCCCTCCCCCCACCACCACCACCCCACCTCTCCAAACACCACGGCAAGCCGGTTGCTGTACCGGACAAAGACAAATATCTGCAAGCTGACGACATTGTGCATTTAAGCAACATAAATGGACTACATATTTTTCATCTGAACACTAACAGCCTGAGACACAAACTGGCTGAACTCAGGCAGCTATTCATGAACGGTAAGGCAAGCATATTATGCTTTTCTGAGACCAAATTGGACAATTCCATTACAGATTCAGAGATTGAAATTGAAGATTATCTTGTAGTGAGAAGGGACAGGAACGTGAATGGAGGTGGTGTCTGCATGTACATACATAAAGACACAAATTTCAAAAACCGTACTGACCTGCATCATGAACATATTGAATCTGTGTGGGTTGAAATTCTTTTTGACAATGCTAAATCTGTAATAGTCGGGACAATCTATAGACCATCGGAACAGAGTGACTTTTATGATACATTAGATGGGTGTTTGGCTGATGTGGGGGATGTAGAGACAATTATTATTGGAGACTGGAACACGGATATGCAACTTAAAGACACGTCCGTCTTCAAGTCCTTCAGTAGGATTTGTGATCTGCACGGCTTCAGCCAGCTAATCACCCAACCCACCCGGGTATGTGAAACAACACAAACTACCATTGATCTCATTCTGACCTCTGACAAGTCCAGGATCTCCAGTAAAGGGGTTATAGCATGCGGTTTAAGTGATCATTATATAATATTCTGTACCCGCAAAAAGCTAAAACAAAGGGCCGGCTGTCACAAAACAGTCATATCTAGAGACCTCAAAAACTACTCTAGCGAGGCCTTTAACCTAGAACTGGAGAGCCTGGACTGGTCAGATGAGCTCAGTGGTACACAAGTTGAAGAAACATGGCTTGGTTTCAAAAACAAATTCTCTGCAATACTCAATGATTTGGCCCCCCTAAGAACAACCAGGGTAAAAAATCGCGCTGAGCCGTGGATGCACTCCGGCATACTGACCGCCATGAAAACCAGACACAAAAAATGCTCTGAGTTTCATAAAAGTCAGTCAATGCTTTCCAAAAGCACGAGCAGTGAACTCCAGGCCCACGTGACTGAACTCAAAATTGAAAGAAACAGACTAAGAAATGACGTAAGCTCCATGATCAAAACTGCCAAAAAGAATTTCATCAATGTCAAAACTGAGGAAAACAAAAATAAACCCCGTGAACTTTGGAAATTACTCAATAACCAGCTTGGCTGCAGTAAAAAACTCAAACATAAAGACAGATAACAGGCTCATCACAGACAAACTGGATGTGGCCAAGTACTTGAACATTTTTTTCACAAACATAGCCACAACTCTTGTAAATAAATTACCCTCCCACTCAGGGCTTTTTGGAGTAGATCACATCATGACCTACTACAAAAACCTAGGGGTACGCAAAGATGATTTCAGTCTAGCAAGGGTAACAACAGCAGAGGTACTCATTAAACTGAGCGCCCTCCAACCTAACAAGGCCACTGGCCACGACAATATCCCCTCCAAATTCCTCAGAGACACAGCAACCGCCATCTCACCAGTCATAGCTCACATAATTAACCTCTCCATAAAACAGGGAAAAGTACCCGAAGACTTCAAAATTGCAAGAGTAACCCCCCTGCACAAAAAGGGCAGCAAATTGGACCCAGGCAACTACCGCCCTGTTTCTATACTTACCTCCATCTCGAAAGTCATGGAAAAAATAGTATATGAACAGGTCGAAAAGTACCTCGCGGAAAAGAAACTAATCTATTAATTTCAATCTGGCTTTAGAACATCCCACTCCACTGACACATGCCTTCTTTATTTGAGCGACCACATCAAACAAGAGGTGGACGAGGGCAAGTACTGCGGCATGGTGATGCTGGACCTACAAAAGGCTTTCGACACTGTCAATCACCCCATTCTGATTGACAAGCTAAAAGCAATTGGTTTTGATAAACTATCGGTGAGCTGGATGCAATCCTACCTGGAGGGGAGAGAACAGATGGTGGAGGTAAACGGTACTCTGTCCCCCCCCCTCCCAGTGAGCTGTGGTGTTCCACAAGGAAGCATATTAGGTCCGTTACTGTTCCTAATTTATGTAAATGACATGTCATCAGCATGTGACTGCAACTTGTTCCTGTTTGCGGACGACTCAGCCCTGCTGGTCTCTGACAGGAACGGGTTGCAGGTTGAAAAAACCCTCAGCTCCGAGCTCGGCAGAATCTGCACCTGGCTCGCCGATAATAAATTATCATTACACCTGGGTAAAACAGAGTCCATTCTCTTCGGTTCGAAACATAATCTCAGCAAATCCGACGACTTCTCAGTTGCAGTGGGTGACATTATTGTCACAAGTAAGAAGGAAATTACATACCTAGGATCTATTCTTGAGGCAAACCTCTCCTGTGACAAAATGGCATCCAATGTAATAAAAAAAGTCAATCAAAGAACTAGATTCCTATACCGGATCTCCTCTCTGGTAAACAAAAACACCCTGAAAACTCTGGCAGGAGCACTCATTCAAGGGTACTATGACTATGCTTGCACGTCATGGTACCATAGCACCTCCAAGGCGCTACAAATAAAACTTCAAACATCGCAAAATAAACTGGTCAGACTACTGCTTGACCTTTCATCTAGAACCCACCTCACCTCTGCCCACTTTGACAACCTAGGATGGCTTAGAGTAGACGACAGAGTACAGCTACTTGCAATGGGCCTGGTCTACAAGATCCACTACACCTCTATGGTACCCATGTACATGTCAAAATTCTTCCCAAAGGTCAAGGAATACCATGATCATAACACCACAGAGGGAGCTCCACAAATCATGTGAAACCCAGATTTGGCACAAAAAAGGGGGAATACACGTTTCGCAATTATGCCACATCAAGGTGGAACGCTCTTCCCACAACTGTAAAGGAAAGTAAAACTATACTTACCTTCAAAACCTCTCTTAAAGAGCACCTTCGGGGGAGAGCATTGCAAAACTGGCCCCGGTAATGGTACAAATCTCAACCTGTCGTTCAATGGACAGCTTCCCCCCCCCATCTATGTATATACTCGCATTTTAGACTCTGTTACTAACTGTATATCTGTAGACTTGGTATGTCTTAAATGTCCGGTTAGGTATTAGAACGAAATCTAAAATGAAAATTGTAAATAAGCAATCTGTATGTAAAAAAAACACCTGTATGTAAATTGTAAATAAGCCATCTGTATGTCAAATATATCTTATATGTCTTAAATGACATGATGAATTGGAAATGGGGGACCCTGATGTAAACAAGACGAAAGTCTTTCTCTGGTCTGCATCCCCTTAACAATTGTATGTTTTGAGCTGTACTGTACTGTACCCAATATACAAGCTGTTAATAAACTTTTCAATCAATCAATCAATCAATCAACCAACTCCCGATTGTCCGATGCTACTGGTGTGGCGATCTCGTTATGACAACAGGTGCACGTTAGTGCTGCAATGTGGTTAAAACCATTCGGGTTTATGCTAGGGGGTTCAAGGAATAGTCCAAGTAATGGGGGAGTTTTATACAGGTTAGTTTAGCCTGATGGATCCGATTCCATTCAGAAAACACGCGTTTTAAAAGCTTTTCGCCTGCCGTCTTATCTGTAGACTTGTCAAAGCGTTAATTCATGTTTTTTACTAACCGTTATCAGTATGTAGTTACTTCGGCATCACTTTGAAACGTGTATTACAATTAAATTACGGTCAAATATGTTCATTTTGTTGTAGTTGGAATCTCCCATAGGATTTACATGGAGATACGCCCCGCCCCCCTCTCCAGCGCCTCTTGTTTGACAGGAGCAAACACATCTGACAGCCGCGGTGAAACTCGGCATTAATTCTGTGTTTACTCCTGTCATTCAAACAAGACGCTGGAGAGGGTATCTCCATGTAAATCGTATCGGAATCGGATCGATCAGGCTAAACTAACCTGTAGCTGCTCCGTCCACACTCACAACAACGTCATAAGGCGCTTTCACACTGCGGTAGTTTTCCCACAAAGGTTCATGTGAACTTAGTTCATGTGAACTCTTTAGTTCGCATGAACTAAGTACAGATCGCGTTCACACTGGAAAAAGTCCCTGGGGTAGGCAAATGAAGCCGCTGACGTCACTTGTTCTTCTTCTGCTTTGGGTTTACTGGCAGGCCGCAAACCACTTCACGGCGTATACTGCCGCCGGAAGTCCCCGGAGTTGGGGACTGGCTTCAGTAGAAGCTGCTGGGAGTCCCAGCAGCTTCTACTGAAGCCTTCCGAGTAAATCGCCAGAACGCCGACACCTCCTCATCTCCACCGCTCCCATGTTTTATTTTGTGTTGCCATAAGTTAGTCTCTGCGTTTCTGCGCTGGGCTAATGCTAATAATGCTAATGCGAGGATAATAAAATGGCGGCTTCACAAAACTTTTTGGGAGTTTTACGGGGCGTGGTTTGTAATCCGCCCAGCCAATCAGAAATATAGCTCTTTTCTCACAAAAGAGCCGGTCGAAAGTCCCTGCTCTCTAGCAGGGACTTTCGAGGGGGTAAAAAGGTTCACATTAACTCATTTTAGTACCGGCTCTTTTTGGTGTGAACGCGATAAAAGAGTTCACATGAACTAAGTTCACATGAACCTTTGTGGGAAAAGTACCGCAGTGTGAATGCGCCTATACAGACATAAATAAAGCAGCGACTGTATTCGCCATGACATAGACAGTCTGTGTTTTGTATACATTTAACTTTTGTCCAGTTTCTGAACAGATATTAGGAGCTGTGAGATCTGAGTGTGTGCTAACAGCTAACGGCTGATGTGTTGGGCCAATCACGAAGCGTAATTTATTGACTGGCAGCAAAAACAACCAATCACAGCAGTGCTTCTCTGGCTAGCTCTGTCCAATCACAAACAAGAAGTGTTCTCCCTAAAGGAATACCCTTTCCGTCCAATGTGAAATGCTGTGGTGTTTTCTGAAATGATGTAGTGTTTTGTGAGATGCTGTGGCGTTTTGTGAAATGCTGTGGCGTTTTGTGAAATGCTGTTGTGTTTTGTGAAATGCTGTTGTGTTTTGTGAAATGCTGTGGTGTCTTGCACTTCAGGGCCACCGTAAGTTTATTTAGTTTGACAAAATCACAGGTTAGAATAGTTTGTCATTCGAACTGTTTCTGTAGGTCATGCCGTTTGATACACTGATTTTGAAAGTGGTTAAGGGAAGCTGTGCTTGCGGCGTCCCGATGATAATTTGAACTCAAACCTGCCAGATAAATGTCTGCTGCCACGGTACATTAGTTATTCATTATTCTTCAAGAAGTTTAATTTGAGAAACTTTATCAGCCAGTTTTTCTTTTTCTGACCAAAACTTTTCATAAAACTGAGTTAAGTTATCTTTAAAGAGAAAAATAAGTGTTCCTATAATCAACAAGTACTGAGTTTAAAAACAAATGCTATGGGCTCAGGTATTGTGCAGCCAGGTTTGTCATCATCCCTTTATAAAAAACCTTCTCAACTCTAACTGGTTTAGTCCTTTTGACAGTTTCTGCCTCTGATTCAATTCTAGGTATATTCCTTTCTTCATTATCCTGTTCATCTATTTCACCGGCTGCTTCACCAAGGCCAGGGAACAGAAGAAGATTCCTGTCTCTGGTTGGCTGTTGCTAGGACCCAGCTCCCTCTACTATTGGTCAGTCTCCTCCTCCTCAACTCTGTGAGACCATCTGTGCATGTTGTCCAAGATTACATGGTTTTGATAAAGAATTAGGAGTCAGTCAATTAATGAACCTTGTGTTATCGTTACTTTTAAAGAGAAATGAAACGGTTGGTCTCCTTAGTAAATTCTAATTTTAGAGATGCCTTTCCAGTCCATGAAAAAAGGGGCACTATGTTCTCTCAGAAGGCTAATGGAGGTCGTGTGTAAAGCAACAGAAGCAACAATCAAGTTGAACGAAGAGTTAAGCAAGCAAATGCTTGGCATTGCGTTTTTTGTGTGCTTTTTTTTGTATTTTTTGTTCAGAAGCGTTTGGACATTTTGTTCTTTTGTGCAATGATTGCCAGTTGAAGGTTTGCAGAAACATTTACAAAAGGTCCTGTACATAGCAAGTCAGTTTGAAAGAAACTATTTAAGTCCCCATTTTGACAACTATTTTATATAGAACTGAATGAATTTCCACCATATGGCTTTGTTTGTAGCAATTATTAGGTAAAACATGATCAAACATTATCATTGTAAAACAGATGTTCACAGAAAAACTGCTCTATTGGGTTTTTGCCAAGGTTTCGGTTGTAAATAAAAGTTAGAAGCCTCTGTTTTTATGACATTTCTTTCTCCATTTTCTTCCAGGTACCTGGTCACTGAGGGACAAATCACTGAACTTTTTCTCCTCACCTTCCTTGCAATGGTTGTCGTGGTGATAATCAAACAGCGTAAAGGCCTCAGCCCAGACAGCAACGGTCTCTTCCTGTTCTGTAGTTTCAGCGTTACTGTGCTGCTGGTGGCATTGTGGGTGATCTATCTGTGGAGCGACCCGGTGCTACGCAACAAGTACCCCGGACTCATTTACGTGCCAGAGCCCTGGTCCTACTACACCTTACATATAAAGCAGGACCACTGAGTTACATCTGTCCAGGTGTGTACACCTCTGTTAGATAAAACATATTTCTGAATCAGATACCATTTACATTTGTATGACGCATATTTTACTCTCTCTTCAGCAGCTTCCTGTGACAAATGTAGAGGCTGCACTCAACGTTGACGGATGGTTGAGGACGGCTGTAGAAGTGCACAAACCTCACTGTTATGCCCAAAGTTGTGCTGGCTTCAGCCATATATTAAGAAGAGATTTGTCTCTTTTCTTTTTTTATTGATACTCAGACTTTAGCAGTTGGGAAGTTTGATGTAAATTTATATATGTAATCAGATCTGTTACACCTCTTGCATCTTGAGACCTCTGAGACCATTTTGTGGCCATGATTGATTTTAGAAATAGGTCTGCACTGACATACAGCTGGTGATGAGGAATGACTGAGCCTTTTCACTGCTCATAACCAACACTGTAATACTTCTTTAGGGAGGAGGGATTAAATACATGTTTAAGATTCCTAATTTTTCTAATCCAATTTACATTTTTCCAAGCCCTGAAACAGGTGGTTCTGAAAGCTTTTTTTTAATAACTATCTACTTGAATAAGCCCTACAGGGAGAGTATCTGTTATTTTATTGAAGGAGTAAAAACCAGGACAGTGATAATCTGCTAAAGGGAAAAGGTTGTCTATAGACCAGTCAAGCGGTTGGACAAAGTGGACCCTTTTATGATCCAGATCAAGGTGAATAATACAGTGTATGTAGATACATTTACTAGAACATTTAAAAATAAATCTTACCTTGCATAAGCTCATCAAATAATTCCATAAATCAACAACTGAATGCTTTGAGGTTGAAATAAGTGTTCATGGTTGTTCAATAAATGCACGCCCGGTTATTGTCACCTTCTCTGGCCCTTAAGAATGAAAAGGAGAAGAAGAAAAAAGATATGAATAATTCATTCATGTTACACAGAACAATCCTCAATAACAGGATAAAGATAAGTGGTACCGTTGGAAGAATAACACCTTGAAATTAGTTAGAAAAAAAACTAGTTTAGATATATAAAAAATAAAAAGATACATTTAAGTTCTGGAGAAAGATCAAATATAATATTGTTACCAAAAGAGAAAGAACACAGTATTGAAGTGAATGTTAAATCTAATTGTGACTTTTTTAGTTTTGAGTAAAAACATTCTCTCAGGTATTCAAGGTCTCACGCTTTGTCAGATATAGATGAGCTTCATATGTTCAGTCATCGACATGAGAGCTGTGAACTTTTACATTTCCGTATTACCTATTTCTGACATGATGTGTTTAAGCAATGTACAATATAAAAGTGTTCACAATGAAAAGTCTATTGTACAGATGGTTATGATTGTTCAAAAGGTCAAGGAAACATGAGGTTACTTTTGAGATAGAAAAGAAAGATTTATTAAACCGATGTTTTGTGTTTGTTGATTTGATCCTTTCTTTGTTTACATGTTGAGTTATTGTTCTTAATGTAAAATGTCCTTTGTTACTGTTTTGTACAATATGTTTCCTTTTCTGTTGCTGGTAAATTACTGTTTAGTTAGTGGTTTCTCACTGGTTTTGTTTCACATATTTTTTTATGTTTATTAAAATTGGAAAATTAATATTCTGTTTCTGGTTATTATTCACATTTTACCTTAAATTCACCTTGTTCGACATTATTTTAAAGGTGCTTTAAATGAACTATCTCTAAATACGGACTATAACTGACACTAGTATCGTAAGCTGGTAATTGGTTCTCCTTTTATGAGAGAGGTGGGGGGGAAAGGGAAAGGACTGTGGATCTGTTATCTGCGTTTCCACAGCAACACATATTATATTACCTAAGCTTACAGCTGGTGCACTTTAAACTGAGGTGGAGGGACAGGTGACGCAGACCACAGAAAACTTCTTCCTGGAAGGAAACAGGGGGTTACGTATTGTAACCCTAGTTATATAAGCACAGGCGGAGTCCTCTACTGGACTCTATGGGTACTACTCTCTATCATGCTGTGCGTGCTTTCACCTACTGAGTTTACGTAAACGTAGCCGGCCAATCGGGGCGAGCCTACTTGAATGCGCGCGCAGGCCCACAGTATATAAAGGCGGCTACACCCGCCGCCCACTATGCTATACACCAGGGGTGCCCAACCTTTTTTGAACCGAGAGCTACTTTTAAAGTTGCCAGTCTGCCGAGATCTACCAGTCCAAATAGAGAGGCGTAGCCATTACTGACAGCCAGGTAAATACACACTTCTACTTGTATAAAACTGACCTTTGTACGATTAATACTTCATAAAATACTGCAGATCCTTTATCTTACCTCTTTCTAATCTACACACATACAAGTATGTAACTGAAGCTATACAACAGTGTTGTTGATACAGAGTTGGAGTTTATACATATAGCTTGTATTCCATTTGTTTTGAAAATGTATATACTTTATAAACAAACTGGTTACCCTTTTTTTGAATTAGCATACAGAACATTAGGAAAACAAACTTGACTAATGGTCGGCTCATAACCTCAGAACACAGAAGAGGAAAAACTGCATAGATTCTCGTTTCATTTTGAAGGAGCTGCAGACCTAAAGTGTGTAGAAGACTTAAATGATTAAAAAGGTCACAATCACATTAATAAAACTGTACTTAGGTTTTAGTTTCACTTTTACAAAACAGAGTTCCACATGTACTTTCTAGCATGTACTGTATGGCCATCTCCTCACTAGCCCTATGCTGCTGCTCCCCTGCCAGCTCTGTCTCTCCTTTACTCATCTTCTTCTTAAAATAAGAAGAGATGTCTGTTGACTTTCTCTTCATTTTCTGCAAATTGACATTACACACAGCAGTGATTAATAGTAGCCTACGCATTACACCAGCCCAGCATACCGACATCAGCTAACGTTAGCTTAGCAAGCTAAACTAACGCTAACTAGGATAGCCGCCAAAGTGTGTTTACAGACGAATTATACCTGAAGTCAAGCCAGCCTTTACTGAGCCCCGAGCCTGTTTTCCAGGTCTTCCAGCGTTTTTCTCGTTTTAATGCCATTGAACACACATTTTGATCAGAATAACAGCTAAAGGTAAGCATATCTCCGTTTTTTGCTACCTAACTAAAGCCTAAAGTGTTGTGGGGCTTAACAGGCAACGAATACATATGACTTACCTTCTAGAAGTCTGGTGGATTTTTGTCAACTTCAGTCCAGTCAGTAGAAAGAAACGTTTTGCTGCCGTCTGTGCAAATCTCAGAGTGGTGCGCCGAGTATCAGAGTGTTACCATGGTAGCAGAGGGAGAGGGAGGGGCTGCAGTGTGAGTGTTGGAAGCTCAAATCAAGCGACTCACTGGCTGTGTATTTGTTGTTAAATATCAGATAAACTAATACGCATACGTGACTGGCGAGGCGGTGTGTGTGGTGGGGGGGCCAACAAATATATCAGGGTGGCCATGGCCCCCCCTGCTGGCGCCACTGCCCAAACACTCTAAGCAGAGGTGGTGGAGACCGGCGCCCGCGATCAAACCAGGGCAGGTGCATGGCCGAGCTTCCAGTAATGGTGAGTCTATTTTTCGTTTCTTCTAATCTTCTAATCTGCGTTCGTTTAACTCTTCGGTTGTCAGCTCGTCTGAAGAGAAAAAGGATAGTGGGCGGCAGGTGTAGCCGCCTTTATATACTGTGGGCCTGCGCGCGCATTCAGGTAGGCTCGCCCCGATTGGCCGGCTACGTTTACGTAAACTCAGTAGGTGAAAGCACGCACAGCATGATAGAGAGTAGTACCCATAGAGTCCAGTAGAGGGCAGAGCCTGTGTGAAACATAACAAAGCTGTCGCAAAAATGGTAAGGACAAAGAAGTTTTCCATTAAGCCTTTTAGAAAAATCGATTTTTGTATGTGGCAGTGTTTTTGTGTAATTACCTGCTTAGTGAAACTATATTATTTTACATCTGTCCAGGTGTGTACACCTCTGTTAGATAAAACATATTTCTGAATCAGATACCATTTACATTTGTATGACGCATATTTTTCTCTCTCTTCAGCAGCTTCCTGTGACAAATGTAAAGGCTGCACTCAACATTACTGCACTCAAACCTCACTGCTACGCTCAAAGTTGTGCTGGCTTCAGCCATATATTAAGAAGAGATTTGTCTCTTTTATTTTCTTTTTTTATTGATACTCAGACTTTAGCAGTTGGGAAGTTTGATGTGAATTTATATATGTAATCAGATCTGTTACACCTCTTGCATCTTGAGACCATTTTGTGGCCATGATTGATTTTATAAATAGGTCTGCGCTGACATTAAATACATGTTTAAGATTCCTAATTTTTCTAATCCAATTAAAACATTTCCAAGCCCTGAAACAGGTGGTTCTGAAAGCTTTTTTTTAATAACTATCTACTTGAATAAGCCCTACAGGGAGAGTATCTGTTATTTTATTGAAGGAGTAAAAACCAGGACAGTGATAATCTGCTAAAGGGAAAAGGTTGTCTATAGACCAGTCAAGCGGTTGGACAAAGTGGACCCTTTTATGATCCAGATCAAGGTGAATAATACAGTGTATGTAGATACATTTACTAGAACATTTAAAAATAAATCTTACCTTGCATAAGCTCATCAAATAATTCCATAAATCAACAACTGAATGCTTTGAGGTTGAAATAAGTGTTCATGGTTGTTCAATAAATGCACGCCCGGTTATTGTCACCTTCTCTGGCCCTTAAGAATGAAAAGGAGAAGAAGAAAAAAAGATATGAATAATTCATTCATGTTACACAGAACAATCCTCAATAACAGGATAAAGATAAGTGGTACCGTTGGAAGAATAACACCTTGAAATTAGTTAGAAAAAAAACTAGTTTAGATATATAAAAAATAAAAAGATACATTTAAGTTCTGGAGAAAGATCAAATATAATATTGTTACCAAAAGAGAAAGAACACAGTATTGAAGTGAATGTTAAATCTAATTGTGACTTTTTAGTTTTGAGTAAAAACATTCTCTCAGGTATTCAAGGTCTCACGCTTTGTCAGATATAGATGAGCTTCATATGTTCAGTCATCGACATGAGAGCTGTGAACTTTTACATTTCCGTATTACCTATTTCTGACATGATGTGTTTAAGCAATGTACAATATAAAAGTGTTCACAATGAAAAGTCTATTGTACAGATGGTTATGATTGTTCAAAAGGTCAAGGAAACATGAGGTTACTTTTGAGATAGAAAAGAAAGATTTATTAAACCGATGTTTTGTGTTTGTTGATTTGATCCTTTCTTTGTTTACATGTTGAGTTATTGTTCTTAATGTAAAATGTCCTTTGTTACTGTTTTGTACAATATGTTTCCTTTTCTGTTGCTGGTAAAATACTGTTTAGTTAGTGGTTTCTCACTGGTTTTGTTTCACATATTTTTTTATGTTTATTAAAATTGGAAAATTAATATTCTGTTTCTGGTTATTATTCACATTTTACCTTAAATTCACCTTGTTCGACATTATTTTAAAGGTGCTTTAAATGAACTATCTCTAAATACGGACTATAACTGACACTAGTATCGTAAGGAGGTAATTGGTTCTCCTTTTATGAGAGAGGTGGGGGGGAAAGGGAAAGGACAATGCAGCACTGTGGATCTGGTATCTGTGTTTCCACAGCAACACATATTATATTACCTAAGCTTACAGGTGGTGGACTTTAAACTGAGGTGGAGGGACAGGTGACGCAGACCACAGCAAACTTTTTCCTGGAAGGAAACAAAGCTGTCGCAAAAATGGTAAGGACAAAGAAGTTTTCCATTAAGCCTTTTAGAAAAATCGATTTTTGTATGTGGCAGTGTTGAAACTATATTATTGTCACCTTGCAGGCTAAATTCTTCACTCCAGTTCAAATCAATGGTAAGACGGATCCACAGCACTTTCTTTTCTAGCTTCCATTTAGTTTTGTTGATATTGGAAA
The DNA here is from genome assembly GCF_902827175.1 of Gymnodraco acuticeps. Lineage (NCBI taxonomy): Eukaryota > Metazoa > Chordata > Actinopteri > Perciformes > Bathydraconidae > Gymnodraco > Gymnodraco acuticeps. Next base: position 5,658,922 of record NW_022990271.1, read on the forward strand.
TGAACTATGTTTCAGTCATCCTTACCAAGTATTGTTCATGTATCCATTAGTGATTAGTACATGTTTTTTGTTGTTGAAAATAATTACTTAAAGAGCATGAGGGACAAAGGCTGCCCTTCAGTCTGTTATGTTCCTGTGCTGTGGTTTGAATGTTTTTAAGTGAACCTTCTACTGAATGATAGATAAAGTGTTTCTTCTAAATATTACAATGAAAATAACTATACTGATGTGTTGCATCATTTTGTATCCCCATGCAGAGTACAAGGAGTGCTTCTCCTTATATGACAAGAAGCAAAAGGGTAAGATCATTGCCAAAGACCTGATCACAGTTATGCGCTGCCTGGGTACAAGCCCCACGTTCGGTGAAATCGAAAGACATCTACAAGTTCACAAAATTGGTAAAGTACAAATATCAAATACAAGTAGCCGCTTTTACTTTGTTTGATTGTCTATGAGTATAGTTAGCATGGTTTTTGTTGCTTAAATAGAAATCCAACTGAACATGATTTGAAAAACTCGTATTTATTTGATGATAGTCATTATGATTGTTAAGTTAAGTAATTGGAAAAGCAAAATAATCAAATGACATGTATAGTACTCGTATCTGCTGCTTTTGTTGTAAAAACCTACTTTTAAGTGTGTCATACTTATTTCTATAAAATTATTGTCCAAAAGACTTCCTGTATTCTTAGACCTTGGAAATAAATACAGACAAAAACAACCTCACATGTAACTCTCCGTTTTAAAAATGCTGATCATTCCTGTCCGAACTTGTCATTTCATTCACATTTTCTCATGATTTTGTGATATAATTCATGTTTAGAAAAGACAGGTGAGCTGGACTTCTCTTCGTTTCTGACGATGATGCACAGACAGATGCAACAGGAAGACCCCAAGGCAGAAATCCTGGAGGCCTTGAGGATGACGGACAAACAGAAGAAAGGATACATCCAGGCCTCTGAGCTCCGGGCCAAGCTCACCATGTTGGGGGAGAAACTCACCAACAAAGAAGGTAAAGTAAACTCAAGATGGAAATCTGTAGAATGTATGACAAACATCTAGCAGCAGAAAGAGGAAGCTGTTGACTTGATTCAGAGCAACAACTTAAAGGTTAAAGTCTACTATGTAATCAATACATCCTATTATACAGTACCATAATACACAGTGAGGGATGCCTGGTTCAAAGTAACTGAGCAGTATGTAACTGTTTGTAAAGTTTATTTTGCTCTGCTGTATAACCTACTGTATTTTTAATGAGGTCAAATGTAAACGAAAGGTGTTACAACTGAGGAACCATGTACATTTGTATTACATTCTACAAAATTAGAGTTTTACACTGTTAATCCAATATGAATGTGAACACCCTTTAATAACCGTACATACATTTAGACTTGAATGCAGCGTTTCATTCAAACTCCCGTGCATGTGTTAAAGAAGAGTTACATTAACTCTGTCCTTAATACTTAAGGGTAGCCGTAATTGTCAAACTTCCAGGGATTAAAATCGAATTGATAATTGTATTCATGAGATTACAAAATACAATAGTAATTATATTCAAGAGAATGGCATCTATTGGGGCCCTCAGATCACAGTTCACAAAGTGGACCGCCCTCTCATGTGTCACTCACTGACTACAGTGAATCAGGCTTTACACTTCAGCTCAGTTATCTCCCTAGGACTTGCAAGCAGCTTCCTTAAATCCACTATATACAGCTGTCCAATGAGTTGTTTGGGTAAAGCAGCTTTTCTTTGATTATTTACTCCATTTCATATACATTCAACCTTACTACAGTAATTCATGTTCTGGTTGTATCTCCAGGTGTATCCTCCTGAAAACAGACTTAAATGCCACCAGGCTGTATTGGAAAGCTCTAGTCCAACATAAACATGAGTTTTAAAATTATATTTCTACTAGAGTTAAAGCAGTCACTGTTATTATTTTTGAGGGATTTATTCTGGTGATATAATAAGATATTTCAAGAATGGTTAGCGTTGATTTTTTATTTCGCTGTCACTTAAGGGTAGAGTGGTTGTTCCACTTCCATCTGAACATTGACGTTTGATTTCCTATGTAAAGTGATGATAGCAGAGATAGTCCTTCATTTTGAAAGTAGGGGGGCTGATATCCAGTTAGTTGTTAGGGATTGATTTTGATGCAATTTGTTCAAAGCCCGAGACCTGCCAATCATAGTAACATGCTTCAAAGCAACACAAAGATTAAAGTACTTAAAGTACTGTCAGTGTATTTCCTCTGGATGGGTACTGCGCACACAAAGCAGTTCATATTCAATTGAAGTGCAGAGCTTCTCAGTGGGGGGGAGGGACATCCATCAAGTTGTTGGAATCCAAAACTATTGAAGCTGTAAGTGATTATACTGAAGACACTATGATCATTGTTGCTAAAGAATTTTAAAAATGTCTGTTTGAAAAATAATGACTAATTGACATGCAGCATCTCTAACAGAGCAGTGATTTATTTCAGTATTATGATTCAGTATGATACATGCTTATGATGTTTGAGTAAAACAACCTTCTGTATTGGAAGAAGTATTCATAACCTTTACTTGAGTAGCACTTGAAAAGTGTAAAAATGCTAATGAGTAAAAGTCCTGCATTTAAGGTTACAAATTTAAATTTAAAAAAGCACAAAATGACCAACAGCAAAGTAGTTGCTGTACACTGAAAAAATATAGTTATGTGAAATCTGTTGACATAATACATTTAAAGTCAATGTTTCAGTTTTTTCAGTGTAGTAGTATATATATTAAAGTAACTTGTTTTACTCTATACAAGAAAGTACTTTTTTACTTATTACTCAAAATTGTACATTACACCACATTTTAAAAATAGCAACATAGTTGATACTAACACTCCTCATAAAAGGTTTACAGTATATTGGTATTCTCTGGTGAGTAACAAAATAAATAATGTCTTCATGTTAACAAATGATTTAATTGATCCCCAATGATAAGGTGAAACATTTCAGTTTTCGCTAATAGGAACCACACTCAGTCTCAGCATGCAGGTTAGGGATGTTGACAGCTCTACGCTTTGAAGGGTCTGTCAGTTTGTATGAGGCTCCCCCCCCTGAGCGTTCTGAAGTGGAAGACAATACATTTTCAGGCATCGCTCTTTCGTTTCAATTCCACTTACAAAGCTGATTTCTGTGTTCCTCGTCTAGTGGATGAACTCTTCAAAGAGGCAAAAGTCAAGTCAAACGGGACCGTCAACTACGAAGAGTTCACCCAGATGGTGACGCTGCCACCGGTCGATTACTGATCCTTCAGCCATGACGGGGAATTCACTTTACATACAATGAACGTGATGGTTGGAAGATGTTGCATACTGTAAAAAATATATAGCATGTTGAAAAAGGAAATTCTGTAATGGAAGAAAATATTCTTCACTGTGTTTATTCCTCCATAATTATCAGTTGATTCTTCAATGAAGGATGTATTTTCTTCGTATGTAGCTTTCCTCTACGACAGTAAACATTTTGTGAATCATTGTTGTACTGTATTGTAACTAACACTATGAGATGCCGTTTGTGATTCTTTGATGGGATCAAATTGTAAATGCATTACATTCTGGGTACACATCTTTTTCCACCCTGACCCTCTACCAAAACTAATGTAATGTCCAGTTTGAGGATTTGTGTAAATATATTACAACTTTCGCTTCATTAAGTACATTCACGGTCAACTTTCCAAACATATTAAACTTCATTCTCTTTCTAAACTAATGAGATAAAAGCTGTGGAGTTTGAATGAACTGAAAATTGGTATTTTATTTCATGCACCTGTATTTTAAACCCAGACCTTTATTTATTTCTGACGGCTGCATGCATAACTGTCACCTGAACATTTCATTTACATAAGCAACTTTTCAATACATTTTTTACCAAAACTTTTATTTTGTAGTTTAAAGCACAGTATATAAATATGTAATAGCACATCACTGATTAATACATGAATAACATTTCACCCAAAACACGTAATTGTTTTATGGCAAATCAATCAACATTTAAATGAAGGTTACGGCTGGACTTTGTAAAGAAACAAGTTTTTCAACAGATTACATAAAAAAATGTTTTTAGTAGCTACAGCATACAACCCACTGTCTTGATTTTGTGCCTTGAAACCAACATAATCCACACATTTATAAACAACACTCTTTAAAAACAGAAAGTACAGAAACAATCAGTCCAACAAACTACATTAAGAAAAAAGTAACAGGTTTGAAGTCAAACATCAGTTGTGTTTCAATGTGGAATGTGAAAGCCACCACAGACCATTACAAATATGATTGACCCTTTGTTCGCCCTTCCCCGACGGTCCAATTAGTTTAGCAATTGTAAAAGTAATTGCTCATGGCAGGTGTGTCCAAAGAGCAGTCTTCTAATTTCTTTCAGAATGATAAAATAACCGTTGCGTCGTTGAAACTAGGAGTTCATTTTGTAATAAGCACCTCAATAAAAAAGTGAAGACTAGAAATACTTATTTTTAATTGCAGATATGCATAACAGGAAAACACAGTTGAAAAGAATATCACTGACAATGTCTCTGTTGGTCTTCCCTAATACGATAATAAGCCAAACATTTCTGCTGTAAAAAGGTTTTATTAAACAGTGAGTCTCCAAGGCTGCATACATCAGCTCTCCCGCACTAACTCAGATACATTTGAGTTAGCTAGTTCAAGATGCTACCACGTCAAACGCTAGTGGTTTTGTCCTTATTCTTTAGTCCATTTAGGGGGACCAGGTATACAATCGCAAAGTGAAACATACTTTCCCTTTGCCTTGTTGTTATAGCTTTAACTTCTGTCTTTTCTGCATGATCCTGGTTCAAAGACAGCATGTTATTATGTAGCTTAGTTAGCTCTATGTGTGACTATAGCACCAGCCATTAGTTCATGACTAACATCACATTCCCTACTGAACACTTTTATCACTATTGTTACCAAGGTCTACTTTGCAGCAACACCAGTGGTATGCTTCAACTGAAATATTAAATTGGAATATTGGTTTGGTGTCCTGTAAGCCTAATATGTTTCCCACGACAATGTAGACTAGAGCTTAACCTGCTTAGCAATAATAACTAAAGAGGCTTATCGTATCATCAATTGAATCCTGAAAATTTCAAACAGATGCAATTCATACAGATCAAACCAAACAAAGCAGCAGAACACAACTTAAATGTCATGTTCCCAGCACCTATACCTGTAAACTTATGAAGAAACATTCAGTACAAAACACATCCGACAAAGCCCTTTACATGAATAGACCATACATGTCGACTTTTAACACAATAAAAGTGAATCATAACTACACTTTTCCAACTGTGTGAGATGTAACTTCACCAACGTTGTGGTTCCTGTGTTGCTTGAGTGTAAAGTTTCTCAAGGGAAGTTATTGTACGTTAGGGAACAAAAAGGTTTTGAACAAAGGGCCTGTACATTCTTCCAGAGAAGAAATGTTTCTATAACGCTTTATTTAAAAAAAAAAAACACTATAGTGATTTCCCCCCCCCTCTTTTTCCTCTTAAACAATTGATTTGTTGTTCTATATAACAAACTGCTTTTCCACAGATATGTCATTTAGACATTTAACAGCATGAATCAACACAGGAGGAGATGACGCCATAGCGGATGCTTTAGCTGAACTGCGTTGTTATGTTTGAGCTGCTTTTCAATTCCTGCTGAAAAGACTCTGAATTACAGCCTATATATTGTATATGTCAATGCCAACAACAATTGTGTAAGTACGACTTTTAAACTAAAAACCACAGTTGCAAAAGTATCAAATATTATATATAAAGCTTAATCCCTTGTTCACCATACTAAACCCATTCGGACACTATTGTTCCCTCGATTTTAACTCATTTCTAAAATGCTAAACTTGTGGAATATTTTAATCTAGTGGTTTTATAAAACATTACCATTAAATGATCCAATATTCAAGTAGATGAGGCACTGGGACTGCCAATACCTGCCTGAACGTTTTTTGGGCCCATGTGGCCTATGTGGCCTATGGCACCAAGTATTTCCTGAAGCTCCCCTCTCCCATTTACATTTGACTTTGTAACTTAAAAGAATGAACAATGATGTGAAGCAAAAGTGTGACATTAAATATGTGGTAATTGATGCTACAACTTTTAAAGGCTTTTTACTGTTGATTGTATTTTGCTGTAGACATTAAAAAGTCCACCATTTCCTAAAGCCTTCTCCAGAATAAATGATTGTCCAATCATAGCTTAGCAACCATAACTACACTGCAGGTCTGTCAATAGGGATGGACAAAGCTCTTCTTTGCAGTTTACTGAATAAACAGAAGCAAAATATCTATTTAATATAGTCCTTCACCAAATCAATAAGTGCTTGACCGGAGCTCTGGCTGCACATGAACTCAAACACGGTTCAGACAAGCCAGTGAAAAGAGAAATTCATTTTTTTTGTAAGAATTAGGAAAACAAGTTATGTAAGCTAAACATTTTAAATGTAAGAAGAAAAAAGGTATTAATGCTTTTTCTTATCATACCTTTACTTAATAGGGCGCCCTAGATCTACACTGCAGTAGGCTACAAGAACAATGTTGTTTTTTGGATGCTAAATGTTTACCTGGTACTTTAAGGCTCTAGGTAGCCATCAAGTGCATATTTAAATGATCCTTTACTGAGTCCATGGTTCAAAACATGTGAGATTGAAACACAAAAAAGTCAGCCTGAGATATCAGCTTTTAAAGCTAAGTTAGCTAAGTAAGCTAGCTACAGATAAAAGGTGCATCATTTATGTCTGAAAACAGGGACCCATTGTAAAAAAAAAATAATATATTTAAATGGTGGACCACTGACATTGCAAAGCTGTTCGAACAGTAACTTACAGTAGGGGGAGCGGGCTTCACCAACAGTCAATTATGTATGAATGCTACATGAAGCATTTATGAAGCACCTGGTTTCTTTTGGCCCGTTAAAGGAAAAACCACACAGCAAATTGTATACCAGTATGTTTTAATCTGTCCATTTTCTGCTGCTGTCAATAAATGAAAGCATTGCACCAACCATAAAGGTTAATGAGTAGTTTATCTGCATGTGTAATAATGATTTTTTAAAGCTGGCTACATTGATAAAAGAGCCCACACTACATCTGTTACTAAGTCTTAATTCATGAAATGTCCTTCTTGTCAAACGGTATAGTATAAAAAGTGCAAACAAATATCTACATTCTCATTGTTTTTCTGGGGATGAGGCTATGCTTTCTTATTTCTCCAAATCATTTGAGCCCAATATAATTATAGCACCAGCACAAACATGCAGAGTTGTGGAACTAATTCATAACAACTCTAATTAGAAAAATATATATACAGAAAGAGCTGTGATGATTTGTATTTCCTCAGTGTTCCAGTTGTTGAGTGGTTACTTTATTGCGGCGTTAGCGGAAGACGAGCTAATGGAGCGGGAGCGCTGGCTGCAGGATTTGCAGCACTTCACTCGTACGTTGGGAAGGTGGCATCGTCCGAGCCAACGGAGCGTCTGACAGAAACGAAACGTTAGCCGATCACGAAGGCAAACTGCTCCTGTGGGGGGGACAGAACGAAAAGGTCACACAGAGGTTAGATGCATAATTTGTTCTGGGAATGAATCACAGGCACTGTGTGGGGTCTGTAAGCCTCTTAACACCATAAGACATGCCCTTTATGGTGAACAGTAACAGGTGCAATCCCACATATTCTGCTCATGCTCTCCCCTTCATTCAACACAGATCATGTTTAGAGACCTGATTTATTTCTGAACAGAATACAAACACAGAAAGAAAATGTGTCTCTGTTCATTTATCCTGCTATTTTGTGTATACATTTAAAATGACAACAACCATAAACATTGAAACTGCTCAGAGGGGAAAAACTAAAAGTTAAATTCAGCCAAAACAATTAATATTTTTGGATTTAATTTTTTTCATTTGCTTATTAGTGCTGTAGGGCTAGGGTACGCTTGGGGTAGGTTTGTGGTTTACCGAAGTTGGCTAACTGTCATTGGGATCTCAGGTTCAGATTTAATAATATGAGCTAAAGACTACTGTGCAATCAAATCTGAATCATGCCATCCAATGTTAAAATACGCCACAAAAAACCTTGGGAATTATTTTCAACACCACCATTCATTTGAACAAATCTAGTTGGTCATCTCCAACGCTTGTGACAGATCGGCATTTAACACGTTTAACACAATTACGTTTCTTTGTTAGTGTCATATTTCACGTTGAGTCACCTTCTCAGTTTCTATGCAGTGTGGTATACAGATATTTTAAATATGGCTAAAGGAAAACACTGATTTTGGTCAGTATCAGCAGATGCTCTGAATTGTTGAATCAGAATCAGGAGTGGTATTGCTGCATACCTACTTTTTAGCAAAACATTAATCCTCTTGCTTACCTTGAAGCTGCATAACAAAGACAAGTCTTGGTACTTAACAATGAAAAAAAAAGCTTGCACTATCTAATCTAATATAAACTATTTAAAAAAGTCTGATGTTTGGATGTCCTACAAATGTACATTGAATGGACAATACACTCAAAAATGTTTGTTTTGTACAAGGACACCTCCATAAAGAATTCTTCCCACAGGTTTGTATTTATCAACCAGAGCACAGACTCTTACTTCAAGGTCCAATTGCAGAAGGTACAGCAGAAGCATGAAATGGAAGAAACAGCTCTGATGGCAGATTTGAGCGTGGGCTGAAATTGAATTGTCACACTTCATCATACACTCACTATTTCAGAGCCTCACATTGTGCTTGTATTCACCTCATAGTCTTGTCAATCAAGAGCAGTTAAGTGGGCAGGGATCAGAAGTCCTTTAGGAATGAAGTTATGGAGTAACTGTCAAAGTAAAAAAACAGAAACATGAAAAACAAGCTGCTCTTTCCAGCTGGAATGTTCAAGTGAGTTCAGAGGCAGAGGCTAATGGCTATAACAGACACATTAGGTATCATACCTCAACTCTAAACCTTCTGCAAATCCAAAAGTAATGTGCTTTTCAAAGCCTCAATGCCAGTGACAACTATTCATTACTATTCATACTTTCAAAAGTAGAGTTACACAGTGTTCTGCTGTTACTGTTGTTCCTGTAAATCAACCTGACATGACCAAGACATTTCCCTTCTCAGATGTTAAAAAAAAATCAGTGTAGTATATATTATATAAGAAAGCCTGGAATGTCTTAGCACAGAAATATCTGTTTAATCTTGTTTCTCACTTAACTGCAATTATATTTTACAATACAACAGAAATAAAAAACTGACATGTTTTTTTGTATATATTAGACAGTTCTATTGGCGCACCAAGTACCAACAAAAGCGAAATTACGTCAGCTTGATAGCAATGTCTTAAATTGTGCATAAGCTACAATGACCCACTTAAGAAAGTGCATGCCAGAACCAGCACAATAAGAACGTATGTATTGGCCTTAAAGAGCTCAATTAGGTTAACTACATTTCATATTGTGTGAAGATCAAAATCATTAAGATTCAGCCTTCGAACACAATGATTACTCTTACACTATATGAAAATCGAACATCATTATCTTTTCAAGGACAACAAGACTCTGGGAGGTTAAATGTCCATCCCAAATCGTATGACAATGCATCCAAAAAATGCAATAAAATAATCATGTTCATCCATGTTGTACCAAAGTATTGGACCAAAGATCTAAAAAAAGGGTTATACTGTACCTAGATACGCATTGAGATGTATGGGGTGCACCCTATAACATAGCCTTTACACAATGAACCCACTGATCATGTGTAAAACAATTTTCTAAGCGCAAGAGAAGAATTTCCAATGTCACCCAGATCAGAGAAACTCAATGACATCATTGGAGTACAAAGGCCACAGCTGCAACCCAATACACAGCATTTCCTGTTTTCTACACACTCCCTTTAGCTATTTTTGACCCACTTACCAACAAGCTCGAAAGTGGTCATTGGAACTTTCACATTAATGTGCTTTCAATCAATTATTGGAAAGACAAACCCTTAGTATTACTAACAATGAAGACCTGTTCACTAGGAGCCTTTTCACCATACTGTATGCATCAGCATCATCTAATGTGGCTTTGCTCTCATAAAGAAACATCTTATGGTCTAAGTATCAGAGAGGGTTAATAAAATCATAACCAGAGTGGGCCAGGAAACACATTAACTATACAAATAAGTGCTCATATGGCCCACAGTGCTGTACATTTGGAATAGACAAACAACTTGAGCATTGCATGAGCAAAAAGAACATCCCTATTTTATCAGTGTACATAAATTAAGCATGATGACCACTATGTCTTCATTTTGAATTTTAGTTACAAAAGATAACATAAGTTAAAGTGTTAGTTTTAAAATATAATAACAGTATAGCAGCTAAACTGTAAATCAGGAACCTTTCTTGTAATATTTGTGTTTTAATTCCTAAACCTGCAATAACTGATTGTTTGGCCACTTGGGGGCAGTGAAAAAACGTGCGAATACAACATTTAATTATTATTACCTTGTAAGTTGATAAAGTCAACTTAGTTGGCAAACAGTTACACCTCCAGTTGTGGAGCAACCTTATCATTCATTTAGAGTTACTGCAAGTTATATTTACTTTCATTTCTATTAAAGCTCTTTTAACCTTCCTTTGAGAAAATATCCTATCAGCTGCTAAATGTTCCACTATGTTCACCAGCTAGTCGCAAACCGTCTCCGTCTGCTGTCTCGTGCTGAGCATGTATCTTACAGTTCGTTTTTAGAACTTTTTTCCTCTGAAAGCAGTTGCTATCGTCACTTTGAGAGCACTGATAGTATGCCAAAACAGTAACATTGCCTGACAGATGAATAAGGATCTGAAACTCGCTATAAAGCTCCATAAAGCTGAGAGGGAGCTGAGAGGGAGCTGCAGATCTGGGTCATCATTTATATTTTTATGGCCGTTTTAAAGTATCAGGCTTGGATATAATGTCCAGTGAGGGATGTGGTTATGTTACTGCTCTATCACTATCTGTGTGTTTTGGTTCAGTTCACTGGACAGCTGATGGATAAGAGCTTAGCCTCTTGCTCTCACCTCCAGAATCCTCTACGGGTGAGTGGTGTACCATTACATGAAAATATGTGGCCCTGCAGGAGCATGTGGGCTGGTAATCTGCAGATGAAAAATAGACCAAAACTCAAACCTTACTGAACAATTCTTCATTCATTTCAGCATTCTATTTCCAACACATTATTGGCAAGTTATTACGTGATTATGATTTCTGCTGCAATGATGCTGTTTTTCTATAAACAATGAATACTTCCCCACCAATGTTGTATCTTGTGGTGTGAAGAAGATGCAGGCATTGAATAGGTATATCTTTAAATGTATAATAACAATGTCAGCCCAAGTTCTTTGTTGTGTAAGATGTAACTGGCTGATAAATGTTTCCATAGTGTGTTTCCATGTTTTATTGTTGCTTTGTTTAAGTTGATGTGGCCTGAGAGGTTCTATATTTTTCTGTCTACAGTATATTCATGAAAAGATAACCGTTAATGTACCTTTCAAGAATATTAACAACTTGATTTAAGATTTTGATGTTATTTAAGCATCTAAACTCCTCCAAAAATACATTAATACCCTATTGCGAATAGTTAAATGCTCAGAAACATTACACACACAAACAGATTTAAACAAAACAAATGTTTAAAATGTATTTTGTAACCAATTAAGTCATAAGCCCATGATTAATTATTCACCTATTTTATTTGTTTCCATCTCATACACAAAACTATATAATACAGCTCCTTAGCTCCCAGCGCTAACTCAGTGCTGTGGTGATCTTTGCATGCAGAGAAGCCTTCAGGCTGAATACAGGTCATATGTTCACTTCACATTTGTTCTCCTTCTGTTTTCCACAGGCCATTCCCTTGAGTGCAAGTCTGTTTGACCTTGCAAACATATTCAGGAAACTTAAATCCTGGAACACTTATGCTATAATGATGCCATTCATTACACTAACATCCCTTTTTCAAAAGAAAAAATACATTTGCATGAAACATATGGGCTACAGTGTATCACGTTGCTGCAATTACAGAATTTGTGAGTAACTTACATGTACTTACAGACAACCTTTATAATGTACACAAGGCAGTGCTTTAATAAGAATATTCATTTGTGTGGTCCAATATGAGTCTAAGACATAACTCATTGGGGTTGGGGTCAAGACCTTTCTGAGACCAAGCCTAAACTAGGAACTAACTCGTACCCAGTCAGTCGTATCTTATTTAAGTAATTCTTCAAGGATCAAATTAATATTACTGAACTACTTTAGGCCCTGGTGCCTTAGAGCCCTGACATGGGGTGTCATTTCATGTGTGACAACTGCCAAGTTCTATTTAATTGAACAGTCCATTCTATGCAGGCCCAATTTCTGTATAAAAAAAGCGATATGTTGTTATAGTGAGAAAATAGTTGTGTAAGACCAAACAACCTTGAATTTGGTAACATGAAAACCATTTTTTCTCATTGTAGCAGTAACATGCCGTTTAAAAAAAAAACTGCCGTATTAATATAATTGAATATTATCTTAACAGCGGGTTGGGTGCTTTTGTGGTGTATCATTACCTGAAATCTTCAATTACTGAGTATGGTTATCTGGGCAAAGCACAGCACAGAACTTTCTGGATGCAATGTCAAAAATCAAAGAGTTACTCTCCATACAGAAGATTTAAAAGATGTATTTGCAGCTCCTCCTGTTTTATTGAAGCTTCTTCAGATGGCATGTTGTCGGCTAAAACTAACTGTCTGACCCAACCAAACCTCATTTAGTCGGGACCGGGGAGTTCAGTGACTCCTCTGCAGTAGAATTTGTAAAAGTTCTTATGACACAGAGATCCCTGAAACAGCTTACTGTAATCAAAATCTTAAATTATAAAATGCCACTTATTGCTCAACAATGTGTCATATTTTTCTCTGGTCCCATGCTCCCAAAGATTGTGTTCAGTCCCTGCCATGAATGGACTCACATCAATATCCTCCTCGACTTCCTAGTGGTATATTTAATGACCTGGCGCCAAGATGTATTGTCGAGCACAGACAAATATAAATCTATCTTGGACTCATACAGCTGCACAGGTGGACCTGCCTCGTGTCGCTGCACTGATGAAAGACAGCTTCTGTGTGAAGCTCCCAGTCCACAATTGACGAGAGTCCCTTTGGAGCATATTTGCAGGCTCTGATACAAGCATGAAGAGGCAACAAAGACTATTTTATTCTTGGACATCAATTCAGCTGGTATAATGTCTTGGTCAATATATCACAACGGGGCACATATTGATACATGGCCAGACTTGTATTAATGTCGGATGAAAATGTTGCCCATGTGAGATCTCATAAGCCTGATCATTGTCCATAGAGAAATACCTTTAAAACTAATATAGAGTTTGATTACTTACGTTACAATTATTACTAATTATTAGGAAGAAAATGTAAAGTGTAGTTGAGAAAGTTGGGTCACACATATGCACCAACTTTGTACAATGGATAAAAGACCTTCTTTTCAATTACTTTATATTTCCATCATGTCTCGTCTGAAATTGCTCGTGAGATGTTTCTGGTGTGTCTTCAGTAGTGATTGTCCTCGGTTAATGCAGCATTAGAATAGACCTGAATCAATATAACAAGTGCTTGTCATTGTCTATTTCTGAAAGCTATTACTCACCAATAACTCACATGTTTTATGTCTAAAGCAAATGTAATTGGCAGAATGTTATCAATGCTGTTCCAGTATTATAAGGAGTATAGAAAACAGAAGTCAAATAAGATTTTCATGGTCATTTTTAAAGGATATTTGTAAAGTGCTGTCACATTTAGAACAAACATGTTGTACACTACCTGTAAAGTTGAATGTTTTCTATCCTTAATTATAATTAAACACGACACTGTTACCTAGCGGAAGGTTGACCCTTAAGGAAAAGCTACAATTGTTTTAATAAAAGTCGCCCACACACGTCAAGAGTAAAACACCAAAACCCATTAACTTCGCATTTAAATAACAATACAATAATAAAATCTAAATGTGCAATCTTGAAATTAGCGCAGAGCATAGTTTTGTTATAGATAGTCATGTAAGCAATTATCGGGCCACTTTGGAAAGCTGACCAATATTTCATGCAGCTAAGATGCTTTCATGGAAACAAAATTAATTAGTCATAAATGATAGTCATATTTAATAAAATGTGGATGCTGATTACATCAAATGAGCAAAGCAAAAAGTTATTATTGTTGTGGAAATAATTATCATAAGACGCCAATTAGTAACATACAGGACAAACCTTGATGTCTGTTTACCTTCTTTAAGGACACAGGCGGCTTAGCCAATAATGTTATTGTTCCCATTCTGTGACCGGTCAATACTGGGATACAGATGGTCTGTGTTGTGGGTACACTGGGACACTTCCTTCTCTGTATTTGTGGACTCCAAGGTAAAATCTTCGAGGTCATAGGTGTCCGAGGCAAGTAGCTCTGTGTTCCCACACTGTTTAGGCTATCTCCTCAAAATATGTTGTTTACTCTCTGCGAAACCAGTTAGATGGGCTGGCAAGAGAGAGGCTCTCCAGAATTGACGTGGCAACTCTACCGTGAAGTCAGAACCTCTGACTCTTGGACTTGTGATGTGAATCCTCCGGCCGTTAACTCCAAATAAACCATCATGTGTTTGACATCAAAGCTACTGCTCTTCCCGTGTCTCCTTCCTGAGTCGGTGACTCCCACTGCATAGCTACACAGAAGTTTCCATTACAAATTGGCGTTGTCGGCAGGGTGCCAATAAATCTACAGATTGTGGTAAGTGTGATTTTCAAATCTACTTTGGACATTGCCTTATCAGAATCTGTGATTGACGGTATCCTAAAATTACCTGTGAAACTGATCGGCTGCGTTTCCTTTTGGTTAATGAACATTTGGGGATGATAAACCCAGGAGATCAGTGTCTGGGGACTCAGTCCTGGCTTATTTCCTCTGTGTGTGCTGCTCGGGACGGAAGTGCCATACAAGCATACACAGCTCATGTTTAGAGATACCTTAAGGAAAGAGCATCAGTGAGGTGGAGCTTCTGTGTGAATTGAAAGCAATGTAAAAGATTTGTATTGGACAAATCGCCGGATTTTGGGGGTCTTAGTGGCTAAGCACAGCAGTTGAAAATAAGCAGCCAAAGATATTTGCTGCTATCACCTCTCTGTAAAAACACGGCTCCAGCTGCAGCCTTGCGTGTGTGTGTGTAAAAGAAACTTCACTGCGTGTGTGTGGGGCTGGAGCAGTGCAGGCTGAGAGGGAGAAAGTCACAGCTTATTGCCTATAGGCTTTAACTCACGGCACCACCGTCCTTCAAACGGGACGGTCTAAAAGCACTCATTGTTTAGGACCGCTTTTCTCATGGTTAGACGGGCCAGCGCGAAGTGCGTGCATCACCCGATGCGCTACGGCTCTCTGGAGCAGGTGGCGGTCAGGAGTGCATACATAAAATTATAGGCTAATTGATCAGAGGTGTGTAGTGGCAAGCAAGCATAGGCAAACTGTGTTTCACCTTGAGGTGAACTCGATAGCAAGTATATATAGGCTGGTCGTACGGACTACAGTCAACTGAGCTGTTGTTTGGAGAGAAAGGGCAGGGAAAAAGTCTGTGGGCTCCGATCGGGGGGGCACAGCGCCACTAGAAACAAATAGCCTAGTGGTTGTCGCAAGAGGATAAGCTAGTTATCACTCTTGGACGGCTTTCAGGCACCGATAAATAACTTGTATACAAGGGTGAGGCGTGAGAAGACGCCGCACTGGAGAGAATTCCCACCCCCTCTAAGATCTCTAAAATCCGGACTAAATTGAGCTGGATGAGCTTTGCTGTCGCGCTGGTGTTTATTAAGAGTTCATGTTTTGTTTGTCTGATTGTTTGTATGGGGGGTCTATATTGGTTTGTCCCGCCGTCTTGTGTATGTTTTGTAACAATAATTAATCAGTCCATAGACAGGGTAAAATGAACTAAACTGTAGTTATCTCACCAAAAGTAAATGACCTGAGAAAAATAAAAAGTGTTTTTATGTCCTGCCTCTGAGTGCAGGGGAACATGTAAACAAGAAGCCCACTGTTCAGGGTGAGCGCTAGGTGTAAGAAGAAAAGAAGATTATATTGCTTTAAGAATCCATTCTTAAATGGTATTGCTGGTATGTTAAGATATCTTTGTGACCTTGTATAAACCCTATGCCCGTCCTGCGCCCCGAGACCCTCAGAGACTTGCCTGAGGAGATCAGAGTTGCAAAATCTGGTTTTAGGTCAATGTTGTATTATTTGTTTCATTTATTCTTAATCTATGTATTGTATAGTAATAATGAATAAAAACGTAATGTATTGAACACATTCCGAAACAAAGCAGATAAACAGAACAAGACTCAGACATAATACTAATTGTTGTTGAAACCTTTTGCGCTGTTGCTGCAAAATGGAAACTGTGTTAATTACTCTGTTCCAACTGGCCACTGGAATCAGGTAATTATTATAAGTTGAAGTTCAATTACAGTTTTAAAAATAGTTTAACATTATTTATTAAACTGCTTGAAAATATTTCTAGTATCAACCAATTGGTCTCTATAGACATTACTAACATTAAAATAGTTGTTAAACTACTGACAAGTTTTCTGAAACCGAGCTTATGAACAACAGAGTAAAGGTCGCTGGTTAAGCCAGGATCAATATATTTGTTGAAGTTTTTATTGTGTGCATAATAAATGTGTTAAATTAATTGAGCAATTCTTTAAAAGTATAATGTTGCAATTTCTTTAAAATAAGTAATTACAGTTACAAAATAGGTGTTGTTTTCCAAGGGCCTCTCTTTCACAGGCACTTTGAATCATAACACTTCCAAGTCCTACAGAGATCAGTATCACTTTGTGTTGCAAGCCAAATCCAGGGGTTCTACTCGAGCCCAATTTTAAATACCATAAAGAAAAGTATTGAACCCAGCTCGAGCTAAATGTCAAATGTATTTAATTAATGTGCAAGTGTTTTGATTTATTTAAAATGTTCCAGTCTAGCTTCCTTCGAGTTTAATATAAACAACAGATTGGTTCTCATAACATTCTCACTGCTGTGCTGTCCCAAATGTTTGAAACCTTGGGCAGACAAGCACACACACACACACACTTTGGATGAGTAATCACTTCATCCAAATTGTAAATTACTGCCTTCTTTAAAGTTATTAGTAATTCAAGATTAATTATTAAATTAAATTAGGTACATAACAATAAACAAAATAACTTTGACTTGATCATTTTGTTCACAACATTAGACCTTGTCCTCTAATCTCTACTAGAATAAGATAAGTGTGCATGTTTGGGTGTGGAACACTCCTGTAATGTACCTAATCTTGTTATCCTTTTCATTACAGAGCTGGGGAAATGGTGTATTGCTTAGATTCGGATCCGTGCAAAGTCCAATTATGACTTTAGTTATAATGTTAATTTGATTTCAACCCATAAGTAATTATTTAGATTAACTCAACATTTCACATGATGATGGATTAGTGCTCCACATTTTTCCCACTAATTTGTTGTGCAATTAGGCCAATGGTAAAGAGAGACATTGATGACCTTGTGTCCCTTTTGTTGGTACGTGGTTCCATTCTGTCTATGGCCTTGGACGGCTTCACTAAGAATCACCCAGTTCTGACACAGTTCTGAGTGCAGTCACAGAGATGCTATGGCTGCTCTACATGAAATGACATTAATGGTCTGGTCTGAGAATGGACACCATTACCTGCTTCCAGAGACAATGCCGCTCCTCAAACTGAACAATACTGTCTCACGTGGGCCACTCCCCCCACCAAGCCATGAACTGAAAGAACACCTGGAAGCCTCCCGGTCACACCAGCACCAACCCTTGGGTCAGTCAGATGGGACTAACGGCTTAACTTAGGGCATTTGGTTCAGAAATATGACTCGTTACCGCAGAGTGGGTTGTTTTTTTAAGGCTATTCATACTGCTATGCAGAGGATGCCTGTAGGTTGGCAAGCTGTTAAAAGCCCCTACTATTTTTAAAAATAGGCCTAAATGTCAGGGGCCTCTGAATGTCTAGTTCTACATGTATTCACATTATATGGACAATGTTTCCACCTGGTGAAACTAAAGGCTGCACGGTACTCAGGCTACAATACGACCATTCTGTTCTGCTCTAACGATTCAATTGATAGATTCTACATCAAAACAATTAGCTTTTATTGTTTCCAATGATAACGTCATTTTAAGAGAAGGAATGCAAACCAGTTTTCAAATGTAAGGCTTTGAATGTGTTTGACATTTCTCAGTAAAAACACCCTCAGACACTCACTATCATTTATGCTATGCCTTCAGTAGTGACTCAGATGTTAGGGGGAAGAAGCTTTTCCTCCCAAATCAGATATGCTTTGTTTTTCAACAAAGGTATGCATTTTCTGCATAATATATGTTTCTCACAATTGTTTGTTTTTTTGTAAGCTGCACACAGGTGATACTGAGTCTTCTCGAGTAATAGATTACACCATGCTTAAATAGACTCCTAAGTTATTATTTCATATGTGACATATGTAAGAAAAGGGAGGGAAGAGTCAATTATATTGAGTAATTGATTTTATATTGGAACATTTATTTCTCAAACCTATGTTTTATGGAAGAGGAAAATATTTCTGATAAACTAATCTTTTATCAAACGGTAAATGGTGAATTAATATAACATTTAGAATCATTGAGAAGGGGTTATATCCACAGGGACTAGCTCACTTTTAAATTACAATAACATTTCTCGACTTTAGACTGATGAGTTTATGATTCTTGCATGTTAAATGACTAACACAAACCTTACATTTATGCATGTGCATGTCTCAGGAAGGCTCCCAAATAATTCTGAGGGGCCTATCCTATTTTTGTATTTAAATGATAATGTGCTAATCCATTACCTTGAGTTGTCTGCACTCAGGAAAACATCCCTATCAAGTGTTAACCCAATAACTACAGTAGGACAGCTCTGAAGGCCAAGGGTCAGAGAGAGAGCTACGTGGGTCCACGCCAGCCACTGCAAGGTCCTAGTCACCAACAGAAGTAGATGACAACAAGTGATGTGTCCTAGTCACCAACAGAAGTAGATGACAACAAGTGATGTGTCCTAATCACCAACAGAAGTAGATGACAACAAGTGATGTGTCCTAATCACCAACTTGCACCACACTTGCACTACATACACCAAAACACACTACACACAAGGTATCACGAGCGAGTGCCAGCTGAGCGGTTCCATATGCCCTCTGGTTCCTCGTTTGTGTTACCGGTGTGCGGAGTCTGACTGTCCGTGTCACAAAATCGACCGAAGGAATACACACACACACCCCATGGAGCATTCCCACCTCGTGATGACGGCTCGCCTGGGACAACGCAACCGTGAGCAATACAACTGGCCTGGCCCAGTGATGTGGGGTTTAGCTCGCCACAAGATTACGTTTGGTTGTGCGGCGACAAGCTCTATCAAGTTCTGGCTCCCCTCTGGATAGGTACATGCACTCTAGTGGATTTGAATCCAGCAATCGGGCTTAACAACACTACTCTTTAATGTATTATCCATGCATAGAAAGACCTACAATGATGTTTCAAGTACTGGATTAATTTCAGTTTTGGCCCAAAACAAATATTTATAATATTTCATATAACAATTATGTAGCATATTTGATCCTCAAATTAGAGAAGTATAATTTAAAGAAATTGATATTCTCAACATTAGATAAACACAGAAGAATCCTTTCCAAGTACCATAAGTAGATGCTCAGGTAAGTATGGCTAATAGGAATACTTGATAGACTTAATTTGGTACAGATCAGTGGTAGCATTTACAAATGTAATAATTCAAGGTTTAAAAATGTTTAATCCTTCCTTTCCAGGTTTTTACAAACGTCTTTGAATATTTGCCTAACTTTTCCTTTTCAGATTTTGAACAATGTACTTGACTAAAATGAATGTATTGATTTCACTAAGTGCCTTACTCTTGACTAAAGCGTATTTGAGTAAACGGTAAAAGTAATCCTAAAATTGAGGACACTGCACTTTTGCAGATTACAGATTGATCAAATCACCAGTGTGAATTCTATACTCTAACTGTGAATGTTTAGCTGGATCTCTTACGATCCTGAGTTTTAACATGCTTGTGACTAGTGATTGCCTTGAAGTAAATCTTTAAAGCGGCAAGCTGGTTTTGATTTTATAGTTTGATGAATGAAATTAACTAATGGTAAATGATCAAATATATTAGTTTAAAAACAAATATTTAGCCATTGTGCACCTGTGTTTTATGTGTGTTCATTATTATGCTTTTGACAAAAGATGATCAAACACTGATGAGAGATGATTTTTCCTATTATGATTGGCTGTATCAATCATTGTGATTGAATGTTTCAATCTTATTCTACTTTGTGATGTAATTAATGTAAGGTGAGACCACACTCGAATCTGGAGACGCCTATTGAGTTAATTATTGACCAAATTATTATTAGACTAATGTTTTTAGGTTATCATAAATGATAAAAAGAGAGGACTGTTGTGGAAATAATTATCATAAGACGCCAATTAGTAACATACAGGACAAACCTTGATGTCTGTTTACCTTCTTTAAGGACACAGGCGGCTTAGCCAATAATGTTATTGTTCCCATTCTGTGACCGGTCAATACTGGGATACAGATGGTCTGTGTTGTGGGTACACTGGGACACTTCCTTCTCTGTATTTGTGGACTCCAAGGTAAAATCTTCGAGGTCATAGGTGTCCGAGGCAAGTAGCTCTGTGTTCCCACACTGTTTAGGCTATCTCCTCAAAATATGTTGTTTACTCTCTGCGAAACCAGTTAGATGGGCTGGCAAGAGAGAGGCTCTCCAGAATTGACGTGGCAACTCTACCGTGAAGTCAGAACCTCTGACTCTTGGACTTGTGATGTGAATCCTCCGGCCGTTAACTCCAAATAAACCATCATGTGTTTGACATCAAAGCTACTGCTCTTCCCGTGTCTCCTTCCTGAGTCGGTGACTCCCACTGCATAGCTACACAGAAGTTTCCATTACAATTATGATTAAGGTCTGCACTATTAAGTCTCTTTAGACTCAAGCAAGCGATAATCCAGCACTCTAAAGATAACCATCAGGCTATTTTGTTGTGTTAATTACATTCAGATCTTAACTTCAGAACAAATTAACCCGAACATGTGTGCTTCAGAGTCGGATTCAAAAGCTTATGTACTGTAAGGAACATTTGTACATTTCACTACATTTGTAGGATTATTGTCACTTATTCTATTGCATATATTTAATAGGGCTCATAAAGTAAAACATAAGCTCCAAGGGAGACTTTTCTAGTTATCGTCCTTAAAGACACATGCTCATAAAGCCAGGTATAAACTTTGATATATTGTAGGCAAAAGAAAGAAAAGCAAGTGATGGGAATTTCCAGTCAGGAAAAATAAGTCTGATAATTTTCCTGTTGTGAATAGTTGCTTTGAATGCAAATGTCTTCTACTCCAAGTTGGAATTCTTTTTTTACACTGCCCAGATAACAAAGAAGATCTTTGATGCTACTGTAGTCAGCCTTTCCACTGGCATTGTGCGGTGGCACCATAATAGGAAGAGCTGGTGGATTCCCAGTGATATCAATGCTGCCGTTGATCTACAGTATGGCAAAGTGCATACTTCATATGATCAAAAAATATTATGTCATTAGGAATTTGTATCTCTTATTACCCCTGAAATAAATATCTTCAAAGTACGTAATACTAGGGGCATCTTCTTTATCTATTTATCTAGATCAAGAGATTTTATTTATTCTTTCCACTACCCCTAAATATAAATGTGTAATACAAAATCAGTCAGAAACTGAGGCTGTAATGTGGATTTAACATTGTGAATGGTTGAATCCACATTATGTCCATTTTGTTGGCATTCTCCAACATCATATACTTAATTTATGTTGAAGGTCTTGGACTGTGATTTCCCTTAGTTTGACAGTTCACTCAATATCCGCATTGACGTGAACAAGAAGTCCAATCAACACTGACATTGCCAACCTGACCACTGCCAGAATCAGGTTGAAATGTTCCCAAGCTTATTACAGTAGGGTCAAACTATTCCACTTGTGTAAATTGCATGTTCAGATGCCCTGTAATGACTGCCCTGTAGCAATCACTTGACATGCGGATCAACCTTTTCAGTTTTTTTACTCATATCGCAGTCAGTGGATTTGATGGATCTGACAGGAGGAAGTAACAAAATCCAAACACGGATCCAAGACAATTTCCTGTGGTTTAGTAATAATAAACAATGAAAGGAAGGATCTGCACATCACCGGCTACAATAAAGTCCATTCGAAAGCAGAGACGTTTTGGGCAGAACCTAAAAACAAACCACCTAAAAGTGATCCTCAGTTAAACACACCCATACAAAAGAGGTAAGACACAAAACTGTGTCATCCCCATTCAACAATCACCAGAATAGACAAAGAGTCGACAATTTACTGCTGTGGACGGTTGCATCAACCTTTAGACACTTAAAAATATCTATACCAATTTAAGTGTACGGTATATATAGTATTTAGAATGTATTTCACTGTTTGGAAAGAGTATATAGCAGCTTCAGTTTCTCATCAGACCAGTGGCGAACCGTCAGGGCCTTCAAGGTATTCAGAGAATACCCTGGAACACTCAGATAAAACAAACTAAACATCGATTTAATTATATAAATAAAATGTATATAAAATGAATAAATGAGAATCGTATCTGTGTTGTTGATCTGTAATATTACAGTGTTACGTTGATTTGTTTGTCCTTCTCGGACCATGCACTACGCATTTCAGTGGTTTTGTGTTAGAAAAGAAAGCAACCAATCAGATCTTGTTCTGGGTCTCTGGGTAGAATATCCTTCAACCAAGGTATTCTACATCCTTGATTTAGAATGCCCTGGCCGTTGCACTGAATGAGAGCGTACGTTTGCACTGACAGTTTGATCAACCAATATATTGATTTGTAGCCAATGGGCGTGTTCTTTCAGAGTTTCCCTCGGTTCCAGGGTATTCTAGAAGGCCTGCTAGTTAACTGGCTCGAGACAGAGGATCTAGATTCTAGATGAATGCGACGAAGCAATTCATGCCGTTTTATTGTTTTTAACTTTGAAATGGCAAGTGCAACAGCAGGTGAAGATTAAGTTGTTGCGGAATGGTTGTGAGTACCCTTTTCAAGACGACAATTCAGTAAATAGACGGACATTATAACGCCGGGGGCGGCGGCGGCGGGGGGTGTGTGTGTGTCTACAGAAGGTCCAGTTGTGATAGACACGGTTCGCCACTGCATCAGACTATATAACTGTCTCAAGGCAAGGTACAAACGTTCTCAATTTATCATACAGTTATGGGTTTTACAAATGGCTAAAATATGTTTTGCTGCTGCCACAGCTCTAAGTTACTTATCTATCTTCGATGCTGGTAGTCCTGTCTGTTACTCCAAACTGAAGCTTTTAAACCACTGATCTGCCATAGGTAAAACACTGACTGTGGATAAGTCCCCTTTAATGTCAGCACACATGGAGATTCACTCACCAGAGGGGGCGCTCTCACACTCCTGCAGGTTACACTTCTGGATGCTCTCCGGGCATAGCTCAGGATCACATTGGGCTTGATCCACTTCTTCGTCTGTCTCTGCCTTTGTGTTCATACATTTGATGAGTCGATGCTGAACTCCGCCACCGCAAGAAGCCGAACACTGCAGAGAAAGTTTACACTCATTTTCAGATGTTTTACTGGACATTGCTTCTTTCTGCAGAAAATGTTGTGATTTCACATAAAATATTCAGTTATATATTCTAGAAACATTGGTTTTGTTGACTTTTATTTGTATCAGTGAACATGATGGGGTGCTCTGAGGAGTTGCAGTACTTCATGGAGAAGACTTTAGGTTTCAGTTAAATCTGGAAATAGTGGATATCCAATATTTTTTTGTTTGTACGTGTTCAATGATAATCGTTATATAACTGATTATTTGGACATGATTTTCATTGGCAGTTTTAAGACTTTCAGGCTCTAGAAAGGTAGTTTTGTCGTCACTGCTCATATTGTTCAGGATTTTAAACGATTACATAGAAAGACCCTTGTGGACTGGAGTCATAAGAGAGACAGGGAGGAATTGATATCCGTGTAGTTGTCACAATCCCCAGTGTGGGTCAGGTTATTATAAGACGACTGCCTGCTGATGTTTGACTGTGCATATACCACACGGATCATAAGTATTAATGTGGGTTTCAGAGATAGAAATGCTTCCCACAGTGAGGTAATATACCATTATCTGTAAAAAAATTAAATGCTGCTGCCTCTAACTCAATGTGACAAAGGCAGGAATACTACAGGATGCGTAGGCTTTGAGAAGAAACTCTGGACCCAAAAGGCAAATAATGAAAGGGTTTTTGATAATCCATGTTTTTTCTGTTGCTTCACAGTTTTCTTTATTGTTTTTTTATTGTCAGTTCACACCACATAATTTCTATGGCTATTCTAGATTTATTAAATACATATCCCTTTTACATTTTGCCACTCCTTAATCCTTTGACCACTCTTTTTATATTTTCTTTCTTCTTATCCTCCCAACCAAGCATAGTAGTGAGGCCTCAGAGGTCCAAGACTATCTTCAAATTCGTTAGAATTCCTCCATAACGAAACCTACTTCTTCACACAAAGTTAGATCTCTAAGCCAATAACAGGGTTTGATAGTGAAGAATAGTGAGGTGGACATGATAACAGAATAATTCATAGATTTTTACATGTTCAATTTCTTCTTGAAATTGGTCTATAAATCATACATCATACTGAGTTATTCTCCATTCGTTGGTTTGCATGTGCATGTGTGCGTGCGTGTACCTGTCCCCATGATCCAGTAAGCCACTGAGCACACGGCTGGCTGCTACATGATTGGATGTTGCTGGGCTGGAGGGCCTCATCACATTGATCCTCTTCAGGACAGGTGACCATACGCTGCTGCTCACCTCCGCCACACACCTCAGAGCACTGAAACACACACACAGTTTCTGAACTTCAGCAAAATACATTTGATTTTGGTAATCTAATTTCACACAGACTTGATGCTTGTTCAGGGTTAAACTAAAGGCAAGTTAGATTTAGGACTTTAAGACTTTCTCTAATGCCACCCAAAATGTCATTTAAGGCCAATTTCACATACAATTGATCCACTATCGGAGGCATTTAGAGTAAGTAACCCTTTTGCTTCAAAAAGGGGAAATGTTTCATCTTTGTGTTTCTGTCTTTATTGTTACATAATTATTGCAAGGTTCAAAGCCAACTTTTTGGTGAGTTAAAATACTTGTGATAAGCTATAAAACCCTTCATTTCTTGTTTCACTTCTAAGGACAGCTACACTACCTGCTTTGAATGAATGAACTCAGAAGAGCACATACACAATAAATGTACAGCAACATAGGTAAATAGTACTTAATGCTATCAGTCAATGATTACCCATTTCAAACAACCTTCAACCAAGTATTTGCAAGTGGACTTCATTCTGCTCTGAAATTAATAGAAGGCAAACAGCTACCAGGAGGGTAGGAAGAAATGCTTTAGAAGATGTAGACAGTATGTGTAATCCTTTAGGAGCATGGTATCTTTTGATGCAGTCTTGAAGTATTTTGACACTCTTGCCTCAACCTTTATTTGTAAATACATGGGAAATGCTTGAGAAGATTAAGTCACGTCTAGCAGACACCAGAATGCACAAAACGCCATGTTCCTCTCATTATTTTCTCAGGATTACTCACCTGGCCCCAGGACGAGGTGTACCAGTCGAGACACGGCTGAGGGTTACAGGTCGTTTGAGTTTGTGGCCTGGAGGACATGGCCCGGCAGTGGAAAGGTCGGAGAGGTCTTTGATCCCGCAGGTCAAAACACTGGACCTCTCGTGATTTAATGCCTCCTTTACAATTCTTGGAACACTGAGGGAAGACATAGACTGATTGTTATTCTAATATCACGAACAGCTGGAGCTTGTAAGTATTCAGTGGTAAGGAAACTGGTTCTAATGGGTTTCATCACTCATACAAAAAGCTTGGCTAAAGTGATCGATGGTTGCATTCAAGAAAAAAAACTGCAGTCTCAGTGTCCTTTGACTTACTACACGAGATAACTTTTGACATGAATGACGAAAAACATTAATAACAAGAATATCCTATCAAGAAAACCTTTTTTAGGTAAACCCTTCTCTGGGTCTGAACACCTAATTTGTTCAAGAGAGTTTATCTTTCTCGTATTTTGGGGTCATCATTAGTGATTATTGGAATATTTAGCAAGAGTCTACAGACATACTAGCGCCTGATACATGACACATATTTTGTCCAAAATATGATATAAAGTAAAGTTGATCTGGTTATGACACTGGAGAGAAAGCTAAATTATCATTTAAGTTATTACTTTATCTCAAAGTAGACATGCATTCTTGTTCAAAATGTTATGCCAATACATCCAGTGGTTCAATTGGAGTCAGTTCAATTGAAACTACAAATGTTAATCTGGTGACCCTAGATAACCTTTATTCCCTGTGAATCATGAATGTGTTTGCCACATTTTTGGGGAATCCCTTTGATAGTTTTTGAGATATTTTAGCCTGGACCTGAAGAGTTAGAGCGACCAACATTGCTATCCCTACAGACAGCAATAAATACCTCTTGCTGTGCATATAAACAAAATAGATAAAAAGAACAGGGTACAAATATGTATAAACAAGATCCACAAGTAGTCTAACCTCACTCCATTCTTCTAATTTCCATGTGGAGCAGGGGCGCAGGTAGCACCTCTGGGCTGGCGCTGGCCTCTTGGCGGGATCGCAGCCAGAGTCGGAGCCAGTGCTGCAGGCCAAAGTCCTCCAGATGGCCCCCAGACCACAGCTGGTGGAGCACTGCCCACAAATGTAGTAACACATGAGAACACTAATTACACGTAGTAATTTCAGGATTAGATTCGAGAAAAGCTCCAGCACAACAAACCTCACTGATACTGTAACAATGCAAATCATGTGAAACTTTACATTTGTAAATCAGGCTGAAAACAACTAAGGAATATGCAAATAAAAGCACAATCTTAAAATGTTCTTCTGTTTAAAACACTTGAGAGTTTTAAACAGAGGCAGTTGTTTATCAAAAGTGCCATAAATTAATTATGTAAATTGACATCAGCTGCATAAACTTAAGGTCAAATGGGGTCTCCAAAGAATTCAAGTGTGTACAGGGACCAAAACTAGACACTGTGTCTGCATGATAAAAGCAGATGCAGACAGAAATAATGAGACACAGCTGTGCTTCATCCCACAGTTTAAGTACAACACCAGAACATGTTGATGCAGACTCACAGCACTCCAGTTGCCGGTGACCCAGTAGGCAGCAGTTGTCACTTGTGTGGAGGCTGAAGTTGGCGCAGATGTTGGCTCTGGAAGCGGCCACAGAATAGGTGGATGGTTTGGCAAAATGGGCACAGCAGGTGTAGGTGTTTCCATGTGCTGCACTGGCATTGTGTTATGTTGAGGAGGGGTTTCTGTGGCTGTTGTCAGTTGGTATGAAGAGTCCTGATCAGTGTCACTGCTGCTCCCAATCATCGGGGGGACGATTATTTCATTGTAATCAAAATCAGCTGAATCAAACGTAGGAGTTCGGGATGTGGAATCTGCTCCAGTTCTCTCTGTGAAGGTGGGCTTTGTCTGTATTTGTTTAACTGTAGCTGGCAGGAAATCATCTGGAGAAGGCGGAGTGGCTCCCTCCAGGTTTGTAGGAGATACAATTTCTGTTGCAGTTAACGACGTGTAGTCATCAGAGGCCTCTCTCTTACCTGAGGTTTGAAGAAAGGGAATGGGAAGAGGAGTGGATGTCTCCGAGGCAGGAAGTGAGGTTGTACTGAGGTCAAGGTGTGACTCCCACAAATTACCCTCACTAGTGGCATACAACGTATTAAAATAAGTCTGATCCAAGTCCAAATCCTCCAATGTGAAGGCAGTTTGCAATATTAATGTTTGGCTGGTTGTTTGAGGTATTTCTGAAGCACTTTTGTCCAGATGCACTACAGTCTTAACTTGATTTATTGTTTCTGGTGTAGGAGAGACTGAACAATCTGGACTGTCTACATCTTCCTCTCCTGCATGGATATCTGGACTTAGCATACTTTTGTCCTCGTAGCTGTAATTATATTCTTCATCTTCCTCCGTCCCCTGAGACCCTACTGTTTTCAAATCAGTCTTGATAGTGGTTTTATGGCCGAGAGCGTGGTCAACATACTTTGCAGTCACTGTGACATCCTGAGTTTGATTTTCCTCCTCATTGAAAATGTCATCCTTTTTTTCCGACTCCTCCACATATTGCTCCCAATTGGCATCCTGTGTGGGCTCCTCGGTAGTGAAAACCAGATCAGGAATTGAGCTTATTTTTTCAGGCCACCTCACATCCTCATCATGTGTCTCTTTAAGTGTTTTTGAATGCTCGGTTGTAGACAATGGCGGCGAGCGAGTGGTAGATACAGGCAGAAGGTAATCCTCGGATAGGAAGTCTTCCAAATGTTCAGAATTTGTTTGCACGGACTCCTGTGTTGATGAATTTCCGTTGACCTTCGTTTCATCCTGATTTATGTTCTGTGGCTCTTCAGTTCTCAAAGTGTTGGCAGTGGCCTTTGAGATTGTAGAATTGGCTGAAGGAGCTTTTGTAGTTTCAATGTAAGTGTTTTCTTTTATGCTGCTGGTTGGCTTGGCCCCCTGTGGAGGACCAACTCTGTCCCCTGAATCTTTTACATCAGCCTCAAAGTCATCCGATAAGTCTTCATGGAAGTTGATAAAATTATAGTCATAGTAAAAATCATCCACTTGAACAGTGTTTTCTGGAGAATGATTGATATTTTCAATGTTATTGTGGTAGTGGAAGTCTCCCTCAACAATGTTGTTAAGATTATTGCTGTTACTTCTTGGCTGGGCTCTGGTGGTGCTGTGTTTGGGGGGAGGTTTGACTTCAGGAATAGAGTTAATTTCATTAAGCACTTCTTTGCTCGACCAGCCACTTCCAGACAAGTCGACCCCTCCAAAGTTATCCACCACCGGTGAACAGTCCTGGATGTAGCAGGAAGTGACAGCGAGGGGCTTCTTCTGAGGGTCACAGTCAATGCCGGTGTTTCTAGAGCAGGTTACATTACGACGACGTACTCCATTTCCACAGGTCAGCGAACACTGCATGGAAGAAAAGACACATCAGATCACCAAGTCACACTTTCTTAAAAATGTAGTCTTTTACATTAAGTGCAACTAGTCATAGCAAAGAAACAAGCTACATTTCCTTCCTGTAGCTTCAGTGTCTTGTACATGTCAATCAAAATCCTTACAGTTTTAGAGGGAAACAAATTATAATTTTAGCAACCCTGGATTATGGACTAACCTGTACTTCACAACTGTCATACAACCAGAATTGTAGCAAAACATTAATACCCCTTCGTTGAGGCTTCAAATTTATTTCCAAGTATTTGTAAACAGTTGTGATTATGTGTGAAAGAAGGGTGAGAAAATGTTCAAAGAACATGACCTCTGTGTAGTTGCTGCCCTGGTCATGGACCTTAAGATCTGAAGCAATTCAATATGCTGCCTCTGAGTAATCAGTCTGTGGCTGTCTGCGTATGCCACTCTTGTCTTTTGCTTTTGTATTTTGAAAGAACTTAAGATGTTTGAATGTCTGGTCACACATGCAGACAAAATGAACAATTATTTCAAAAGAACTAGAAGATAAGAGCTTGAAAGGCTTTCTCTATGATTACTACATCGTTTAACATCATCCTTCACAGAAAGACCTTTTCCCAAGCTGTAGGAATTTCTCATTTGTATTTTCATTCCCTGTTCAAACACAATTGCAGACAAACCAAAACCTCATATTCCAACCCAGACTCACCTTCGTCCAGCTGCTGGAGGCCCAGTCTGCAGGGCAGGGGATGTGTGTGTTGCAGGAGGAGAGTGACTCCGGTGTGGGTGTGTGTTCACATTCACTGGGCTGAAGCGCTTTCTGCTCCTCAGCACTTACTGCCTGAACACAGAGCACCGTCCTTTTACTCAGGCCAGAGCTCCCACAGCTGGCTGAGCATTTCTGCCACTCACCGACCCACCATCTACACACAGACACACAGGAAGCACATTTATTTTCCATTTAAAAAAGGCAAATTAAAATGTTTGACGGATTTGCAAATGGGATGAGTCACCAAAGATTCAGTGTGTTTTCAATTTTATTTTACCCCAAGCACACAATGAACATGTGTTCAGGGTGATAACACATGTTATAACTAGTGCTGTCAAAATTATCGCGTTAACGGCGGTAATTAATTTTTTGAATTAATTGCGTTAAAATATTTAACGCATTTAACGCATGTGCAGAATGGCCCGCCCCATACGTGCCACCAGTGGCAGCGCCAGGATATGGCTGGGGTAGGCTACACCCATACCAAGAAATGGCTTAGCCCCACCATGAAAAATGATGTTAAAGTAAGCAAAATAAAGTCTGCCAACTCGCGCGGAGTAAATTGCACAGACAGCAGTTAGTAAGATTGATTTCAGTAGCCACGGTTTTGAAAACTTTTGTCACGTAGTGATCGTCTTCCCAATAGAACATCTTTGATAACGGCGTGGTGTTGTTGCAGGAAGTCCCGACGGAGAATACTTTTGCTGTAGTACAGGGGTGCACATAACTGGTACGCAGGTTATGTGCGTAATCTGAAATGCGTACCGTCACTTGTGTCACAAAGCGCATTTGCGTACCGACGTACTTGTGAAGCTTTTCCAGAAGGCGGTTAGATCACCGGACGACAGAGTCGGTCTCCGTGTGCACAGACAGAGCTGCTGTTAACGTCGGTCTGTACAACGGAATTGTGCCAAAACTACGCCAACCGGCTGCGGAGGGAGACTCCCCCCCTTCACTGGAGAACTGCGCTAAAACAGCTGATCACAACTTTCACACTCTGTGGTCAAGAAGTACTCCACGAGCCGCCGCCCCCCCCCCCTCTGTCGACTTTCCTGAAGTACTCCCCCGTTGATAGAAATCAACACGTAATGAATTAAGACCCCACGGTTTGATGATTGATAGTGGGTTGTCTTTCATTTTGACACGCAGAACATGTTATAATAAACATAGATACTGTATGTTAAATGGATATATCCGCCTTCTTTCCATTCCCACAACAATATACATAAATAAATGGCATATTTTGGAAAATAGTTCGAATGGTGATTAATCATGATTCATTAATTTTTAAGCTGTGATTAATCTGATTAAACATTTTAATCGTTTGACAGCCCTAGTTATAACACATGTTATCACCCTGAACACATACTGGTCAATAGACATGTCTTAAGTATTTGTTTTATTTTAGTTGTGAGAGTTCACATTTGGTTACATTGTTCATTAGCCACTACACAGCACAAACAATTATGAAATAATAACCCATGAAATGATTTTCTAGCAGGTCAACCTGAATTCTGGGTCATGATGTCAAATCCCAACCAATGATGAAACTAAAAATAATCTATATATTGTTTATTTATCGCACTTGTCCACAACCTATTTCAGAAGCTATGCCCATAAAGATTAAAAAAACGTTAAACAATTTCATTCGTCAATGATATAAAATAATGTTGATGGCCAACATCATGAAAATAACTTTCATCCACACAAATATTAACAAAATCCACAAAAAGGGTGTACAGTAGTTTAAGAACTGTGTATTTTTGCGGTGGTTGCTGATGCATTTGGACAACAGTCCTATTGAGAGTAAATTGAGCTTTTCCAATACTGATTCTACTTCAAGTAAACAGGCTGCGGATACAAATAAAGTGCGTACAGTAGGTGGAACACTGAAGAGTGGTAATTCACAGTGAACAGCCTGCCAGATGTGTTCAACCAGCTCTTTCACCTCTCATGTCATCCCTCACTTAATCTCTTAATGACCATAATCTGTTCTACTTAATTTGCCTCTTTAAGTATAAAAAGATGTAGATCTGCAATGTCAAACGACTTTAAAAGACTACACTTTTACATTTTGATAACTGTAAGCTACATAAAGATAGTGTTTGAGTAGGAGAATGCCACCTGGCCATAGAAGTATCTGACATTTGGAGCAATCAAGATGCTATTTGAAGTTGAAAGCAAAATATGAAATCTCCCTTAATATAACTGCTCTAGCAAGAACTCTTATTCCTTTTTTTTAACAAGGTATCAATCATAAAGAGATAAAGTTTATTTTCCATTACCCTGAAACAAGTATTAAATCATAATTTATAATGTTTTCAGCTTAAAACATGTGACTCAAGCAGTAAATATGGCTTTTGATGTATGGATTATTTTGTAATATGAACATCACAAAGCCTTTAAAGGTTAAGGGTGTGTCTGTGAATACTGCATATGTAATTTTGTCAGAGTTGTCTGGAGGGTAAACTCACATGGCTGGACACGGATCCTTGTTGCAGCTGGTTTGGTTATTGTCAGGCCGGGTTAAAGGGTCACAGAAATGCTCCTCCACTATCCCGGTTGTCTTTTCCAGACAGTGAACGATCAGCCTCTGGACACCTGTACAACAAGTGAGAGGAGAGAGAGCGTTTGTAACTCACACAAAAACACAAAAAGGCTCCCAGCTTCATTTCGGTCACAATAACAATAGCCTTGTGTCTGACTTGGTACTCTACATGATTAAAAAAATTAGCATATAGACATAACAATGAATATTTATTTTGCAAAACCAAGACCAACTTCAGGAACTCATAACCACACAACCAGCACAAAAAGCAATACTGCCGGTGCAAAAAAAGTTGTGCCCACCATGTAGGTAAGTGGCGTATTAAGTGTTGAGACAGCATTACACAAATCAATGCATGAAAGGACTTGTCTCATAAAGCTGTGACAGATGTGTCTCCTCTACACGTAGCTGTGATACCTCTCTCCAAAATGATTATTCTATTTCCGCCCTGTCAGAGAGGGTGACACCTCTGACCTCTGGGCAGCCTCTGTTGAGCTTGAAGTAGAAAAAAAAGGCAGGAAAAATGCCGGGAAAGCCTTGTTGAGCTTTTGTCAAAAATTCAACAAGGCTTTAACGACACTGTTGTAGATATTTTGGTCAAATGTATTTTGAAAGTGGGTAAAATCCTGTTCCTGTCACACTGAAACAGGACAAGTATGGTCTTTTAATGTGCTGACTTAAAATAAGGAGTCAAATATTTAATTCATATTCTTTTAAGAGAAAAATACACTACTGTTAACTTACAATGACTGATAAAAGACTGAGGAATAGGAATGTCATCAACAAAGCGAGAAAAAAAGGCTAATTTCTCTGCATTAACGAAAGGCTAGACACTTGAGCCAGAGGGTTGTGTCTTGGCAGTCCGAAAAGGAGAACTGAACAACTGTTTGAATACAAATAAATGGAGAAATAACATAACATTGGTAAAGGTTGGAAAAAGAGAGGCGAGGAGCAGGAGGTGAATTTCAGATCAGATTTGTCCGTGAAACCTGATGAACTGTATTTACCTTAATGAATGACGAAGAAGCACATTTTGGACTTCCATATAAAGCTGTTTAAGGTCAAGTAGACACCAACTTTTTCTAAACTTGTTATAAAAGCTGTTCACAAAAAGGCAAGGTCAAGAAGACACAACTTTTTCTAAACTTGTTATAAAAGCTGTTCACAAAAAGGCAAGGTCAAAAGGTCACCAACTTTTTTTCAGGGTAAGCTGAATTTGATTTCTTCTTTGTATTTATTTTTTCTCAATACACCCCAGAGGCAAGGTTGTTGCATATAATTCTGTCGGGTATTACCTATTGAGCTACAATAACAATGTAAAACGGCATAATTTAATCAATCAATAATAACATTTTGACGACGTTCCCTCACATATCTGAGCTGCACTTCCTGACAGTCAATTCAATTTAAAATACATTATTTATAGCAGAGATGTTATAACACGAGTGCAATATATGTGCATAAATATAATAAATATGTTCGAAAGACATACACAAGGATAACAGTGTCCAGTCCATAGCTAGCCAACAACACAAGGCACATATCATATAATGAATAATGAAATGATAAAGGGCAAAGTAAATAGGCATTTATCATTTTGGCACAAATACTTATTTTCAAATTGCCATAATAAAAGGGCTCCCATGTGTTGCCAAATATCAACTCGGGACACATACACATTTTTAGGACTGTTCTTTAAGTGTGTTTCTGTGGATTCTGAGACATGCATTCAAAACTACAAGGAAAAGATGAACCAGACTCGCAGGCATCTCTTTCAATTCCTTCATCTACCAACATATCAGTGTTGTGTAATAGCTTTTACCTGCTCCACAGGTAACACTGCATTCAGTCCATGACCCATATTTCCAGTAGAAAACGGATTCAGGGATCCCGTTGTCCTCAGATATATTGCGACTGATTGTGTACTCGTACCGCACCCCAGGGTTCGTCTCCTGAAAGAGAAGCTGCAACACACAACAATGATCAAATAAATCAAATGCCAAAAAGTAATACTGGACCACAACTAGAAACATGACGAAACATTCCATGGATGTTTTTATGAACAAAACATCTCCTTTGTACGTTTCCTGTTTGTGTTTCCATCACATACAAAGAACCCTGAATAAAGGCTTGAAAAAGGACGGATTCATTTGAGACTTTTTGGAATTACAGGGAAACACAAAGTCGTGCAATTCTTGAAAGGATGTTTGGAAGGTGACATGTGAGATTAAAAAGGATGAGTGTATGAGTGGATGAGGATGAGTCTTTTAGTAGCCATACATTTTCTGTTTCCCATTTAAATGTACTCTGTAGACAATAAAGATTTGTCAACTTAATAAATGACAACCAACTACTGTAAAACGCATGTTTTATTACACTCAAAATGAGTATAGTCATAAGGCTTCTGTTTGACAAGTTTTCAATGTTGGACTGCAAACACCTCCTCGAGAGACTTCATGGAGGAAAGGGAGGGGAAGTAAAACAAGATGTGTTTGTGATTGAAATGCATCACAAAAACTAAAGCAAAGTAAACATCTTATAAAGCAGTTATTTTATTTCTAGAAAAGTTCTTGCAATCTTGCTGAAACACTGAACATATACTGTATGATTAGCAACAGTTTCCTTTCTTCATTAATGGGATTTTTCTAGTGAAAAAATTACATTTGATCTCACAACATATCAGTTTGAGCTTTTCATGTTAGTTAACTTTACTTCAGTACTTGTTTTCACTAGTCTGGTCTGTGTTGTCACCTCATGTGCTTTCATATTGCTATGCTGCCTCTTGATTGATTTCTTTCCTACCTGAATCCACAGTGGTTCCATGGTGGGCCCGGGGGACGTCAGGTTTTCCAGTTGTCCCGTCCTCTCGTAGATGAAAACCGTCCCGGCTGCCTTGTACTCTCCATTCCACTGGATCGTCCAGCCGCCATTCAGAAAATACTTGTTGGGGGAGTCGCTTCGTAGTGCCAAGAAGTTCCCAGCTTCAGCCATCTCCTCAATGCGGATATCCCAAGCTCCCTCTGGGATCAGTCCAATGTCTACATAGCCTAAAGGATGTTACACTTTCAGTAAGGATACTTTTTGATATGAAACAAGGTATCCTAACAAATAGCAGAGAAGACAGAGGAGACAAATGGCTCTTAGCAAAAAGAAAAGGGAGTGATGTTTTAATGGTCCCCTATTATACAGTTTTTCATCAATATATTATAGGTCTCGGATATATACAAAACATGTCTCTGAAGTGTTTGGCTCGAAATACCAAACAGATCATGCATTGCAGCATCCCATAAACCCCTCTGTTTCAGCCCTGTTTCAAAAGTGCTGATTCTCTGTCTGTTACTTTAGAAGAAAATAAGGAGCCTCTCCCAACGCCCCTAGGAGGAGATTCAGGTGATAAGGTGGGCGGGGTTACCTTGGTTGGTGATTGGCTGATGGTTACACAAGCCAAAAAAGTTGTTATGACATCATAAAGTGGCGAAAATCTGTTAATTTTAAGACAGGTTTTTATATAAATGGATCAAGACAAAAAGAGAGGGGGTCTTTGTTCCTGAAACTTTCAGAAGCTCTTTACACAGAGGGGACACATGTTTATGTATAAAATACATGGATTTTGTATAATGGGTGACCTTTAAATGTTCTTCCATGTCAGCATATCTTCCACAACTATAGCTTAACCAAAATAACTAATTAACATACCGAGTCCTTCTGTTTCCTCAAATGTTCTCTTCACAGTGGCACAGGTGGAGCCATTGCCATGACACACCCCGCAGCGATCCTCTACAGCTCTGGAGTCAATCACATAGTCACAGCCTAAATTCTGCGACACACAAGCAGCAAAAATAAACTCAACAAATCATTATCTAGAATAAACCTCACAGTGTTTAAACTACAAAGGCAACATAAGGCATTATGCTGCAATTTGGGCACTGAATATTTCTTTAGATCAAAGACAGATTTTGCAATCTTTCATCCACATAAAGACTTGATAAGATCTGTTCATGTGTACATCACTTTGTAAAAGCCATAGAAACAGGACAGAAGACAACCTTTCATCACCTTACCTCATGTTCTGAAAATCCCAGTAATCCTTAATATTGTTCTGTGTTGCTTTATTTATTAATGTCACAGCCCATAACTGAGCTGCTGCTGTCACATGGTGCAGTAAAATGGCACAATATGAAAACAAAAGGTCAGACTCAGAGGAGCTACAATCAAAATGTAGGGTGGGAACACGCTACACTCTTAAAATAGAATAAATACATTGAGACTTTAAATAATTAAGTCTTATTAATTATTTTTAAGGATGATCAAAGGAGAAATTGTGCTTTGCTCTTCATTGTTTCAGTGACCCTTTAAAAACACAAATTGGTTTCCAGGTAAGGCGGAACACATGTGACTTCCTGACAGAAATGTCACAAAATGTCATGAGATCAGAGCCACCAAGTCTGTGATTGCTGTCCACTCAGTATCCAAACAATGTCTGTATCAGTGACTGGCATTTTGACCAAGGCCGATAGGCAAGAGCAGAGAGATAACAGCCACCGTATCTTTCTATCAACTAACCCATTTTCATGCAGAATGTCAAATGTACAACACTTGCCTGCCGAGAAAACAAAGTGAGCTAGCGTCAGTCACTAGGCTGTTGAATCAGCCATGCATTGCAAAGAGACAGAAATGTAAGATGGAATACTCAGTGATACTTTAAAATCGAGAACAAAAACTGTGAGGAGGAGACGAGGAAACATATTTATTTGTTTGAGAGTATGTGGAAAAGAGTCTCGATACCTTACAGATGCCATTGACGCACACATCTCTGCTTTTGTTTCCTTGGTAGCACGGAGTCCCATCAGCGACGGCGTCCTGCATCTTGTCAGAGAAGTGCTCTTTCAGTGGATGACAGTGCAGCTCACAAGGGCTGGCTGAAGGAGACAAGGAGAGAAAAAGTTGTGTTGGATGTTGTACAATCACAACCAACTCTTTGAACTTTCTTAACTACTTTCTGTCACAGCCGAATGGAGTTTATTTTGCCCACCTCTGTTGATGACTGCTTCCCACTTGTAGAACTTGCCCTTGTATGGCAATGTGTTGTAGTGACTGCACTGGAGGTCTCTGAAGGTGGGCAGGTCATGAGGACACGGTGTGGGGCTGCAGATCTTGAACCTCCGTCTCTCACCCAGACAATAGTTCCCTCTATACTTAGGACTGTTAGTCAAAGAGGTAATTTTGGAGTTACTCATTGACTTTAATTGTCAAAACTTTGTGATATGGTGGAAAAAGGAGCAGTACAGAGAAGATAATAATAATAATAATAATACATTGAATTTTTATAGCGCTTTTCCCAAAATCAGAACAGAAACAGTTAAATGAAAGATGCATTAGATATGCATTTTAATATAGAAACCAATCAAGTCCATAAGACATTTTTCTTTGGCAAACACTGTAATTTATTTTCCTGCTCTGCTCTGTTCTTTAGATAACATAATAGCTTTTGCTGTTTCCTTCCTTTCATCAGGAATAAATGCCAAACATTTTCTGTCCATTTATTGCCCAAAATAACCTCATCTCTCCATGTCCACAATTAGGGAACTATACTTTAGTCTGAAAATGGGTCTTTGAAGTACGGTTTAAACGCCTTTTACCCATGGCTGTAAACGGCATTATGGTAGGTTTTTTAGATGTTAAAGGATATTCTTCTATTTTCTTCTATTCTTCTGAGATAGAGGTTGAAACTCGGTTCCAGATGAGAACCGATAAGAAAATGCCGGGTACCGGGTACCCATACAAAATACACAATTTCGGTTCTGCTTAACGGTTCCTACACGCAGTAGACCCTGTATTCCAGCGGGCCCGTCTGCACCGTGGCGCCGCGGTGACCCGGTGGAATACAGGGCGGACCTGGAGAATCACAGAGCGGGCCGTTGACGGCCGGCTCGGTACGCTGACGGCCGGCACCGCCCTTAATAACGGCATCATGTAAGTTGCGCTGACAGGCGACAGAGGTCCACAGTTGCCCCGCAACGAGGCTCCCCCCGCCCTCCCGTAGACAGTTCACGAGCTCAGTCACTTCATAACATCAAAGATGGGTCGCGGTAAACGCTCTAAAGTGAGGCTCCACTACACTAAAAAAGAAAAAGACAAGGCACAGTGTAATGTCTGTTAATAGCTTGCCACAGGCATAGCTCAGTTAAAATAAAGCACAGCTATTGTGCAATACATTTGTATTGCATGCATATTTTTTATTTGTAAAAATGTCAGTTAAAGCTTAAAAGAATAAAGATATTTTTGTTATCTAAACGTTTGACCTTTTTCTTTTACAATTTTGGAATCGAAACGGGGAATCGATAAGAACCGGAATCGATAAGCAGAACCGGAATAGGAATCGATACATTTCAAACGATACCCATCCCTAGAGATAACGCACTATAATAATATTTGAATTGTAAAAAACAATTAATGCCTTGCAGTGTTATTCCTGCACCAGCTAGTCATGTTGCAGTTTACATTCATCTAGATTCAAAATGTCATCACTGCATAATTTCATCAGAAATCTGTGAGAAATTGTCAAAATCAATATAGGAATTCTTGAGTTATTGACAAAGATGTGTATTTTGAGGTCACATTGACCTTGACCATTGAACATAACCATCTAATCAGTTGACTCCAAAGTCCAAGTACAAATGTTAAGCCCAATTTGAAAAAATGTCCTGTAGGAAATTCTGAGATATTTTGTTCACAAAAATGGGACAGACGACCCACTAACATCATACCTCCGTCCACAAATTGGCCATATCAATAGTTAAACAAGAACAAATATGTAAGTATTTAGGAGAGAAAAGTGTCACTTACATGGGGTTATCACAGTCTCTCTGGGCGCTCTGGACCCCAGCCCCACACGTCCTCGAACAGCCCGACCACTCGCTCCACGAGGCCCAGCCACCGCTAACACTCTCCGGCTCATGTCCAACTGTTACACACTCTCCACTGAAACACCACTACAAAAAAACAACATCATTTATTACAGGAACACACACTGTGAACCCCCTTATTCCTGGCTAAGAGGACATTGGTTGTAGTGTTGTCTTATATAACTGAGACACATTGAATTTAATGTTTGAATATTCAGCATTTTGAAACATGTATTATCTCTATTTTTCACAATAGCTAGAAGACATTGTTTGAGTTTCATCTGTTAGATTTGATTGTCTTACTTTATTTTATTTGCATTACTTTTACATTGCAACGTGCTAATTCATTATAGTACTTTTGCTCTTAGTCAGCAATTTATTTAATTAATCACAAAACGTCAACAAATACAGCAAAAAGGGAAGACTCCCATGACATTAAGCCATTCCTTTTTAGATTAAACATTAATTGTAAGATGATGCCAATGATTTAATGAATGTGACTTGTGTTTTGAATCTGCCATTTATTAAATGAATCACAAGACGTCAGGTCAGGATACAGTTGACTTAATGTATAACTTCTGCCGAACAGTTTTCTACAGGAAACAACAGCGACCTTATTTGCTCAATGCGTGTCATGTTAGGTTGGGGAGTTACAGCATTCATTTCATTCTGACAACCTGCTGCATCTTTATGCATCGTCATATGCTCAAAAATAAAAAAGATGCAGTCTTTTGCAATAACATTTTTAGTTATCAGTCTCCATGGCAAGGCGGCAAATAGAAAAGACTCCCTTGATTAAAGCCCTGCCATTAGGAGGTTAAACGCTGACATCATTCCCACCACACTCCCCATGTCTCACTCCCTTCATGCTCATATAATGGAGGACTGACCTTGTCCATGCCACAACTTGTCCCATCTACAGCCCCGTCCAGCTTCGAGTGGCACGTGGTTCCCACAGTGCACCACAGAGTGCTGCATACATTCTAGAAAAGCACAGAGAGACCATCTTGTTACCACATCATTGTAGACGTTGTTGTTGTTGTTTTTTACTTTGTCAATAAATAGGCAGAGATATCACTACATGTTTCCCACTCGGATATATATTGAATAATTAAGTACATCTTTAATTAAATGACAAGCATACTGAGTATCCTTGTCAAAAATAGTTATGTGCCCTCCAGTAGGTGATTGTAGCTGATTGCATTTGAAGGTAATAAATGAACTTTATGGATCTGTACTTTACAGGGTGTGTTTGTCTAATTTTCTTGGCTGTCAATAAAGACTATTTCCCACAGGCTTACTGATGGTATTCGTCAGGAGTACTACAGAGTACAAAAATATGTCGATACTATTGATAGATGAAGCATCGCCGAACTCCCGAATCCCACTGTTTGTTCTTGCTTTTTATGATAAGACAAGTGTCACATCTTCAGAAACAGCAGATGAGACACAGATTACAGGCAGGAGCTCTGCAGCACAGATGGTCCACATCTCCATCTCCCAGGAAACCATTGCTGCATGATGTTCTATGTGAAATTATAGAACTGCATGTATTTATCTTGAGCATCCTTCACTTATCTTTCATCAAAGCTAGCAGTCATGCGCTTAGTGAATCCTATTATTAAGTGAGGATTTACTATAATACTAACATATAAGTCATAATACTCATTTAATTCAATACTCAATGTAGGAAATAATCAAAAGAATAACAAGAGGCTGTTTATTTCCCACAGTGGTCAAATCTGTGTGTGAAGACTGATGACAGCAGAAGGTCGAATGTGTTAATAAAGGAGTTCCTGCACTGATGGCTGCAATCGCCGAGCCCATTCTTGTTTCGGTTGCTTGACATTTGTGATCGATGTGTTTGCATTTGGACAAAATGGTCGTACTGCAGGTTAGGATGATTTTTGAAAAGAGTTCAGCATTTTGAACTTTCAGAATGCAATAATAAACAGAGCTCTGTAAATAAAGTATTTTCCAAGTTCTACTTTAGAAATTCTGGAACTTATCATATACAGGCTTGGAAACAGCAGTATTGATTCTCAATGTAGGGCTCAATTTACAATAGAAATGAAAAAGTCACAGTGACCGATCCTCCCACTGCACAGGATTCAGAGGGCTTTGAAAAGAAATACAGCTCTGCAGAGCTCACAACCTCGATCTGATGCAGCCTGGACTTACAGATAGACACCAATGTCATGGGAATTTTTAGGATTTTAGCTGTGTCTCACAAAACAAATACATC
The DNA here is from genome assembly GCF_902827175.1 of Gymnodraco acuticeps. Lineage (NCBI taxonomy): Eukaryota > Metazoa > Chordata > Actinopteri > Perciformes > Bathydraconidae > Gymnodraco > Gymnodraco acuticeps. Next base: position 5,700,673 of record NW_022990271.1, read on the forward strand.
AATAGAGAAACCATCCCAAATCCCTAAACAAACGGAGTATTGAGCAACTTAAGCGTACCTTAAAGCCTACAAGTACACAAATAAATCAGATGTAGCACTGATTCATGCATGTATGCAGAAGGCTGTACTAAATTGGTCAATGTAATCTTATGTTTAAAGCTTTTTTGTAAAACATGGCACTAAAGCAGCACTCAACAGAAGGACAGTGTGCCCTGCCAGAATAGACAGGTACAGTTGCAAAAAAAAGTATGTGAACCCTTTGGATTCTCCACACATAGCGTTGTGTGTTCCTTCCAAACAACTCAACTTTGGTTTCATCTGTCCACAGAATATTTTGCCAGTAGTGCTGTGGAACATCCAGGTGCTCTTTTGCAAACTTCAAACGTGCAGCAATGTTTTTTCTGGACAGCAGTGGCTTCCTCTGTGGTGTCCTCCCATGAACTCCATTCTTGTTCAGTGTTTTACGTATCGTAGATTCGTCAACAGAGATGTTAGCATGTGCCAGAGATTTCTTTAAGTCTCTAGCTGACACTCTAGGATTCTTCTTCACCTCATTGAGCATTCTGCGCTGTGCTCTTGCAGTCATCTTTACAGGACGGCCACTCCTAGGGAGAGTAGCAACAGTGCTGAACTTTCTCCATTTATAGACAATTTGTCTTACCGTGGACTGATGAACATCAAGGCTTTTAGAGATTTTGTAACCCTTTCCAGCTTTATGCAAGTCAACAATTCTTAATCGTAGGTCTTCTGAGAGCTCTTTTGTGCGAGGCATGGTTCACATCTGGCAATGCTTCTTAAGAATAGCAAATTCAAAACTGGTGTGTATTTTTTATAGGGCAGGGCAGCTTTAACCAACACCTCCAATCTCGTCTCATTGATTGGACTCCAGGTTGGCTGACTCCTGACTCCAATTAGCTCTTGAAGAAGTCTTTAGCCTAGGGGTTCACATACCTTTTCCACCCTGCACTGTGAATGTTTACATGGTGTGTTCAATAAAAACATGAAAACATATAATTGTTTGTGTGGTACAGAGGTTGCGCTAGACTTTTTCGCTGCCCGTCATTTTGACAGACAGGATCGTAAAACTTCCGTCAAAATCCAGAATTACCCGTCGGCCTTTACACAACTCTGACAAGGGGGGGGGGGGGAGAAAGCATGCTCGTGAACTGTCAACGGGGGCGGAGGGACAGTTCACATGCGCCGTGTTATGCATGGCTGCTGCACCTTGCGGGAGCGTGCACAGCGTAAAGCCAAAACTCACAGACATTTCAATGATTTGTACGGCACAGTTAGGTTTTATGACCAACTTATGCAGAAATCCAGGTAATTCCAAAGGGTTCACATACTTTTTCTTGCAACTGTACATGTTTTTCTGTCCTTTCTGCTCAGTATCCACATATACAAATGTTTTAGTGTCTGTGATTGGAGGTAATATCTTACATTTACAGTCTTAGATTTACTTATTTTGTTAACCTTAATTGTATTTGCAGAATACGTTTTAGACTCAATAAAATAATTAAGGAAACACATTTTTTACAACTTAGGAAATGTGCAATAGAATTGTATGCAAAAGGGAAAAAAAGGAAACAGTTCAACACTGATATATAAAATAACATCAAATCAATGTCATCAAGCCACAGCAATAAAAACAGCTGAGTTGGGGGCAGCAATGTGCAGCAGAGCAACAAGCTATTCATTTTGAAATAATAATCATCACGGAGAGCATTTTCTATTCCTGGAAGATTGACATTTATTTAATAATGATTAATTTGTTGAATGAATAACTTTAGAAACAAGTTAAGAGAGACAGAGCAAAACACTCTGTACCATGGTAATGGGTTAAATTGAATGACATTGACTTAAAAAAAACATGTTAATGTGAGTCCGCCTTTATTATGTCCTATTCATTTGTGTATTTTTGTTTTCTATTAAAAGTCTGTGTCGTGTTACCTTAACTGAAACCGTCAAAGGTTTTATATCTTTCAATTTATTTGAAAATTGTTATTTTTATATAATATCTCTTTATGATTATGCTGAATTTATTCAACGGGCATATCCTACTGTATGGTGTTACAAAAAACATGAATACGAGAATGAAACTTTACAAAACATATTGTGATTAGAAATTCATTTCCTGTTGAGATTGTGTTCACCTATGGTTTATGGAGCCATTTTTATGAGCAGTTAAACCACATATCTGCAGACTGCCAAACGTGTTAAGATTAAAGATGAAAATGTCCAAATATTTATTTAAAGGCAATGTTCATCACATCAGTTAGGCCTCAAGGATACAGTCTTAATCTTGGTGATACACACTGAATGTTAACTATGTATACAAGAAAACTCCAGGGTACAATTAAACTTCAAGGTTGGTAACCATGCTATAAAGTATAAACATCCCCAACTCAACATTTGAACTCAAGAAACTATGTAACGTGGGATTCGTGAATTGGATTAGCTTGAATCGTTTTTCTCACAGTTGTTTTTCCATCCTGGGGGGACGCTCGTAAACGACGCACATGTTGTAACAAGTTAAATTAAAAGATAATCCAAGTTGTTACTTTAAGTAATTACATTGCTGGGGGGAAAATACACGTGTGGTTTCCGTATGTCTGATATTTTACCACTCCTGTTGCTTTGGCCTGATACTATATATAAATTACTTAGATCAGTCCCCAACCATAATTCACATCATACTTACAAACCATACAGGTTTGCAAGCAGAGGATTTTATCAAATTTACAATCTATTTACTCAGACATGCACAACACAGGAAATACTCCCCTAAAGGAGTCAATATACGGTATGCCAATATGTATCAAAAACATTTGTGTGCATCGTTTCTATACTTCAAACATGCCAAGTCTCTGAGATTCTTCAGCAGTGAGCTTGAATACTGAGACTGTCATGTGTGAGCCATGTTGTCACGACCAGCTATGCGGTAAGATGAGCGTTTTGCTTATGCAGTGAGTTTAAATCCAGCTCATGTCATAATTCTAGGATTGATGAATGCAGCGAGGGGAGTTTCCAGTGCTAAAAAAGGGGAGGACAGTTCTGTCTGAACATGCTGAGGTGCTTACAGATACAGTACAGAAAATACATCTAGTTGGATGTTAGAAAACACATGGGGCCCTTAAAACCCCAGTATGCTCCATCAGACCGGCTCGTAAGATGGTTTAACAGCTTCCGCAAAAAAAACCTCCCGAAAACATTGTTTTCCGAGTTGTGTGTGTGTAGGGGGGGATTCAATGTTTTCAGAACATCCCTTTTCATGTCTGGTTTCGATTGTAGCCACTCAGAACGACAAGGTTCAATGGTATCAAATAGTATTGGCAAAAGACCGCTTTTTATGATCAAATATTATAGTAGTAGTTATTGTAGTTATTGTACAAAAAGGACTTCGGAAATAAAAAAATAAAAAGTATTTCAATAGCTTGAAATTGTAAAATAGCATTTTGAACAACATAAACATAACATAAAATCACATTGGAAAAATGCCTTTCGGAACTGGATGGGTCCTTTCTGTTTTTACTGCTTTAAAAGCTTGTATTGCAGAACTGGGAAAAAAAGGAAGCCCTAACACTTCAAAAGGGGATAACATAAAAGAAAATATTCAGTATTAAAATAACTATATTGAGAGACAACAATCAAATTCACAACATACAAAGCTCAATGTACAACATTCGGTGTATTGAGTGGTATGAAGAAATGATGTAACATGATGAAATATTGAGTGCACTGTATTCAGACCCATGGTCGATCAATACAAAAGAAGCAAAGACAGAATAACATATCAAGGTTTGCGTACAGAAAACCTGCTGAGAGGAACAGTATGAAGCAAAGCAAAAATATAAACTGGCTGTTGACTGTATTAAACCTCTTTAGTGCTCAAACGTAACTTCTTTAGTGGTGTCTCAATTAAGTTTACTTACGTAATCTTCTATCCCTTTGCTACTCTGAGTGCTACTTCTCCTCCACGTCCACTCTGGAGTATAAAGAAAACAGCATTAGTTGCATTTTAATAGTGACTCTGTGACACAAGATTATTACTGGGAGCTGTGCATTAGATTTGCTCAGGCCGTTCCGGTTGCCCTTCCACAATACAGTCGCAGAATATAAAACAAAATCCATATAGCACATGTTGTGGACAGCAGATTGAAGAAGCCATGTGTGGACAACATCACACAGCAATGTGTCCTGTTCTGCAGTTAACAGAGGTCATTGGGCTTGTTGTTCAATATCCTGAAGTATATTGAGCATGGAGGACACCTTAATAACTCTCTAAATAACTGTGATTTTTTTCTTCACACTACAACAAACAACACTTGTTAGTCAATTTTGTCAATTAATGAGATCAACAATGATGGTGTTAGGATGTTATTTCAAATAGGTTTTTAAAATCTAATATTGTGTGCCACACTTTTATTGTTTCAGGTAGATTTTTTAACTGAAGTCTTTTATCCACCAACATCGAAAAGAGAGAAGACTTGACCTGATCAAAATGTTAAAACATCATAATTTACTTTACATATTGTATATGCTGCTCTACCTTATTTATTATAGGGAGCACCAAGGTTGCTTTTTGAAGTTTTATTTTCATTTAAAAGATGTTCTCCTAAAAATATGTTAGAATTGAACACTGTGCTGAAGACATAATGGGATCAGAGCAGGATGGGGGCTGTGAGTATTGCTGTGAGAGCTTAGAGTAGAAGATCAGACAAAATCTGTTGTGAGAGAGTCTTACGTCCATGTCATCACAGAGCAGGGATCCAGATCCATACTGCAGCCGGCACTGATGGGCCGCACTGTACAGGACCCCGGGAAGCACCGAGTTCAGAGACAGCTGGTCCTTCACCGGGGCATCATCAAGGCACCAGCTCCAGCCACGACTGTGAGGCAGGGGCAGAAGTGGGGGGATGTTTTTTGGGGAAAAAACAGAAAAACAGAGTCTGGTTAGCACAGTTTACAGACGTCTCTTTGTTACACACATAGTACTATCTGAAACATCTTTAAAAATGTCTGTACTCTTTCTGTGGTCCACTTTCCGCCATGAAAACGTTTAGAAAGACTGCATTAGTTATTCTGAGACAAGCAGATAATCTTGTATCCCACATAAGTAAAGTTTCCAGCTGATGCAATCGCTAGGAATAAAATGAAGCAGGAATGAATGCAACAAAAATCTTCTGCAACAATCCAAGAAATAACGATAATGTTGACCTACTGTACAGTAGTGTGTGGCTACAGAATAGAATGTGTGAATAGCAGCCGCCAAACAACACCTGAACAATTAAGTGCCAATTCAATACAAAGGGCATTAATCCTTGAGCTAAATATCCTTAAGCTCATCTCTAGCACTGAATATTTCCACAAAAAAAAATTGTGATAATTAACTGAATTCTTGAGGCATAAATATATATAGAGAAGTGATGAGCTTAGGTACTCAGGAGAGTTTTTGATCACAAGCAGTGAAAACTAATATGTTTGCGCTGTGGACCAACACTATACATTGACGGGGAAGGGGGTAGCAATAAAGATAACACCATTAAACAGTTACACAACATAACAGAAATAATATCGATAGCAGCGTCCCTAGCAACCACCTTGGTAACAATGAAAACGTTGTATCGACACAATTTCCTGAAGTAATCTTCGTAATAACTAGCAAACTAAAGATCATGTGCATCAACTGCACACATAATCTGAAATAACAACTCATATTTCTCGCATCAAATGACATCAAAACGCATTTTAATGGCCAAACTAACTTTAAAATAGGCATTTTACAACGAGAATAAAACAAAATTCGGCCATGTTTTTTTTTTCTGCAGGGAGAAATGTGAAGATCACGTGACATAGACGCCAGCCATGGGAATGAATGGTGAAAAAAAACGTAGGGATCTTACAATTTCAGAGGCGTTTTTGTAGAAATACTACGTCCTACGTTGTGGACCAACGTAGTTATTACACGTTTTTTTATGAGACTGGGTCGGTCAGTCTCACAGTTACCGAATCTAGAAAGACTGCATCAAATGCAGAGTCAAACATTTGGCCAATATTGAAGGAACAAAAGTATTTTTGGAGGTTTACGGATTTAAACAGCTTAAGCAATTGGGAAAACAGATGAGAACAAAACATTGGGAGAGGTCTTTTGTGTTGTTTCTGCTCAGTATCTAACAAGTATCCGCCGAAGAGTCAAAGACTGAAATCCCATCACAAGAAAAACGTCTTGGATGTGACTTTTCAGTCACTGATCAGGCTGTAGAAGACTTTGTATACACACATAAAGACAAGCTGCATCCTTCCAAGCTGAAGAAATAAAATACGTGATATGAAACATCATAGAAAAGTTATGTATATGACTGGGACATCACAGAAAGCATGTGTCCTTGGACAAGACACTTCACCTGAACGTGCTCCTGTGGGTATTGTCCACAGTGGTGACCATTGCATGTATGATATGTGTAATGTGTATTTGTAAAGCGCTTTGAGCATCTGGAAAAGCGCTATAATAAATGTAAGGAATTATTAATTATGAATGCCTGCAATTACGCATGAAAGTGCCAGGACCCAGTGCATCACCATGACCCTCAGTCTTTACAATTTACTTTCCATTAGTTATCTCTCTGTTGAAATGGATTTCTCCTTCAAAAGTGACTCAAGTAGTCCAGCTTGCACTCATGTTGTTATTCAAGAAAGGACGAAAAATAAGGCAGAGGAAATGTAGGATAAGCAAGGGTTCTCAAAGAAGAAGCTGTCCTTGGACACCCAATGGAAAAGACGGCATGAACAACTCCTCCAAGGAATGATTGAATAACAAGTCCATGTCATTTTCTGCCACCAGTGGTTTAAATTCCTTTAGTTTAAAAGTAGATTTGTTAAAGTAGTTTAGACAGTAGGGCAAAAAACAAACTTTTGCCCAAACACCACTAATGTATCAATCAAAACTTTTTGCAGAATATTTAAACAATACGTCATGATTATCAATCAACAATCATTCCATGTTTCAAATAATTTGACATTAAATGAAAGGAATTCTTCGAGTATACTGGAGCTATTTGGGTCCAGGATGCAGATAAATTAATTAAAAGTTTAACAATGACCCTAGTATATCTCGTCAACAGGAAGTATGTGTCTAGTAAGGGGCTAGGCAATTTTTTTTTATTATCATATATCATTTATTGTATTTTAAAAGCAATCATTCTTAGCCTAGTTATATGCAGGATAAAATGCAAGATACTTAAGTTTCAAAAGGAGACTGGCCAGATTTCTGAGTCCTTTGACACACTGGAGTTGCAGTTTGTGTCATGTGTGTGAGTGTTGGCAAGTTGCACCTCGATCTTCATTGCATATGCATTTAAGGGAGGATCTCACAAACATGTTGACATGAATAAATAAACACTGTGGCAGTGACAGTGTTTCAATGTTTGTTAACATAGTCAGCAGAAGCAATTGTGTTAATTAAAAGTACCAGTATAATTGAAACCTGCAAATGTGTAGCAAAACGTTTTAAATCATACGTATACATAGTTTTAATGAATTGCATAGATGTCAACTCTTAGCTATCATTACGTATGTAGCAAGTATTATCATTAAGTCCAGATATTCAGTAGCATACTATTCATGTCAGTTTTAGTTTTAATAAAACGACATGATAAGACTTAGTCAATGCACTTTGTGCCACTCTTACAGCCACTATAGTTGAACAGCACAGTCTGGTGTGTGTCCATCCCTCTTTTGCTACGGACTAATCTGCCAGGTAATTTATGTCTGGGGCTCCATAGCGATGCAGCCATTAGTGCTGCAGCATAGTTCAACTGAAAATAGTTTTACTGTCAGTGGCAACACGGATGGTTGGACTGACACTGTCTGGAAGTGGTTATGACATTAGCTTCGGGAGAACAAAAAAGGGTTCATGTCATCACTTTTAATGACTTCCTGAGAGGGGAATACAGGGAAAGGCTAAGTTCTGGGTTAATCGCCTCATTGTAGCTTCCCATTACCATAGGCAATGAAACAAAGTTCTGTCAGTCACAATAAGTACTATTTTGTTTAAATATATTATAATATTAACTCCACATTATTATCAATGAGTATTATCTCAAGGATACAGCCAGGTTATCTCAATGAAAACAACTAATTATAAATGTAATTATCTATAAGAGAGCATGTTTTACATATAAATAAGCCAGAGATGTTCACAAGTCTTTTTTTGCAAGTCTAAGTCAAGTCTCAAGTCTTTGGTCATGAGTCCAAGTCAAGTCTCAAGTCTTTGTGGGGTGAGACTTGATCAAGTCTCAAGTCTTTGGTCACGAGTCCAAGTCAAGTCTCAAGTCTCTAAAAAATAAAAGTCTCATGTCTCTTCTGGTTGTAATAAGCCTTCTATTGTCTGCTGCTATCCAGTCTGTTAAGAATACTGCACAGCTATATCTAAGAAATTCAAAGCATTTACTGTATTATTATCACTCCTATATCTATTAGCATACAGTATCAGTACTGATTAGTTTGTTATATGATCACTTTAAAACAGGCTATTGCAATGCAATATGAGGAAAAACATCACACTTTAGCTAAATGCAACAACTTCAGAATCAGAAATCAGTATCACAAATACTTTATTAATCCCCCGCAGGGAAACTGTGTTGAAAGTACTTAAAAGTAAACATTTGTTCTGTGCCATTTGTAACTAAAAAACTATTGCTGCAATATTATCTGAAATATACTGAACTGGTGATATTAAAACATGACCTGTTCCAAAAGAGATATCTACCATTAACACCATTTACCAGCCAAATGCTGGTAAATCATGCAAGTGGCTGGTACTGTATGTTGCACGCACCAGCCACAAATAACAATGGCAATCTATTGAGTGGCTGGTAACATTTCAACATTCACTAGGCTAGCCATTTGGCCAGTGGACAAAAATGTTCAAATTTGACCTCTGCAACCGTATTGTTTAATTACACTGGGTCTCTAATGACATCTTTTAAGTCTACTATAAATAAACATATTTCTCTATCCTCTCACTCAAACCCAGTGAAATGGTAACCTGATAAACCTGTAACATTAACGTTACGTGGTCAACAATAAACCTGTAACCTGCCTATAAACCGACAGATGTATTTATGTATGCAACTATGTCTTTTTCTACGTTTAACGTTAGCCAGTAGATGGTGGCAGCGGAACGTAATGATTAACGTTACCGACCTTTTTTATGTCATGTCAAGAGTTGGATGTCAACGCCACTCAACGCAAACAAGTGTGACAAGCAAACATTCACTCATCTTTTCAAATATTCAGTTACAAAGCTAGTAGCAAGCTAAGTTAACATTATATAGCTGATGCTGAGCTAAACATGTTTGCTAACCGTCCATAAGTGCTTTGACAAAAAATTCATAAAAACAATTCATCTGTGGAAGCCGTAATACTGTAAAAAGCACGACCAATTATTTTAGCCGGCCCGGCTATAATAACTGGATGGCCTACCTGCCTGTCAGCCTCCCGTCGGGGCACAAACTTATCTCGTGCCCTCATTGGTCATGTGCGCGTTCGTGTGTGTTGGAGGAGGGGCTCTATAAGGAAGTGGCAGATTTTCTCCGGTTGTGTATTTTCAAATTCTAGCGATCTCGAGCCGGTTTCTCAAACTTACCTACCCCACCTTTAATACGCCAAAAATAGAAAACACAATGATTGTTCACAAGTCCCAAAACACGAGTCCAAGTCGAGTCCGAAGTATTTTGAGCAGGAGTCCAAGTCAAGTCTGAAGTCTCTGTGTGTGCGACTTAAGTGCGAGTCGAGTCCGAGTCACAAACTCGAGTCCCCATCTCTGTAAATAACCCAAATTGACATCTTATAACTTTTCTTCTAATTGGTTGTGTTGGCAATCACTATACAGGTAAAGAGGAAAATACGAAGAATAATCAGCTCATTTAACATACATACCACAAAATAAAATCTACTATGTGTATAAGAAGAAGCAACAGCATAACAACTATAATATTTTACACAAACAAAACAATCTGAAGCACTTATATATCAAATGTGACACAATGTGAAAGCTTTCTGGTTATCTTGTTATACTTGTTTTGTTGAGGACGTCACTACAAAATTAGCCTGCACCCACATTACATGTTACTTGTTAGATGCTTTTATCCAAAGAAACTTACATACTCAGGAGCAATTTGGGGTGAAGTGTCTTGCCCAGGGACACAACGACATGCTGACTGCAGTGGGACTCAAACCTGTGACCCCCTGATCCCAACACCAACGCACTAACCCTCTGACCCAACACATACCCCCACATTTCTATAATGAGCAATCTCGTGGGAATGTAATGATCCTGTGGTAATACAAATAATGTAAGCTTTGTGATATGAATGACAATCACTTTCCCTTCATGCAAAGCAAATATGAAGCTGCCCTGGCAATTATGCAAGGGGAAGATGCCTTTGTCCAAGATGTCAATTTGCTTTGCACCAATACATTTAAAATCCTTAAGGGATGTTGTTATTCTAGAATAACCCCGGCTGCTCTACACAATAATGAATCACCACCTTCTGCCAGAGGCTGCAATTAAAACGGGGGGCTGTATCACCGCTAACAAGTGTTGTGAGTTTTCATAGTATGTTTAATACTTAAAACGAAAGTTAGTTATAATTAAATATAATCAATTATATTCTTGTATAACCCACAATGAAAATGCTTCATATTTTAGGTTTTTCTATAGTTACAGTATAAACAAAACAAAGTGGTTTGTTTAGGTTGAGTGTGTAAGGTCTATGATTTATGGGTGTCTCTGATAAAGAGAGTAGCAGTTCACAGGGGGGGGGGGCTCCAGGCTTAAGGAGAAACACAGAGGCCTCAAAAAAGGGTCAAGTCCTTTTTACACTAACATAGGAAGGTGTGTCTTATGCCATAAAGCTATGGAACATGTCGAGTCATGTCCAGCCTTGTACATTAGAGTCCATGCCCAGTTTTTCACAAATTGGGTGTAGAGGAGGAGTTTTTTTTTTTCGGGTTTCGTTACGGTTTTTTGAGAATAAAGAGACTGGGTTTTTGAGAGAGCGCGAGAGAGAGGGGGGTTTCCCCTGGTAGACTCTCTCCCGGTAGGCTTTGTGCTTCAGAGCTGGGTTAATAGCTCTCGGTAAGGTCCTCCCAGACGGGGTAAATATCTCTCGAATTTCTTGGTTGTTGGCTGAGTGGAATGATTTGATGAGACATGTGTTTGTGAATATTATAACCCGCCACCTGTGAGGAAATCTTCCTCCGAAATAATGCGGATAGGAATGGGTTTTTGAATGTTAAATCCGCCGTCTGTGTCGGAAAAAGTGTATGAATATTATAACCCGCGACCTGTGAGGAAATCTTCCTCCGAATTAATGCGGATAGGAACGGGTTTTTGAATGTTATACCCGCCGTCTGTGTCGGAAAAAAGGTATGAAACTGATGTGAATTGATTTGGTGAATGAAAAGTTGAATGCGCTTTTTATTGTCACCGGTCTTTTTATGAGGAAATACCTCTAAATTCTATCGGGAGATTTTAAAATGTCACAACTGAATTGGGTAGTTGAAATGAAAACATTTTGGTAATAAATGTAAGACTGTGAATTAAAGTTTCATATTTGAACATGATCACAGCACCATATTTTTTAGTATGATTATAATGTTGTAAAGAGAGAAGGTAAAAACCATGTATTAGTTTGGACCTATTTTTCTTCAAATAAACTGAATCCCACCTGTTGGACTGGGATAATTTAAAAGACACCTGTGCTCTCCTCTCCTGCGTCAAAGGTAAGATTGCACCCTGCCACACACACTTAGGTAGGAGCACACTCCATTTACTGATATCAAAATCCTTCGGGATCCCTTAAACAGATTAAAAAAGAGTTGTCTGAATTGAAACAGCAGTTAATTGAACCTAGGTTCTTCGGGAAGTTAATAGAGGTGAGATCTTGCTGACGTTGGTGGATCTGAGCCAAGCAGCAACCTTGCATAGACTCAATAACTTTGGAAAGGTCAATTAGTAGGTCAGAGTAATTTACCGGAATAAATTATCAGGACCTCTCCGACTCTAAACATGGCGCCCAACGTGGGGCTCTGTGAAAAATAATACTTTTACAGAGTCAAAATACAAGAACCAAAACGACCTAGTGAAAAAAGTCGATGAGTACAAATCAGCGAAATACAGGCTGAAAGTCTTGTTAAAATACCTACCCCAAATCCTAGAATATATAATTAAACCTAAAAGTGTAGTAATTTAAGTTGATACTATTGCACCGGACTGAGGGTTATATTATATCGGATATTGCTGTCTGTTAAAAAAGCTAAAGTAGGTTCTTCTTCCCCTAGCCAAATTGAGAAGCCCCTGTGGTCCCTTTAACACAGGTTTTGGTGGCTATAGTGAAGTCAGCCGTAGGAGCACTGCTCAGTACCTGTCCAATTACTTTGAAACTTATAGGTAGGACTTGACAAAGAGCTGCGGTTTGAACTTTTGCGTTAAAACATAACGTGGGGAAGAGTTAATGGGAGATTTAATAAAGATAAACATAGGTCTAAAGGTACCTATGCTGTTGAAAAAACTCGAAGCTCGGTACATAACACTCTTAACTGAGGTACCCGCATGTACTAGCTGAATCCAGAAAGAGTAACCTAGAACCAAGTGACGGTATAGTCGGACTGATCATCCGGCGGGAGTAATAGCCTAGGAACTTGCATGTGTATAAAAGAGTGAACGTAAACCCTTAAATACATTTTTGTTTTTTTAAAACAAACAAACAACAATAAATAAATGGCGGACGAGGTTAGAACGCAGTTTTTAATGACTCGGAGCCAACCACACAGGGAGGGATACACAGAAGCAAAATCCGGAGCTTCTGCCTGCCCTGGTCAGCTTAGCCCAGACCCACGGGCGTACCGCAACCAAAATACTTTCCTGTCAGACTACCGTTTGACAGAGAGCAACAAGCAGGTGGTATAATGTCTGAGACCCTACCTCCACCATACAGGGATAAAAGCTCAAAAATGCCATTTAGGAGTATCTCATCTACTTCTAGAAGAAAACACATTGTTAGACATGATATTCAGGGAAAAGGAATGTTGGAAATAATAATGTCAAATATTGAAAATCCTAAAACTGGATCAACAAACCATGTTAATAAACCCTGCTAATAGGAAGCTAAAACATGCAGGAGAAATAGCAGCAGCTCTGGCAAAAGATAATAGGTCCTAGCATGCAAGCACAGTGTGATAATATGATAAGGACTATTAAACTGTCAGAAGGCAATGTGGTGATCAGATGACCCACAAATACCGGTTGTTTTGAATGTACTTTTAAGAAAAAAACCTATGTGGGAACTATCAGCAGATATCAAGCCCCAACAATATCTTCAAAACTAATATGAGAAAGTTTTTGCGAAGCTAAAGCTCAAATACTTTACCAAAATCAACTAAACTATTTGCTTTTGACCCCTTTTTGGGAATGGGATTTTCCGTTACACAACAGAAGACTCAATTCAAGCCTTAAAGAACGCTTTAAAGACAAGTCAATGAGAGTTAAATGTGGTGCTATTTTGCTCATGAAGGAGAATACACTTTTGGAAACAAATCTTTTTTCTCTGCTCCTGAGGTGCTGCAAAAACACGCAGCACACGGGGTCAAAGACAGGCGTGACCTCTGGAGGGGAAGAAAATTTGAGCAGACCACGAAAGACCATTAAAAGTGTTATGGCCTCAGCACAGAGGAAGATCTGGAGATTTTAAGGAACTCTCCCAAAGCATCCCCCACCCCAGCACAAGGGAAATAGTGTTCCTCTCACCAAAGAACAAATCAACTCTTAACCAAGTCGGATCTAAAATAGACATAGCTCCAGTTGTTAAGAAAAGAGGGAGATTCAAAAAATTATCTTAACACCAGAACAATAATATCAAATATCAAAAACCAAAATAGTATGTTGAGACCAATTCTCAGAAACTAACAATGCGAGATAAGAAGAAAGCTTGAGAAGTTCATCTAGCCACGAATGATTTAGGAGGAGGTGTGGAGATAAGGAACCAGGGTGATAGAAAATCTGTGTTATTCATGTCCATGACTTGATCAGGAACAGAGGAAAAGTTCTCTCCTGAAGAGAAGCATCTTGCACTTGCATTCAGATGTTATCCAGCCCTGAGGGAAATGTCTCAAGGTACCAAAATGTGCATATACACTCCTTATTTTTTCAATATCTGAAGCTACTAAACAAACTGTTCAGGGAGCGAAAGCAATAATGAGTAGATGGGGAAAATGGAAGATGATGATGATGTCTGATCCAGATGTGGTGTGTAGAGGACCTCAGGAAGTAAGCCACAAAGGAAAATAATGACACCTTTACAGGAAACCGCTGCTCCAAAGATAACATTGTTGACAGAGGGGAGTTTGCGAAAAGGTGACCAAGCAGCCACTTGGGCCTTTATAATGAAAACTAATTCAGGTGAAGTACTTTGCAAGCAAAGGGGTGCAATACCAGGTACAGCCTGCTGAGGAAAAGGCCATTTGTTGAGGGACTTCCTTTTGCTAAAAAAGGTAAATTAACACACATCCGTATTGTTACTGATAATGATTATTGTTACAAAGCGGGTAAAGAAGAGCTTAATAATTGGGAACAAAGGCAGTTCAAAAATGTGAAAGGTGAAGCGCTGACACATGCCCATCTATTGAGGGTCTTATTGCAGAGTTAAAGGCAGGCATGTAGAATGGAATCATGTCCGTAGCCATACAGATAAGATCAAATTTAACTATCAGGGTAATAGAGAAGTTTTACCTTGCTTAAAGCACGGGACGAGTTAACCACCTGACTGCCATATTCCCTAGAATATGGAAAAAGGGTGGAAGCATTCACGTACCACCTGAAGAAGCTCCTTAGGTTGTGCGTGAATTACATAGCAGTTTAGGCCATGTGGGCCTATTTCAGATGAGAAAATATTGTCTCCACAATAAAATCCTCTTACCGAAACTGCGATTGCACCTACAACACACATGGTCAACATGTCTTCAATGTGTAGAGGTGGATGGGTTTAAGAAAGTTCATCCTGAGCATCTTAAAATAATAGAGGAAGAACCACTAACCATTTTTAGTGCTGACATAGCAGGTCCTTTTCTGACCCGCACTCCCAGTGGGAATAAGTATTTCCTTGTGACCTTTGATAAATGGAGGGAGTCATAAACATGTTTATCCTCTGACCAGAGTAACTGGAACACAGTGTCTGCTAAAATGGCGGAACATATAAGTATTTTTCCTAAAAACTGAGAAAATAGGAATGGATAATGTCACTCACTTTAAAAATGAGAAAGTTTTGTCACCCTTGCAGGATAAAGGGAATCAAACCTATCTGGTCTTTAGCATATAAGTATCAGGCATTAGAGCAGCCAAAGAGTGGAGTATAAAAAACTGTAAAACAAATTGGGACATTCCAATCAATTTGACAAGGCTGAATATATTCCTATATGTATGGAAAAGCTACCTAGGGCAAAGGTCAGGTCATATCTAAACTATCACACCTTTCCGTTTAAATTCAGAAATCGTGTATGGGTGACCAGAAAGGGGCAAAGTCCAGAGAAGGGTTAGCTTAAAACTAAATCAGAAGGTTTGGATACAGTGAAGTCAATTTCTGGGAAAGTAGTTTCACTCCAGAAGAGAGAACCGGTTCACCCAAGCCAACTGAGTTTAGAATCCAGATAGGAATACGACTGCGGCCTACCCATCCACTGTTGATGCTATCAGTCTCACATCACATGACATGTTTTGCACACACACGTGGCAGTTAATGTGCTTCTTCCACAGGAGAGGATAGCTTTTTGTGGGATCTTCCCACAATAAGTTAGAATTTGTCTTGGTAAATTCTGTACCAAGGGATATTCGATAGAGCAAAAGAGGGAATTTAAATCTGAGTAACAAGCAATAGCTCCAATGCAAAGGATTTAGCAGTAGAACTGTTAGAATCTATAGTGAATTATGCAAAGAAAGATGGCAAGACGAAACTCTGTCTATTAGCATATGGATCATTAGAGCTTGAATGGAGAATACCTCAGTATCAAAGAGGAAATGGAAAATAACCTTTATATTATTTTTCTCATTGTTTTTTTTTTTTAACTTTACACTATTAGTTTTCTTTTCAGTTATTTTTAATTGTTATACGCTTACACCCTAAAAGAGTATTCATTTAAATTAGATTTTTTTTTGAGCACATCTCTCCTTTTTTGCTGGTTCTCACACAGCATGAAGGTGTAGGGCTGTCAGGTCGTTAAACTGATAAGAGTAAATTATGGCCCAGTGCTTTCTGCCATTAGAGGCCAACTGAGTAAGAGGAGAAACAATCACCTTGCTGTATATATAAATTCCAGAGCAATATGGAATACACGACCCCCTTGAGAAAACCCTTGGGGAAGTTTTTATTTTAACTGAAACAACTTTTTATGAATCAGAGAAATGATTTATACTTGATTTTAGCTATATTGTTGAGATTAATACCTCAGCAATCTACCAAGAGGATTTGAACCTGCCTAGCGGGGAAACTTCAGTCAGTGCCTCAAGTGAAGCCAAGTAGGCTACTGGACCCAGGAAACCTGTGCAGCAAGGATCAGCGGCTGAGTCACCTGTACCCCTGCTAGGGGAGGATGAAGTTTCTTCCAGCTCTGTGGGACAGGCTGCATCTCTACCCGCTGAGCCACTCAGATCGCAGTGGATTTCCCAGGAAAGGATGACGACTACCTGATAACGGCATGGTCAGATATCAGACGCCAGGTAGCAGCAGCCCTACCTACCCCCTGCCACTGGTCCACTTCACCATCTCCAACCCGGCGACTTCGTGCTGGTCAAGGACTTCCGGAGAAAGAGCTGAAAATCCAACCGTTGGCAAGGTCCCTACCAGGTGCTCCTCATCACCCAGACAGCGGTCAAGGTCACCGAGAGAGCCACGTGGGTCCATGTCAACCACTGCAAGGTCGTAGTCACAGGCCAGGAGAGACGGTAGAAACAGACGACAACAAGTGATGTGTCCTAGTCACCAACGGAATACGACAACAAGTACCACCAGCACCACACTGGCACCACATACACCTAATCTCACACTGCACACACAGGATGTCATGAGCGAGTGCCAGCTAAGCTGTTTCATATGCCTCTGATTCCTCGTTTGTGCTATCATTGTGTGGGGACTCATTGACCTTGTCACAAAGTCATGAGCGATTATTGACGAGGTCTAAAAAATCCATAACAACTGTCGACTGAGTTATCTGGTTTTCGTTTGGAGATGTCGTCCAGCGAAAAACTGCAACCCCTCCATGATCAGGGTCAAGGATTTACATCAGATAGCAACATGGATTTAGGAGTCTACACTGGAACAACAGATGGGCCCCTCGCTCGAGAACATTCCAGTGAGGTACCATGTTTTCTGTGTTTTTCACACCAGGTTCATCAAAAGGTCGTCCTGATTTCACATACTGAAGAACTTTTCATGATATTGATGCTTGGAGTTTTACGGATGTAATATGTATGTGTTTTTACGATTTTATCTGTTGCTATTTGATAACTTTGCGTTTTGAAGAGAGGGTGTTGAGATCATAGTATGAAGTGAATACTTAAAAACGAAAGTTAATTATAAATCATATATCAATCATATTCTTGTATAAACCCATAATGAGAATGCTTCTTGGCGGTTTTTGAATATGTATGTATGCTTACAATTTTTTCTGTTGCTATTTGATAACTTTGCGTTTTGAAAAGAGGGTGTTGTGAGTTTTCATAGTATGTTTAATACTTAAAAACGAAAGTTAGTTATAATCAAATATAATCAATTATATTCTTGTATAACCCACAATGAAAATGCTTCATATTTTAGGTTTTTCTATAGTTACAGTATAAACAAAACAAAGTGGTTTGTTTAGGTTGAGTGTGTAAGGTCTATGATTTATGGGTGTCTCTGATAAAGAGAGTAACAGTTCACAGGGAGGGGGGGGGGGGGCTCCAGGCTTAAGGAGAAACACAGAGGCCTCAAAAAAGGGTCAAGTCCTTTTTACACTAACATAGGAAGGTGTGTCTTATGCCATAAAGCTATGGAACATGTCGAGTCATGTCCAGCCTTGTACATTAGAGTCCATGCCCAGTTTTTCACAAATTGGGTGTAGAGGAGGAGTTTTTTTTTTGGGGGTTTCGTTACGGTTTTTTGAGAATAAAGAGACTGGGTTTTTGAGAGAGCGCGAGAGAGAGGGGGGTTTCCCCTGGTAGACTCTCTCCCGGTAGGCTTTGTGCTTCAGAGCTGGGTTAATAGCTCTCGGTAAGGTCCTCCCAGACGGGGTAAATATCTCTCGAATTTCTTGGTTGTTGGCTGAGTGGAATGATTTGATGAGAGATGTGTTTGTGAATATTATAACCCGCCACCTGTGAGGAAATCTTCCTCCGAAATAATGCGGATAGGAATGGGTTTTTGAATGTTAAATCCGCCGTCTGTGTCGGAAAAAGTGTATGAATATTATAACCCGCGACCTGTGAGGAAATCTTCCTCCGAATTAATGCGGATAGGAACGGGTTTTCGAATGTTATACCCGCCGTCTGTGTCGGAAAAAAGGTATGAAACTGATGTGAATTGATTTGGTGAATGAAAAGTTGAATGCGCTTTTTATTGTCACCGGTCTTTTTATGAGGAAATACCTCTAAATTCTATCGGGAGATTTTAAAATGTCACAACTGAATTGGGTAGTTGAAATGAAAACATTTTGGTAATAAATGTAAGACTGTGAATTAAAGTTTCATATTTGAACATGATCACAGCACCATATTTTTTAGTATGATTATAATGTTGTAAAGAGAGAAGGTAAAAACCATGTATTAGTTTGGACCTATTTTTCTTCAAATAAACTGAATCCCACCTGTTGGACTGGGATAATTTAAAAGACACCTGTGCTCTCCTCTCCTGCGTCAAAGGTAAGATTGCACCCTGCCACACACACTTAGGTAGGAGCACACTCCATTTACTGATATCAAAATCCTTCGGGATCCCTTAAACAGATTAAAAAAGAGTTGTCTGAATTGAAACCGCAGTTAATTGAACCTAGGTTCTTCGGGAAGTTAATAGAGGTGAGATCTTGCTGACGTTGGTGGATCTGAGCCAAGCAGCAACCTTACATAGACTCAATAACTTCGGAAAGGTCAATTAGTAGGTCAGAGAAATTTACCAGAATAAATTATCAGGACCTCTCCGACTCTAAACACAAGATATAGATAACCTGCACAGGTGGTCCTTCATTATGCATTACGATAAAAAGGTTATGTTGGATTTACATTAAGTGTAAATGTGACATTTTACACAAAAGCACCATGTTGTGATTACTGTGAATCTGTGTAACGAGGCCACCTGGAAGAAGTCACAATTTCAAAAGAACCTTCTGCGGTTATTGTTTTCTTGCAATTTGAAGGCTGCTAACAGAGTGCAGATTTACCTTGAATTATATCATGACAACAACATGGCCTTTCTACACATTCAGCAGACAAAGAACAGTACTATAATTACAGTAGTGTATACAACATAAATATCACTCTCTTTAGCTGCTAAAGCCTCACTGAGTTCACCAGCTGAACACTAACTGAGTATTTGTAGAAAAAATATGGGGAAATGCAGTCAGGTGATAATTGTTAAAAACAAATTCATTTCAGCCATTATTAATATAGAGAATGATTATAGCAGCTTTAAGGAGAAATTACTGCATGAATAATACACTGTAAAATGAGGAACAGAGTCCGACCAACTTGTGTTTGTGTTAACCTAAAAATATCTAGATATATATCAGATTTAAAGATATGGAGGCTTATTGTTTGGCACTTAACAACAAAATCATTTATTTGGGATAACTTCACACTGGTAATTGAGCAGCAGCAATTAAAATCTTCTCCATGAGTGCCTCCAGACTAAAACGCAGCTCAGAGGGTAAATTAGGTCTTATTACGGTATTTGTCAGAGACAGATTTCCCGGAAATGTTTATGATGATTAATTAACTATGTCCCTGCATCCATTCATCTCAAACGAAATGTATTAATAATAATTATTAGCCTTGATGAAATATGCCATGTTACAGTATGTGTAAGATGTCCTCAGGCTATTTGTGTGTGTTTGTGTCAAATTTCAGGGAATCATCCTCTGGACATTCAAGGGTGTCTTGTGTTCTTATAAGTAGCCCATCTATGTGATAATATCTAAACCACTCCACTGAGTGTGACCCTCAACATTCTACATAAAATAACACCTACGGACCCGACCTCTGAAGCAGCGTGAGCAGTGGAGGCCTCCGGGACAACCAGAGCCAAAGATACAATAGAAGCCTTGTCCTGCAGTCAGTGAAAGAGATGACACAGAGAAAATGAGTGGAGCGCTGCCGTTTAGCGCTACGAGATCAGAAGACCAATATCAGTAGTCCACTCTCAAAGGGTAGAAAACAATGAATTCAGATTAAGTGGTTTAGAAGAGGATGGCTAAATGAGCTGGTTTAAAGACAAGGATACGCCAACTGGGAGGGGGCTGGACGGGAAGAATGTTTAATCTCTTTTTTTTTAAATGGTCATTTGTCTCAGTCAGAATAAAAAAGGCCAGTCTTTTTAAAAATAATTGAAAGCATTGTAAAGCATTTTATCATAATGTAGAATAAGTTATTCAGGATTAAAAATGCATTTACAATAGCTATTTGTTGTCTGTTATCTGCTGTGCCATTTATTTTTAGGCAAGTTAGCAGCAGTAATAAACTCATTCATACCTGCGTCGCTAAACTTGACAAGAAAAATGTGTCAGCCTCTCTGGCAGTTCAGCCAATTCCTTTAACAAAAAACACATGCGTGGGAAATGGTAGCTGTAAGTGTGGACATAACTCTCTATTGTCTCCTTTATAATAACCATCACCCAGACACTCTCACAACAACACAAACCAGTAGCTTTTGTGTAACACCCTCTCATAAGTGTAAATATCGCCCTGCAGCTCTTTTCTTCTCCACAGTGAAGTCAAGGAGCTACAATGCTGTCAAGTAGCAGAACACCCACTGAATGATTTCCAGATGCTTGGAGCTGTTGAGAAACTGGGGCAACTGTGGTGAAATATCTCAGACATTCAATACAGGTCTCGTTGGAGACAGAACCACAGTGCAAGTCTTTGAAAACAGCAGCTGACTGTATTACTGCCCACTCTGCAGCAGAACACTGAGCCTCTGGTCACACAGCATGTGGAAAAAAACATACACACTAAACAGAGCTGGGGCTATTTTTTCAACACAACCTCCCCAGCTTCCCGTTCCTTCCAACATACTGTAACCCCCCCCCCCCCCCCCACACACACATATTTAAGTTGCACTCAAACGCTGCTCCACAAGGTTAAAGATTTCCATGATCTAAAAATCCACACATAAATCTACCTACTGCTCGTCTCCCACTTAGATGACAAACGTGGGAAAATAAATGCACCAGTTGACATTGCTGAAGCTTGACTTCTCCTCAGACTAAAAGGAGTATTACATTCAGAGCACATACAAAGACTCCCTCAGCCGCAGACTGAGCAATCCTTTGTACCTGTAGCCATTACGCTCCACCATCAATGATTCAACCCAGCTTCAGAGCCTAATAACGGGAATGTTATGTACTATAATGTTCAGGCTATTGTTGATATTTTATTTATACTGTTATTGTTATTTAAATGATTTATTTGGGATTCTTAGGTATCCTTGTGTGAACCTCTGTAATCCTTTGTTTCAAACGTATTCCTGCTGTTGAAAAAGTTCCACTTGAGGTATAGTACTCTATAGAAGCCATCATTTTCTTTCAAATTGAACCTAAGAGAGGAATATGAAGGTCATCTAGACATGTATAGAACTTCAAGTAGCACATAAACTCTTTCTTTCCACACAGAGCACACATATATATTTACTGTATACGATGGCCTTTGCAACTTTAACATACATTTATTAAAGTTTTGGGCAGAGAAAACTTTGAAAGAAACACACGATCTAAGTCAAACTTCAGACAGCAGTGTAGTAATGCATCATGGGTAACACTCACTCTAGGAAGCGGGTGATATACTGGCGGCTGCAGCGGGACCACCTGGGCATGGAGGTGCCGTACAGGAGCTGTGGAGACATGACGAAAGGTCGTTTCCCAATGGGTTCACAGTCATTACCGTTGCCATCATGCTGAATCCCAAAGCTGTGAGAAAAAAAAAATCCAACAGAGAGGGTAATTAAAGTCAGTAGATACAATGCATTACATGTACTTCAAGGAAAGGACTACAACAAACAAAGACTGTACATACGTCTTTCTGTGAATCGCATAATTGCTCAAGCTGAGATTACAACCCTTATCTATTGTCCTGCAGGTGCAGGTGTCCTGCAGTGCTGAGCGACAGAGGCATAACAGATTGAACAATGTGGTCACAGCAGGGATACAAAATAAATAAAAATGTAAACAGATTGTCCACATTCTCTTTCAAGGTAGATATCAAAGCAGTGAGAAAAACAACTGCGGTAAGATTAATTAAGCTGATTCTACCAATGACTTAAAAATAAGCCATTTGTGAGGGATATATAAAAAAATCCCTGTTTCAACAGATAACATTGGAGCCTGCGTCTGCTCTGCTGTTCTGCTGATGATCTTGAACAACACTTTATGCACACAGAATATCCGCTTATGAATGGATTTCAGCATGAACAAGACATAATGCAAACTATACATGAACAAAGAAGTGAATTTTAACGTAAAATAAACATACATTCTCATGTTTTGTGTGAACATTTCATTCAATAACAAGTTAACATTATGCTTGTTTTCACCGCATTTGAAATGTTTTCGGGGAATACGGTAACATTATCATGATCAACATTAGCTAGGAACCATTAGCTAAAATGACAATTGCAGGAATTTATTATCACCTGTGTAACTTAACTGTGTAACAACTAAATACAACATATCGTTAATCTATTGATCTTTTTAGCATCTAGTTAATTAGCCTTTGCTTTTTTATGCCACAGGATTGTGTACTGTAATTCATATTATGTATACATATATTTCTTCTTTGAATGCTGACATTTTGGCTGTCCATATTTGAAACAAATAAATGGGACCATTGAGTTTGGCTAACGCTTATGTGTGGCAGTCGTAATAAAAGTGAGACAGTATCATTATTGACTTTTCTGGGTTTTTTACAATTATATTTCCAGACTAAGGACACCCATTTTATAATCAGGACATTCCTGGACAAACCTGAGTGAAAGGTCACAGTAGCTGAAAAAAAACCCACTGTTGTAGTTTCAGTGAATACATTTTCTCCCATAGGACAGACTGCTTGGTATTCACAGCAGCCTCTTTTCTGCCTAGCATTAGAAATAAATCTCTGTGAACATATACCGAGAACTGGCTGCCAATCATACACACGCATATGGTGAGGGTAGGTACGTCAGGCTCAGCCATAACAATCAAGATGTATATACAATAGCACAATGAACCACACACTGTTTTCATTGATTGAGAACAAATTGAATCGGTCTGAGAAGAATGGGCCTATGATTGCAAAGTGCATGTACAAATGGTAGATGGATAGATGCAGTACATGAGAAAATTAGCGCAGATGTAATGAAAGGTAAACGTCTAATTTCTTTGGACTATAGATTGTCTGTTTGAATTCTGTATGTGCCATTTACAGTTATCGTTATTCCTCACATTAATGTAATTATAATTATGAGTTTTCATTAGTTTAATCAGTGGCGAACCGTCAGGGCCTTCAAGGTATTCAGAGAATACCCTGGAACACTCAGATAAAACAAACAAAACATTGATTTAATTATATAAATAAAATGTATATACAATGAATAAATGAGAATCGTATCTGTGTTGTTGATCTGTAATATTACAGTGTTACATTGATTTGTTTGTCCTTCTCGGACCATAAACTACCCATTTCAGTGGTTTTGTGTTAGAAAATAAAGCAACCAATCAGATGTTGTTCTGGGTCTCTGGGTAGAATATCCTTCAACCAAGGTATTCTACATCCTTGATAGAATGCCCTGGCCGTTGCACTGAATGAGAGCGTACGTTTGGACTGACAGTTTGATCAACCAATCATATATTTGTAGCCAATGGGCGTATTCTTTCAGAGTTTCCCTCGGTTCCAGGGTACTCTAGATTCGGCCCGCTAGTTAACTGGCTCGAGACAGAGGATCTATGAATGCGAGAGTGGCGGTTCTACGGGGTGGCACGGGGTGGCAGCTGCCACCTCAGAAAAAGGCCTTGCCACCCCAGCTGCATTTAGCTGCATCGGACATTTATGAGAGAAAATCTCTAATGTCCGAATGCAAGTGAATGCAGCACAAGACGCGAGCCTTGTAACCCCTCCCCCGGCCCTGGTGCGAGCGTGGAAATGGCTTAGCCCCACCTTAGCCCCACCATGAAAAATGATGTTAAAGTAAGCAAAATAAAGTCCGCCAACTCGCGGAGTAAATTGCACAGACAGCAGTTAGTCAGATTGATTTCAGTAGCCACTTGCCTGGAAATACCGAAGACCAGAAACGGTTTTGAAAACTTTTGTCACGTAGTGATCGTCTTCTCAATAGAACATCTTTGATAATGTCTTCTGGCCAATCAGAATCAAGATAACGGCGTGGTGTTGTTGCAGGAAGTCCCGACGGAGAATACTTTTGCTGTAGTACATCTCTATATACATCGATACAACATTACGTGTTGATAGAAATCAACACGTAATGAAATAAGACCCCACGGTTTGATGATTGATAGGTGTGTGGGCTGTCTTTCATTTTGACACAGAACAATGGGGGCTATCCACCCTTATCCACCATGTAAAGTCATTCACAGCCTCTTCCCTCTTCTCTCTGTGAGGAACAGCAGGTTCAGCTTTCAGAACAAAGTAACACAAAACTAAAATAGCATTCATTTTTTTAAATATGTCGTGGAGTAATAGATGTATTTATTTTCTTGTCTAGAGAGTACCAGAATGTGTATTTTATGTTAGTATTTCAAAAAATCTCCTGGGGGAGAATCCCCCCAGACCCCCCTGCAGGGGTTGGGCTTTCAGCATGTCAACTCTTTCACTTGTGGAGAAATTGCAGGATTGGCTTCAGGTCACCCTTTTTATTTACTACAAGACAAATGTGCCTTTTTATTTCATACAGTTCAATTTGGATTGAGACAGGGAAATAATCTAAACCTCACGCATGGCGTTTCACTGTCAAGGGGAGCGTGTATGTAATTACATTGCAAATACTGACTTGAGCTCCACCACTGTATGGGTTAGCCCTACCATAGTTTACCCAACACAAATACTCTGTTTGCGGTCTACAATGACAGAGAAGAGCCTGTCAAGTTTGGCTGTACTCAGCATTGAATCAAAACGCACCATAGCTTTAAATCTTAATAAGTGAGGCGTTTTGCTGATCAAGATGGTAATCGCCACATTGGGGGGGGGGGGGGGGGGGGGGGGTGTCTACAGAAGGTCCAGTTGTGATAGGGTTCGCCACTGAGTTTGAGTTTAATCCAAGCAGAACCGGTAGCTAACAAGGGCAAGGTCATGTACTTTCAAATAAAATGAACCAATCAACAATAGAAAACAATTAAATACTCTAATAGGTGATTCAGAATATGATTTGTAAGAGAGGTTTTTAAGCTCCACCCCAGTTTTAAGGTTAAGGTTGGCTTTTGTTTGATGCATTGTTTTTGTTCCTTTATGAAAAGCTTTTGTCCTTTTTTGTTAACATTCTATTAGTTTATCCTCTAATTATGAAGTCTGTTGTGGAGACATTCAAGGAAAATAATGAATGATTCCTTAGCAGTAGTACTTAAAAGGCTGGAATAATTGTGATAACATAGCAGCAATGAGCAGCAATGAGAGAGTACCCGGCATAATAAGCATACTATTCTTCAGCTGATGAAATATTTTAGGTGCGTATCATTTTACGTAATTAATCATATATTTTCGATTATAAGGAGTAGAAATATGATTCAGATATCCGCGGAATCGCTGGAAGAGTAGCTTTCCAGCGGTATCTCCTGTGAGACTGAAACCAGGGCACATCAGCCAATATGGCCGCTCAACGCATGGTCTGAAATGACCAATGGACATCGAGAAATCACTAAGGGCCTACCCACCAAGTAAAAAAAAACATAAACCACGTGTCTCCCATCAGTTTACGTTTGTGAGGAGAGAGAGACAGAGGAAATGGCTAAAACTTTACAGTTGCCGACTTCGCCAGAGATTTTTTTCGCTAGCAGCAGTGAAGATAGAGCCTCAGAACCTGAAGTCTTCGACTCTTCTGAAGAAGAAGAATACTTGACAACAACAAGGATCCATTTGGACATGGGTAAGTGTAAATATTACAGTAATAGTGTACTGGCAATGTGTGGGGAATACCGCGAAAATGAACAATAGGTTTATTGATATATATTTTTTATCGATAGTCATGAACTTTTTATTGGGACAAAATAGACTCTCCATTAGCAAACGTTTACTCTGTGTTAACGTTATTTTGGTGTGTAAAAGTGAGATTACATGTGTAGAGGATTAAATTAATCATTTATTCGTCCCACAACGGAGACATTTACAGTGACATGTTTTTGCCATCGATTATGTTATCATACTGTTCTGTACAAATGATACTTTGTCATAGATTTATTTATATGTGTGCCTGTTATTATTTTACCGTCCTGTACAGATGAGACTTTGTAATCAGATGTAGCCTATGTATATGTGTGTCTGTGATTTTATATTGAATGTAAAGTAACTGGAAATACCTGTGTGAGTGAGAGAGAGAGAGAGAGAGAGAGAGAGAGAGAGAGAGAGAGAGAGAGAGAGAGAGAGAGAGAGGAGAGAGGAGCTCTTCCCAACGTCCAAGCAGCCAAGACAGCAGACCAGCATCCTCAGCTGCCTCCCCTATGCTCCACGCAGTTTGAGAGAGAGGAGAGAGAGCGAGAAGAGAGTTAGAGAGTAGAGAAGAGAGAGAGGAGAGACGTGAGTCGATCTTATGCGCCGAGTAGAGCGTAAAATGATGGAGAGGCAGG
Organism: Gymnodraco acuticeps; assembly: GCF_902827175.1. NCBI lineage: Eukaryota > Metazoa > Chordata > Actinopteri > Perciformes > Bathydraconidae > Gymnodraco > Gymnodraco acuticeps. The sequence continues at coordinate 5,727,733 of NW_022990271.1, forward strand.
GAATAATCGATCGGATAGAAGGAGATCGTGGAAGAGATATTCTACTGAGTCCAGCGAGACCTCCTCTCTCAACCTCCCCCCGCCACATCCCACCAAGGCACCACATCACTACAGCTGCCTCCACCTCCATCTGCTGCTGCCACCAGGTCAAGATACACCTCCGCACAAAGGCTCCACCACAGCCATCACTTTCAACCCAGCCAGCAAGGAGGTCTCGTATAGCACTTGTACACCCCACCTACACAGCAGCCCATGCACCATCAACTCCCCATCGCACAGCAGCCAACCAACTGTCTTTGGAAGACAGACAAAGACCTTGACACTGTCTTGACATTTATAATGAATAGTTGGTTGAAAGTTCTGATGTTCAATATTGTAAATAGTTAGATTTTCCAGTTTCTTATATTTATATAAATAGTTGGTTGAAAAAAAAGGTTGAATGCTCAATTTGTATTTGTACACATCACATGAACCTTAGTATGTAATATGAAGTCATTATTCAGTCCTGATGTATCTCAGTCCCTGCTGTGGTGAAAGTAGAGTGATAAACACCTATTTTACTCAAAATTCAAATTTAATTTTTTTAATTTTAGACATGAATAACACATTTATATACAGTGTAATTCAAATATTCCACTGCTTTTGTGATCCTAAGACTTTGGTAACCAAATCTAAAACACCAAAACAATTCGATCACATGAGTAAATTTGTGTTTTCATAAGAGTTTTGAAGATTTTCCGAAAATCGGATGTCAAATTTTAAGCTTTTGAGCTACTTATCTCATCAAACAGTGCTCTAAGGTGAGTAATTTGCATATATAGCAATACCAGAGATTGTCCTGAACATTTTGATATGTAACACATGGGGTGCCATGTTAGAAGAAATACATTTAAAAGGTGATTTAAGAAAACATCTAAAAATCGAGAAAATACCCTTAGACTCCAGAGGGTTAATTCAGGCTGCTTTTCTTCATGTCTGCCTGAAATAAATGTGTTGTTTCAAAAACTACGTAGACATTTTAAGTGGTGAATCTTTAGGAGTTTAGTTTTTTATTTGCTGTGCCACATACAGTAGGACAGCTTATGGGTGAACAGTAATGTATATTGATGGAATCATTTGAGTTAAATGGAAACATATCATCATCAAGTGATCACAGGGGGTTGTTTTCTTAGTTTTCCCTTGCCGATTACTCGCCTAAATGAACATAAAGCAGAACATTCAAATGTGTGTGTTTATTGTATGTAACAAACTCAAAGCGACTTTAAATTACCTTGAAGCAGGCCGCTGTTGTATGACTGTTGTGATTGTGTGTTTTAAAATTGTCTCTAACTGTGCTGTTACCATTCTTGGGCCAGGACTCTCTTGAAAAATAGATTTTTAATCTCAATGAGACCTATCCTGGTAAATAAAGGTATAATAAAAATAAAATGTGTGTGTGTGCAGTGAAACCGTACTTGTGTCCCAGCTCATGAGCGACGGTGAAGGCCAGAGGGAGGCCGGTGTCCTCGCTGATGCTGCAGCTGCGATGCGACTGACACATCCCCGCCACATGGGACAGGCCCAGCGTCTCACAGGGCATGTTGATGGACGCACAGATGTCCTTCCTGTGAAGAACGGAGTGTGTCAGATGTCATTTTATTTAAAAAGGCAAAATGAGGGACGATGCATTGGAAATCTAAATTATACAATGATGGAAAACAGATACTGATTTGGGAGGTGATAAACGACTGGAGAGTGTTGGTGGGAAACAAAAGACAAACATCTGCTGCAGACTGTTTATTACTGTTATTATCTAATCAATGTTACAATTATATTAATTATAGCTGTAAACAAGCCATCTTTTGGGTGATAAAAATGTAATAAAATCTTGTTAAATAATAAATAAAACTACTGACTGTATTTTTCAAAGTTATTGAAAAACGTCAAAGAAACATTTTCTTTAAATTAGTTCTTTAATATTTAAAACCTGAATGCAAACACAATTTAAATACTGGACAGAAAATAACCTCCCAACACTGAATTTCCTTACATATTTTTTAACAATTAGCTTCTTGTCTTTGAACTTTATTATAGAAAGATTGTTATATTAAATTATTAATATGTTTGACATTACTTTGAAGTTCATAGATACGCTAAATATAAAAAATATAAATGGGATAACCAATCAATTGGACCCTCTGTAAGAAACTTGTAAGGTACACCTACATTTTAAGATAGGATAGAGTGATAAATAAATCTATCTTTAGGGAAGAAGTGAATCACGAGGTAAAACAGGTGAAATCAGAAATGATCTTTTATCTGTAAAAAAATTCTAAAGACTGCAAGGCTAACTTATTTGTCAAGCATACTTTAAACGAAGGTTTTACAATTTAAAAGGAAAAAGAACAGAAGAAAACGTACATTTTTCTGAGACAAAAGTATATATTTTTTGTATTCCTTTTGTACTGCAAATGTTTTCCTCTCAAAAACAGTTTGAAAGGTTTTTCCTGTACTAATGAGCCACATCGACCTTCATTGGAGAATTCTTTAGTAAATGCATGAGAGTCCAGTGTTTGTTTTCTTTTTATTTCACCGCAGTTGCTCTATTGAGGCATTTGGGACTTGACTATCAATCTGTTAACTTCATCGACAAATGTTAGATGTCAAATGAAAAAGACAACAATATATGATTGTTTGTGATATAAGGCATGGAGCTTTCATTATTCTCTCGTCAACTGTCTAGATCAGAAAATCAATATGTGCTCCGGGAAGATGTAAAACAGCTACAGTTTCGACTCTTGGGAGACCATGGATTATGTGCGATTGAGAGTGACATTTGGTGCGTTGAGTTTCTATTCACCTTGTTAGCAGAACTGCTACGTCGTGGTGGAGCGGGTGTTCCTCTCCTTTCATGTTTAGTTTCTTCTGCCACTTACAGAAGCTGTTCAAGCTGTTGTCAGCATGGTGTGTAATCTTTAAGTCATCCTGTTATCAACATGTCATGTGGAGATGAAGGGAGGGGAAGTTAAAGTCAACAGGTTCAGAATTCACAGTGCAAAGCATAGAGAAAAATATAGGCTCAGTTTTATGGAACATATAAGATAATTGAAATTGCCCCATCTCTGCCATTACAGTATATGCAGCCTTTAAGTGAAACCTAGTTGGCCCTAATAACAGACATTCAGACACATGTCAACAAATGAAAAAGAAAGTGGTTTTGTTGAGCTTATTTGCTCAGTTCACATCTAAATCTCATGGTCTGCTGCTGTGAAGGACAATACAGGAAACATTGACAGCTGCTAACTATTTGAAAGCAGAAATTAGTTGAACCCTTTTGCCTTTTATTAGTCTCGAAGAAATAATTAACACAAAAATGTAACTGTGAAAGTATCTGCGCTGTGATGTATTTTCCTCCGCTTTGCATTTAGGCTCTAGCTTTTCATTACAATTCAAATAATAAAGTTTTAGAAGGAAACGTTTTTGACATTTTGGGGGATATCCGTCTTGCCACAAGTAAGATGTGAAGATGGATACCACTCTCATGTCTGCACGATAAATACAGTTTGAATCTAGAGCCAGCAGCCGGTTAGCAGCATAACGACTAGAAACAGGGGGGAATAGCAAGCCTGGCTCTGCCCACAGTTAATCCAATCTGCCTCCTAAAGCACACTATGTTTTATAATGTTTGCTTGTTTCGAGTAAAAAGCAGAGTAATGAAGTAACAGTTTATGGGGCGGTGTAGGCATCTCTGGTGTTTGCCTGGCAGACAACAATTCAGGAGGTTACTGAGCATCGACACGTAATCCCCCTTAACATCGTAAAGTGTGTTTTTTTCTCTTCATAATTTCAACAAATTAGATTAGAGGTGCTGATGAACTCTGACTCTACTACATAGTTTAGGATTAGACTTTGTGGCCGTGTTGCAAGTCATTCATATAAGTTACCTGTTAGTTTAAAATAATAATTTTAAGCTTTATTATATTTAAAGTAACAGCCCACTAACTATGCCTTTAATGAATAAAGCTTATTCCATTTTTTAAATTCTGAAATGACTTACATTTCATCATAAAAACAAAAAATGTTTTACCTCATCCTGCTCCAGTAGTATGAGTCGAACCACCACAATGTTGATTGCGTTTCCAATACTGGGATCTCTGAACAGACCCGCCACCTGAAGGAGAAAAAAACACTAGTTTTTTACAGTTCTTATTCTTCGCTCCCACAGCATAGGGCATATCAAAAGTATTCTATATACAGTATAAAGGCTGCTGATACGTACTTATTATAGCAATAATGTAACTATTATTTAAGATAAGATGAATTTAAGTTGCTGTTGTAAGTCATGTGGAACATCTTGGGTTTATCAGAACATTTCAAAATGTAATATTAAATAAAAGACACATTCATTATATAACTCCCTTGTACAAACACTCGACCCTCTGATATTGGGCGAAGTAAACGGACCTTAAGGTTCAACACAGTGCATCTAAAGCATAGATTCAACCTCTTAAGATAACATTTGTTCACATTAGACATTTGTTCATTAGGCATTAAAATGCATGAAGCTCAAGCTTTCTGTCTTCATTTCAACACAACAAATGTCTTATTCAATGCAGAAGTATTTCACAGTTTGGCTTAAGCTAATGTGATGCTGGACTAATCATTGAAGAAAGTGCTTATAAAGATGGATGAGTTCAATTTAGAGTCGTAAAACTGCAAACAATTGATGCCAAGGAGCAAGAGAGACATTTTAGTCTGCAATGGAATAACTGCAATTATGTATGGCTGCTTGAGTCTGATTAGAGTTGAGTTGTAGAAGCAACACTTCTACAACTCAACTCCAGAGGGGAGCATCCTGACTGGCTGCATCATTTCTTGTAAATGCACTGTTGGGAAACCTGTGACCTAAGTGTTTCATTCATTGCATAACTACTAGTAACATAACTACGTAGTTGTGTATAAGGGCAATCAATCTTTGAATCTTGCATTGAGATTCTTGCTGCCATCCAAAACGTCTACCCCTCAAACCTTCTCTGTTGTTACTGAGGCACTTCAAAATGAATAGCTTTGACAAACATGCAACGCTTTGCTTCATCAAAACTTTGTTTCAACTTTTCTCTTGTACAGTAGTGTTCAATTACAGATGTTTAGTAAACATATTATAGCGGATTCAACTTTGCAACACATTTTAACAGTACCCAATACGTTTGCTATCAGTCTATCTACGTCTTTCTATTGTTAATCGTTTCAATCAAAATAGAGCTGCAGCTATTTAAAGCCACAATGTGTTGTTGATTTAGCGTGTTTCCTCTCAAGCTGCTCAACATTTCCACTCAGTCTCAAAGGGTAAGTAATGCTTTTTTGACTTTTACTGCATCTTTTTTATGTCCATGTGATCTTAAGATTCAAGGCTTTATTGTCATGAGCACAGTAGCTACAGTGTATATGTGGCAATGAAAAACTTCAATCCCAGGCTCCTCCAACAATGCAACACGGAGTATACAGTATGTGCCTTGCTTGTATATGACTGTGATACATATCCCAAAGAAAAATCTATAAATAACTATAAGAATACCATGTGAAAGGAAGTTGGGAGCTATTTTTGTGAAAGAGCTTTCAATATGTTTCTACTGAGATTGACTCTCCTGGCTGTTACATGTGTGTAAATCATACCGCTGGGTGCACACAGTACAGAAATAATTCAAATGTATGCACGTCTTGTGAAGTTGATAGCTTGGAGACTGCGTCCGTGAGGAGACAATGGAGCAGCTGCCGGCCGCGGAAGAAGAAGAAGCTATTACTGATTGTTTGGGCAAGAGGTTGTTTCCCCTTGATCCTGTGCAAGATTGTTTCCATAAAAATGAATCGTTTGGGGCTTTAATGTTCAAAGCTGGAGTGTAGAGGACTCCAAATAATTACTATGAGAGGATGTGAGGAATAATGACTGCTTCATCTGTGTATTATTGTCTATTAAGTCTGTTAATCCACAGGCTTCTCGGTCACTCATTCCCTTTCCTGGTATCCTGTGGACCAGGCATGATTTTATTTGGGAAAAAACAATGTTTGTGCTAATCGATAACAGCCCAGGAGTCCATTTGCTTAACCCCGGGGCCCATGCTATGAGGCGGTAATAACATTGATTAGGAACGTGTTAGTTAATCCATCCGTTGTGTTACCTGGCACAGAGATGGAAACACAATCTGGTCTCAAACTGCAGAATTACTGTTGTTTAAACCTGATGTTGCTCTGCATTCAAAATATCTGGAAGGATCTTTTAATCATTTATTTAGTATTTTGTATAAATTCATAAATATACCGCAATAATAGGTTTTACAATTCATTTGTCTCATAATAATATTTGCTTATAAGTGCTAAATGCTGTGCGTGTGTCATCAATCTGGTGAATGCGTTTTTAGTTGTCTCTTGTATTATTTACTTGCAATGGTTGTTAAACTGTATCATGTATGTTTTTAAACAAAAGAAGGAGCCTTATTCCTTTGCTGATTTTTTCTCAAGTTGCATTGTAGCCATAGCAAGCAATCTTTTGTGTATTAAACTTCAGCACAGGCATGCAAATGTAAATAAATACTTAGACACCTGGTGAGAAGACTGACATATCTGTCGTCACTCTTCTCATATGACTCTCCCAGAATGACTGTGTGCATTGACAGAAGCGTGGGCAGTAATTGGGTTGAGATGAGTAAAAAGGCTATAATTAAGATATACCTACAATGTTCATGACAGCCAGGACATAGCTTTCCACAGCTTTGCTCCCATGATGCTCCACCATTTTAAGGTCGGCCACCACCAGCGTCTCCACCCACTTCTGTTTGCTGACTGAGCGGGGATGAATTCTCCTCCTCCTCTGCTGGCGGAGCTCCCACCGCTCCCGCTGCCTTTCAAAGTCTTCAAAACTCTGCTGTGATGCTGGAGTTCGTAGACAGAAATAGACAATATAAATGTATTCTATAAGTTTAAATGTGTATATATCTGTTTTTATTGGAACCAAAAACCTGCACATTACCTTTTTTATGTTTACTCATCTCATAATGTATTAAACTGATGCATAAGATTATCAGATGCTTGCATAAATAATAAACATTGGAATACATTTTACTCAAATGGTGTTTGCGTCTTGAAGGAAGAACAAAACCTGAAAGAACACACTTTTTAGTAGCAAATTCATGGAATTAATCATGTAATATAATATGCGATTCAGCATGAAAACCTAAGAACTACTAAGAAAATACAAATTTAGATTTTTCTTTAATAACTGTCTATTGCTTTATGTTATTAAACTACGTGATATACACATACATCTGCATTGAATCATTTACGGGGCAAAGGTACATCTCTTATAATCTACTCTTAAACTCAAAGCACATTTTTCTGATCTCATTCCAGGATTCTCAATTATCTTTTCGCCGCAGTCGAACCCACTCAAAATTGTAAGTAGATGATTTATAAATGACTTAAGTTTGATGTTTTTCTTCTCCTGACCTCTGCAGATTATTAGCCAGTGCCAAGAACACCATTCATCAGTCCTATCCTCATCATTCAGTACATAGAGTCTGTAATCAGTGGAGCATAAGGAAGGCTACTTATACTGAAGGATTCTCATGTGCCATCTCACTGGATGGTATATGTCAGTTTCAAGAAACACACTTTGAGGTATTATTAGGTTTGAATATGGTGTTACTTTGCATTAGATTGCTTAGCGTGTGCAGTGATACAAGAATGAACTCACCTTTGATTCCACAGGTACCGTTGAGAGCTTGTTTCCCTGAGATGGGCTGTACCACTGGACTCCAGGAGGGGGGGGACGCATGGCGTTTGTAGACGGCATGGGCCTGAGTTGCTGACGTGTCATCGCTCGACTTCTCCAGAGGCTGAATAAAAAACTCTTCATCAGACAACCTGAACAATCCTGTCTGAAGAAAAAAAAAAGATGCAGGTCAGTTCACTTCATCTGGTTAAAATGAGCTATGCATGCACCCAAAAATAGATTAGCATTTCAACAGCCCTTTCAAGCAAAACCATTTACCGATTGACCATTTACTGTAATTTGACCTTTTTTTAACAATAGACACGCAACTAGTGGGCAAATGGTAAAATACTGCCTTACTGAAGAGGTGCAAAGATTGGTGGATTACACATTACATTACATGTCACTTGTTAGACGCTTTTATCCAAAGTGACTTACATACTCAATACTGTGGGCAATCCCCACAGGAGAAATTTGGGGTGAAGCCCAGGGTCACACCGACATGCTGACTGCAGTGGGTTTTGAACCTGTGACCCCCTTATCCGAACACCAACGCACAACCCACTGCACCACACGCCTCCCACAAAAACGTACACGAATATGATCAAAGAAAATGAAGCTCTACGATATTCAATTACTTGTTATAAAGTTATATTTAAACAAAATGCAAAAACATTTTGAGGATCAAGGTTCTTAACTGTGGGAATGTGCTGCTTAAATAGCAGAAAATGTAATATCGGACACTTACAAGACACTTGAAGAGAGCACCCAGTGCTATAAAACATTATAATGACTGTTTTCTGATGTTTTATACACTTGTAATGAACAATTCACCAAGAATGAACCTCCAATATAATCGATAATGAAAATAAATGTCATTTGCAGCTGTACAACAACTATTTAACCCCCGACATTATAATATTTTGTACAGTGCAATATTCACGTGTGCAAATGTTTCCAATGTGGATATGCTGTTGTCCAAATAAATGTATTTGAAATGTGTTGTTACTGGGGTAACTATACTGTACACTTGGTGAGTATAAAGTTAGATTTTATATATATTATTTAGGTGGATTTACACACAGGCGAAGAGCTTTAGAATTATTGCAGTACAGGCTAATCTGAAACCTCCGCATATAACACGCATCACCAAGATAAGCAGTTCTGATTTCTGTAGTTGCCTTAGCCCAATGGGGATTCTGAAAAAAACTCTTTGAAATATGATATCCTAAGAGCAGCTGTTAGCAATATAATATATACCAATTCCAGTTTTTTATACAGTCTTATTTGTTGTAATGTTAAAAAGCCCACAACACTGACTTTGTCTTCAGCACACAAAAACAAGACCTATGGGAGCTTCCACTCAAACAGTCCTGATGTCTTAAACCTTCTGTAGACATCCAGGGCGCGACCCACACATGAGAAAGATCACGTCACATCAATTACTGCACCCTAAACCATGCTGGACCTGTGCCAAAACCAGATTCCAGTAGCCCCCCAAAAGCTTTTTCTGTTGACCATCCTCGCCCTATATTTAATACCTGTCAACCTTCTGTTCCCATTAACTCTCCTCGGCTGTCAAAGGTCAGACTTGCTGCTATGATTAACGTGTGACACCACATGGGGAAAGTAGAGCCACATACAGTCACATACAGTAACAAAGCTAACCCAGCTGTGTGGACATTTCTGTCCTCGTGTGGCCGGGGCCCGCTTTGAACAAATCTTGAAAATCTAGGAGCTGGGCGTGTCTGACAGCTTGGGGATTTTTTGCGACCAACACGACCAACAACCAATCACATGAATCTCCCGCCCCCGACATACAAGGCAAAAAAAAAACGGGGATTTTATGCGAGCAATATATATATATATATATAAACTCCCCAAACAGGCGAAAACCTACCAGTTTCACCCACTGTCTCTGCCACCTCCCTCCATGCCTGGTTCCTCCGGTTTGTATCCCGGTAAATAGTCTGGTCGTAAAGAACCGGGTGATTTGCTACCGTAATTTCTCGTTTGGAATATGAGGAAATGAACTGCGGCTCTGGTTCTCCCAGCTTGCACGCGGTTTGATTGGCTAGCGCTTGAAATGTCAGATTTGCATAAACGGATCTGATTGGCTGTCGCTTCCAGCTCAGCCTCAAAAGTTGAACATTGTTCAACTTTGGAATCCTGAACATCCTGGAAATCCTGGAAATCTTCGCCTCGCCCCCCCACAATGCAGTTCGGCGACAAGCGAGGGAAAGTGACGTCATCCCCAAAGCTGCTGTGTGGACGGGCCTCTCGGCCCGTCCACACAGCAGCTTTTGGCGATTTGTCCACCGCTTCCAGCGCGTCTCCGCCCATTGACTTTGAATGGGGATGACGTCACTTTCCCTCGCTTGTCGCCGAACTGCATTGTGGGGGGGCGAGGCGAAGATTTCCAGGATTTCCAGGATGTTCAGGATTCCAAAGTTGAACAATGTTCAACTTTTGAGGCTGAGCTGGAAGCGACAGCCAATCAGATCCGTTTATGCAAATCTGACAGTTCAAGTGCTAGCCAATCAAACCGCGTGCAAGCTGGGAGAACGAGACCCGCAGTTCATTTCTATATTCCACAAAAATGGAGGAGAACTTAGTTATTGCGGTAGCAAATCACCCGGTTCTTTATGACCAGTCCCTATTTACTTACCGGGATACAAACCGGAGGAACCAGGCATGGGGGGAGGTGGCAGAGACAGTGGGGGAAACTGGTAGGTTTTCGCTTGTTTGGGGATTTTATATCCAGTTTACTTCGTTGCTAGTTTACTTCGTTGCTAGCAAGCATAGACAGTATCATTAGCCAGCATGGAATGTAGCATAAAATAGCACCATAAACATTAATCTCATAAATGTTCAAAATGTTAAAAAAATAAATGTTCATCATAGCCCTTCCTATTTGACAATAGTGTAGAAGAACCGGGTTTTTTTGCTTTGTATGTCGGGGGCGGGATATTCATGTGATATTCATGTGATTGGTTGTTGGTCGCGAAATCCCCAAGCTGTCAGACACGCCCAGCTCCAGGATTTTCAAGATTTGGTCAAAGCTGCTGTCTGGACACATGCAACGCACTAGCAAGACGTTGATCGCAACTGCGCAGGTCTCGCTTGTCTCAAACAAGCCTACTGTCTGTCCACACCATATACAGTCTCGGCATATTTACTGCAGCTTCTCCAGCGGTTGGAGCTAAACGGAGCTGTCTCGCATGGTCCACACGAGACAGCTCCGTTTAGCTCCAACCGCTGGAGAAGCTGCAGTAAATATGCCGAGCCTGTGGCGCTGTAACTTCCTCCACAAAAGCAGCGAAGAAGCATAGTTGTCATGGTTGCCCTTCTGTTTATTCTCCGCGGTGGGGGCCGAGGGAACCGGGCAGAGTTTTTCAATCAAATACAATCAAATTAATGTTCCTCTTACATTCAATTCAAGCAAAGTGGTATTTCTTATGTTGCATATGAACAACATAACAAGCTATGTCTAGGTTTTTACTCAAGATGACTCATGCTTTTAGCATAAATACACAGGGGAAATGCAAACACGACTTTCACTGCTGTTATAAAGTAATCAGTCCACACGGGGGAACATATATTGCTGAAATACAGTCCAGGGCTGAGTTGTTAAGACTGCTTTCAGTTATGTGTCCTCTGCTCTGTAAACAACTGTCATCCTCGGACTCTGTTTGTCCGTGTGCTGCGAGTCTGTCCCTGCACCACCGTCAACAACACAAGCTCTACACCATTTATTCCACCAGGGACTCATTTGTTTCTTATTGTGTTTTATTAAGCCTGACCCAAACCTTGCAGGACTGTAGGATGTCACTGTATCAAGTTCAAGGTTCAAGGTTCAAGGTTCTTTATTTGTCATACGAACATAGCTACAGTGTAGTTATGTCGATGAAAATCTTAGGTCACAGGCTTCTCCAACAGTGCAACACAATAATACAGAAAAACAGAAAAATATAGTGCAAGTAAATATTAAAAAGTAAATCAAGGAATACATTATGATAGGGAATAAACATATTTTAGGGAGGGATAAATCAAATCCAGTGTATTTTCTTGCAGCTTCAACACAGAGTGTTTTCTTGTGGTTCAGGAACACAACACCACAACAAAAGTGTTAGCATAATTTTGTTTTATTAAAAAATGTTTTAAAATAAAAAAGAGAAGTATAATCATGTTAAATGTATTTTGCATCAACAGAATAAGATTGTACTCTTGTACTGTGGATATGGCTATACAATCTTTTGGATGTAAAAATACACAGGCTTGGTTTCCACGCTGATATTTGTTTGGCACTACAGTATAAGATGTCTGCTGCTTTTGTACACTAATTACATACATACTGTCTGTGCATATTTTGACCAATAAGAGTTTTTAAATGTTTAGGACACTTGGGATGTAATGATTATACAAATTCCTTACCGATTGTACTCATTTGCATGTTTTACTGTGCAGCCACATGTTTCCTATGATAACCGTTTTTAGATCCTGGGATTCCTAACCTCCTCAGTAATGGTCAGAAGGTTGTGATGGGAGTTGCTGTTCCACAGAGTGCATACCAAATACTCAATACCGACAGGGGTGTGTATTATCACTTATTACGCTTGTTTAGTTATGCAGATATGTCAGACTCTCTAATTACTAGTTATTAAAGCAAATAGGTATTTATTAGACTTCCAAAAGTTAAAGTAGTTATTTGATGGGGGTGATGTTTATGCCACTGTGTATGTGTGAATAAAGTTTGAATATTAGTTGGAGCACTTAATCTATGCAGGTCTAAAGCCATATTTACACATAAAGCAATCCTGCTTCAGAATCTTAACACAAACACACACTTATACAAACTCACATACACACACAACCTACTTTGGCAGATTTTCTGATCACACAACTGTCAGCTCTTCAACAACCAAGTGCATTTCTTCCGCTTCATACAAAAATTGTGCAGAAAGAAAACCGGCAAAACACAAAACCGTGCACAAAGAAACCTCAAAATAGATTGAATAAAAGTGCAGGTCTGTCTTTCCTCATCTGTCATCACAATTAATCTCATCACAATTAATCTCAAGAAAGATTATTCAGGACAATATTCCCTAATATTAAGAAAATCAATCAATAGAGTCTTTTATGGTCATAACTGGCTATAAAGGAAATGAATCCAGCTGATCATGTGTTATCTGCAGACCAGACTGAAGGAAAAAAGCCCAAAACAAGAAGCTGGCTGCTGCACTGGCCTGGCAGAGCATCACCAATGTACTGTACACTCACAGACCACTTCATTAAAAGGTTCCCTGTGGAGGTTAGGACCTCTAAAGCGCTGGTACTGTCTGTACAATCCTTCAAGTGATTTCACATTACGTCACTGATTAATTCAGCTGAAACTAAATCATTTTCCTGTTTCGTCAAATTTGTAAAATTATCATCTACGAATTCAGAGGAGAGTATTCATCGAAAAAGAAAACTGCTCTTTTTTTCGAGGAGTTCAGAAATGATCTTGTTTATTCAGAGAAACATGGCAAAAGCAAATCTCAAGTGAATGCATTAAGCTTCAGTGATCTATTATGCAATGCGGCATGAATTTATGCAATGCGGCATGAATTACAGCAATGCATCAAACACAGGGGAGAAGACGGCAAGCAAGTAAAGATGTATATGAAAAATGCAGGAAACAAATTGTTGTTGCAAAAATAAATTGACTTTGAAAATGTTATGCGAGTAAGGAAATGTATTCAACATGCTTGTTAGACATCCAGTACACACAGTGAGTTTTGCTGAAAATAAATGAAACGTGTATTTGTTTACAGGAAACCCCCTTGGGGCAGCTTTAAGCCTACCTGCTCCTTACAACAGCCAGCAACTCTCACAAATCATCCAGCTGTAGCCTAATGTGTGCTGACAGCATGCAGACATGGTCAAGGTTTTTGGTTTCTTTTCATTGTAACATCAGAGCTGGCGGATGTGCAATCTGGTGCAAGTTGCAATGATTCCAGCTTCTAAAAAGCAGCTTTCCTTAGGCGAGTGTTGGGCCGATGGCAATTAAAGATAGTAATAGCAGGATGTAGTAAGAAAAAACCTGTCACTGCTATTTGTGTTGGTGGAAATGCTTTGTGAAAAGTTAACAAAGCAAGGCCAGTCACATGTAAGCCAGGAGGAAGAACAAAAGTCTGTCCCAACAGTGTTGAGCAGAGGAGTATCTTTGAACACATAGAGCCTGGAAGCAGAGCGGACAGAGCGGCAGGAGGTCTGCTCTGCTACTGGCAGCTGAGACGTGATATGTGACAGTGCAGTTGGCAACTAATCACCATAAAATGAATGGACTAAGAGTGAGAAAACAATCCCCCCTGCCCTAAAACTTGCAGGAAAACACAGAAAGAGCAGCATGAATGCTCATCAAATGGGAATATATTAAAGGTCCCATGTCATGCTTTTCCAGTTATTTCCTCCCCCTGTGTGTTATGAAGGTTTTGATGTAAACGGTCTGCAAAGTCACAAACCCTCAAAGTACACCCTGTAGCGAGTACAACTCTAACACAGACAAGACCTGTCTATGCTGCCCCAGAACGCCTCGTTGGAGTATTCTCTTTTTCTTCCTGGGTACAGTGACGTGACTAGGGTTGGGAACCGAAACTCGGTTCCAGATGAGAACCGATAAGAAAATGCCGGGTACCGGGTACCCATACAAAATACACAATTTCGGTTCTGCTTAACGGTTCCTAAACGCGGTAGACCCTGTATTCCAGCGGGTCCGTCTGCACCGCGGTGCTGCGGTGACCCGGTGGAATACAGGGCGGACCTGGAGAATCACAGAACGGCCGGTCGTCAGCGGGCCGTTGACGGCCGGCTCGGTACGCTGACGGCCGGCACCGCCCTTCATTTTTTCAAACGGCATCATATAAATTGCGCTGACAGGCGACAGAGGTCCACAGTTGCCCCGCAGCGATGCTCCCCCGCCCTCCCGTAGACATTTCACGAGCTCAGTCACTTCATAACACCAAAGATAGGTCGCGGTAAACACTCTGAAGTGAGGCTCCACTACACTAAAAAAGAAAAAGAAAAGGCAAAGTGTAATGCCTGTTAATAGCTTGCCACAGGCATAGCTCAGTTAAAATAAAGCACAGCTATTGTGCAATACATTTGTATTGCATGTATATTTTTTAGTAACAATTTCAGTTAAAGCTTTTAAGAATAAATATATTGTTGTTATCTAAACGTTTGACCTCTTTATTTTACAATTTTGGAATCGAAACGGGGAATCGATAAGAACCGGAATCGATAAGCAGAACCGGAATCGAAATCGGAATCGATAAATTTCAAACGATACCCATCCCTAGACGTGACCATACCCAAATGGACCCATTGATCCAATCCGTGGAGCTCTTCACACACACACACTCTCTCAGCGGCGAAACTGTGACGCGCTGGGGGGGGGGTGCTAGTGGAGCCTCGCAGCGGCAAAAATGTGGAGCGCTTACACTGTAGGTGTAACACCGCGTTTGGGGGTGCGGCTGCTAGTGGAACCTCGCGATGGACGCTGTCTCGCAGACCGCACGCAGCAAGCAGGAGATTAACCGAGCACACACTGTCCGCTCCTCGGCACCCAGACCCCACGCAGCATTCTCATCTGTTTGTCATTACTGGTGTCATTTTCTGGTTGCTAACGCCATTGTAAAACATAAACACTGATGTTCTGCTGTAACGGTGGTGGACTCATCAGAACAGAGTGGGCGAGCTGACCAATCAGAGCACACTGGGCTCACGGGGGGGGTGGGGGGGGGGCAGGAGCTCCAACAAGCCGTTTAGGACAGAGCGTGAATACACATACTATACAGAGATGCTGTATGAGAAACCAATGTGAGTTTGGAACATTGAACAATGTAAATCTATTCTAGTAGACCTCAACAATGGAATTATGATCAGTAGAAATGGCCATGACATGGGACCTTTAAACTTCAAGAGTCTATGACATTATAGATGTCAACCCAATAAAGCTTCCTAAATATGCAGTCACATTTGCATGATTGATTTAAGGATAACCATCTGCAGAAGGTTGATAAGGCTCTACAGAAAGCACAAACCAAAAACTCAAAGTTTAGTTTCCTGTATATCTTTAAATCCATACCTAACTCTATTTATATTTCCAATTCCACAAATAGAACTTGCACAGGTGCACTATAAAGCACCCTTTGAGTTAATAACATCAGAGGCTTGTCTACCGTTCTTGAGGAAGGTTTCGATAAATGTCAAAACAGAATTCACCCTCAAGGAATTATAATTAAAAAAGCACCTTTATTTTCCTACTTGCTAAAGGCCGTGTTTGTTTACTTTAAAGTGGAGAGTGCGAGTCTAGAATTCAATAAATTCCCACCAGGGATGGCTTTACAGCTGAAAATGATCTAGCACACAGAGTATAAGCAGAGAACTATAGGGGGTTGTTCTAATGGGAATTTGGTCCACTTGAAGCAAAATGTTATTTTCTAAATTCACAAACATAAATCAATGTGCCATGTTGTTAAGTGGTCACGTCATAAGATTTTGGCATTTTCTTCTATATTGGACTAATGATATCGTAGAAATGGGGATAGGGGCGTCGGGTGACATGCTTTAAATTGAGTGTCAAATTTTCCAGAAAGGAGATTTTTCCATGTAAGCATCACAATAAAGTGATGAAGCTCTCTCAATAATTCTTATGTGTGTAATATGCAGT
Organism: Gymnodraco acuticeps; assembly: GCF_902827175.1. Taxonomy (NCBI): domain Eukaryota; kingdom Metazoa; phylum Chordata; class Actinopteri; order Perciformes; family Bathydraconidae; genus Gymnodraco; species Gymnodraco acuticeps. The sequence continues at coordinate 5,744,193 of NW_022990271.1, forward strand.
TTGAAAATATTAAATTGCTGTGTAATAACAAAATATAAGAACTACAGTACACACTGCATAAAGAATGGTTGTGAACCAAAAGTCACAGTGATGTATTTATGAATCAGTCGCTGTGAGATGGTGAGTGCGATTGCTACATGGAAATATCTTTATAGACCACACTTGATATGGAGCTTTTGTACTGCAGCATTTGATAACTCTTTGATTAAAAAATGGTCTATGATGAATTAAAAATCAAGTTATCTACTGGCAGTGTAAGAATTATTTCCCTTTATGACACATCTGCATTCGCAGAGGCAGCACTACATGAAAAGCTTGCTGCACGTCTTTAAATATGAGCTAGCAGATTGTGGCCTATCGTTAGATTACTGCTGAGATATTGCAAATGCACTGAAGGGAGTGTCAGTATGTTTTCCAACTTCAAAAATGATATGGTAAAAGTACTTCTATAAAATAATGGATAATGAATAAACATTTCCTGTCAAAACTAAAGCTGGTTTGAATGCATGCCTAGTGCCTACATATGATAGACTGTGTCAAATAAATGAATACAGTATATGCTCTACTGCTTGGGAACATGATGTTGAACAGAGAAAATAGGTGTATAATACGCAGTAAAAGTGATAGTTTTGGATTGTATGAAGTGGGGTTGTATGCAGTGCTTGTCCAGATTCAGTGTATACCCTACACTGATGGCAGCTGCTGTGTGAATTTGGTGAATCCAGACTCACTGATCAAGGCAGCTATTTCGGTGTTCTGCAACGTAAAACTAAAGTTTCTGTTAATGGAGTCCTGTGGCATAGAACAGGGGTTCCCAATCCCCGGTCCGCGGACCGGTACCGGTAATATTTGCAGAATTATAAATATATAAAAATATGTTATCATAATATTTTTTACAAAAAGTGTTTAATTTTCGCACCTATACCAGTCATATTATTTCATCCAGTAATCTAGTTAATCTTTCACCAGAAAACCGTTGAAAATGGCTTTTATGATGTTCCGAGGGATTCGGCGGCTCAGCCTGGTCTCAGCCTCTTGTGTGCACGAGACAGTTACCGGTGCGCCAAGGAGGAAGTAGAGCACACAGGAGACAACCATTTAATTGCAGACTGTTATGTTTATGTGGGGAAATGGCAGTGCATACATTATTTGAGATAATCTTTTAAAACGTTGTTTTGGATGCATATTGTTCTAGTATTTGTTCAGGCTGTTACAGTGGTGAGTAAATATTAAAATCAGTTAAAATTGACAACCGGTCCGCACATTTTTTTTAATGTATCTGCCGGTCCTTGGCACAATAAAGGTTGGGAACCCCTGGCTTAGAAGATAGTAGATAGGTTACAATGGCTTATTCCCCGCTGGAATCAATTGTCTAACATCAAGAAAAAGCTGTGGAAATATTCTATTTACAGCAGACACTTACATCGATATTGCATTTTTTTTAGATGGCTTGAATATGTTTTGCTGCTGCCCGTTTCCACAGGACTACATTAATCTTGTATGCTGTTAGTTGTGTTTTTCCAAACTGGGGACCGCCATCTGCAGAAAATACCACAATGACTATGGATAAGTACTTCATACAATCAGACAATAAGGGTTCCAAACTATCCTTTTTCTCAGCTTTAATAGAGCCATTAGCTGACAGCTCTATGTTTAACTTGAAATGCTTTTGAATGCAACTTCAAATAGACTCAAAGCTTTTAAAGTTACTCACCAGTCCATCACAGGTACTTATGGCAGCGCTTCCTTTACCAACAGCCTCATCCCACACGTCACCTAAGAAATGACACTGGGAGGATCCAGGAGGATGAATCTTGGCCCCCTCCAGGCCACCGTACCTCCTTTCGGTCAGGAAGCCTGGGGCCAGCAGGTGTGGGTTGAGTGTGAGGTTAAAGTGCAACCTGTGGCCTCCGTGCCACAACTGGTAGAAGACTTGATCTACGCCTGCTGGTCCCTCTGAGGCATCCCGGCGCTGTACACGGCTAGCATGGTGAGACAGGAAGTTGGACAGGAAGTGACCTCTGGCATCCACTCGAGTGGGGTGAACCACTTCATACTGCGGCAGATCCTGCTGCAATATCTCTGTCAAAGCCATGGTGGGAAGATAAGATGTAAAAGAAGATTGGAGAATTAATCATGTGAAAGGGTAAGGGTAATTAAATAATTAAAGTGGCTGTAAAGCTGTAAACAAAACTGGGGAAGCTCTAAACAAACGCATATGGGTGTCTCATCTGTCATTTGCATGTTTGAATACAGCTGCAATGTATACAGTGCCTGAACCCTGAACACTGTCTACTAGCATATGTTACTTTCTACTCTAATATCTACATGGTTTCATAAAGTTGGTGAAATGTATTTCTCTGATAAAAAAAGAATCTCATTGATTGTCTGAGATTTGAAGTAGTTGAATCAGCATCATCAAAGGCTTCATTTATAAGACCTCTTTTGTGAGCAAGGGTAAATAAAATGTGTGGACCATGTGTAGTAACCAATGTCTGAGCCGAAGCAACGCGATTAGACCCTTTTTGTAAAGAAGAAATACAAAATGCATTACAATTTACAGCATAAAAAGCATGGCCGAATGCAAAAAAGTAACATTGCTAGGATTCCTTTGCTGAGGAGTTTGTTAGACTTAGAAAGTAGAGAAGTTGTTTGGACATAAAATAGCAGCAACTGCTGCCAACACAACAAACTGTTTGCATCACATTGAGAACAAAGAGAGCTGCACATGGTGAGGAGAGGCCAACAGCTCATTTGAAACAGACTTTGCCTACTGCTGCTATTCATAATAAAGTAATTCCCTGTATTTCATCATATCTCGATACATATTCTTTTCACAAAACTACCCTGGAAAAACAATACAAGCAATCCCTAATATGCACATGCAAAAACGAAAACATATCAACAACAAAAGTGCCCAATCCACATACGCAAAAAACTCACAATAATAACTCTGTCATAAATATAGCTGTTTCAGAATAGGTCTCATGTATTCTGTACAGCTCACACAGTACAAATGACACCCTTGGACCTTCATAATTCCCAGACACACTGTGTTTGGCATACATGCAGATAATATATCCCCTGCAGTCCTTGGGCAGGATACTCAACCCAAAATGGCTCCTTTTGGCATGGCATGCAGTGTAGAGGTGCTTTGTAAGTTGCTTTGGATAGAAGCATCAGATAAATTACATTTTATTTAGTGTACTATAATTAATATATAAATAAAATATAGCCTTGTGAGTGCAGTCATCATAATCATCATCATCATCATCATCATCATCAGTATTTCGACCTATGCCCATCTTGATATGGCATTCTTTAGCTGGTTCACCAGTATAGTAGAGTGACTGACTCAGCTCATCTCAGATGCATTTTTTGATGGAGGTCTAGACCCAGATGGAGATTAAAATGTTCTAAATATTAACTAAACAAAAATGGTTATGCCGCCTCGATGTTGGTATGCAATCAAGTTCCAGGTGTGAGGATTCTTGCATTCAAGGTATTTCATAAGACCTTAAGGACTTTCTGCATCTGTAAAAATGCAATGAAGCATCTTAATTAACAAAACACCCATAAGATATGACTTGTCATTAAGCATATGTGCCCTTCAGTACAGGTCAAAAAGGAAAGTGAAATTCAATTATATGGTGATCAGAAAAATCACATTTCCAAATAAGACTCGGAAGAAAACGCCTTAAAAGTATGAATAGCTAAGCTTGGAGGAGGTGGTTTTTAATGTGGGGTCTGGGACCAAAATTGGATTTTAAGTGTGCCCATAATGAGACACACTGATCAGGTTCCTATTAACTCTGAATCAAGATGAGCTGTCACCTTTGGGTTCTTAGTAGTCCAAAAATAAACTTAGTGATCCATGTGCCAACATTTATTACCTGAAATCGTTAATTTTCAGGAAGTGCCTCTCCTTAGTGACACATCCTTGTCTATAAAGCCTAGTGGTTCTTATTTTTACTCTCAAGGGCTGCATTTGATGTTGATACAGGATGAGACCGCCTCTTTGTGCTTGTTGTACCTGTTATCTCAGGAGAGCGGTGACTTATAAAATCCAAACCACAAACTAGGTATCCGGAGAGAGTCAGAGGATGAAAGTGCAAGGAGTGGAGGCGGGGGTGTTTCTTCAAGGAGTGAGAGTGAACGCTCTGATGTGATAATATCTACTGGCTCCCACAACTAGACATATTTTGCAGAATTACGATACATCCTGTAGATACCCAAAGAGAAATGCTGTTTCCTGACCTTCACTGGGGAGGTCAGAGGTCAGTGTCAGCTGAGCTGGGAGTCTGTGTTTTGGCTCAAGGGCAGGGCCAATGCTCTCCCACACCTGGGGCTTAAACCTCTGATGATTCATGGAAAGAAGGTCTCTCCAGCTAGCAGACATAGCTGCAAAACCTTGGGTTTTATTGCTTTGGTCAGACCAACATTTTGTAAACACAAGCCACAGCTGGCCTCCCCTCCACACTGAGGACTGCTGGCCTGACTCTAATGATGAATTAGATCCGCTCTGAAACATGTGAGCAAACAAAGCAGCCACTAAGCAGCCAGAGGACGTGGCGATATTTTTTGTTTTCAGGTTCACTAACCTTCTTCATGTGGTAATTCCAATGTGTTGCAGATTTCCAGGGCCGTTAGAAGTGCGATGAAGAGGTGAATGGGGGAGCCTCTTTGTCCAAAAGCGTGAAGCCCGCAGTCCAAACGGGTCATTTTGTCAAGACGGTAGTTTGTATTTTGGTAACATTTAACGCCTTTCTGACACCGCGTCGATTGTCAATTCAAATTATTTCCATGTGGGCTGGAGGAACGTTTCGCTTTGTTGCGAGCGTGCACTTAAACTGTCACAGTCCCAACCAACTTGTGTACTTAATGCCTGAACACGGGCTGTTTCTGTTGCATTCTCACTCTTTCTTGTCTTGTCTGTGTGTCGGTGTTAATGTTTGCATGCAAGTAGCTGTCCCCTCTGTCCTCCATCAGTCTCCCACCAACAGCCAGCCCAGTGACAGCTTCAAACTGTTGTCTGCAAACTTTCGCAGAGCCACCCCCACAGATGGGTGGACTTAAGACAATGGGATATCTTTCTGTTGGGCTGGGGGCTTAAAGGGGAATGCTACTCCAATAAATCGGAAGTAGTGCTTCAATGTAATTGGCAGATGCTCCCGAATCTGAGGTCTTTTGAGTTTTCAGTGGGTCACATGAGGACCAGGCTCGATATTGTTGCGTTACTTGGAGTCAGATACATTATGACAGATCAGGAGCTTCAGTCTGTGTAACTAAACCTCTGTGAAGTGGTGGAGGAAACAGGCGAAAGCAGTTTACGAGATTCCCAATCTTAATAAACGTTGCAGTTGTATAAACAAGATGTCTTAACTTAGGTGGAATAAAGGCTGTACTGAAAACATACTCATCATGGTCACTAAACTCCTCATCATTGTGTTCTTTGTAATTAAACTTCGGTTGTTTAGGCTTAGCGCCCCCTCTAGTGGAGGAATGGAGGCACTTGAGGGCCAGTTGACGAGGGACAATGCTTATGCAAGGCAAATGAAACTGTACTCAAGGTACTCAAGTATTTTAATACATTTATTATAAAATGTTAATACATTTATTATAAAATGAAATTATTTGATTGGAGCAACATAGCATACCAATTTTTTTCTTACCCTATTTTTTTCCAGGGAGTCCAATTAAAATAAACAACACATCTCTTTTATATGAGAGACCTGGCCAAGGTAGAAACCATATATTTTTTTAAACTATAGGAAAAAAAACATCCTATTCAACATGACAAACAGAATATATTTCAACACAGCTGATTCAATTAAAGTCTTTTTTTGCTGAATTGTTTGGATGAAAAAATGCAATTTCTTACAATTAAATACTTCACTGACATGCAGTTAGTCACACCTTAATGTAGGTTATATTCATGGTGACCATCGGCAGCATTCCTCTTGTGTTGCTGCTGCATACATGATACTTTGCTCTATGACTGACCGTCTGTTTCTCTGTCACGTCTTATGCAACCAATCGTGGCACGGCAGAGGAGCAAGACACCTGTATAAAAGCACTCACACATTCATTGGATGGGGATAAAGTGTTGAGACACTTTCGCATGGTAGTTATATTCGTGAAGCCTGTGCGAGCAGCAGAAAGTGGCTAAAGCCAACGTTTCCAACTTTAACGATGGATGACACATTTAACAACAGCGGTGCGCTGAACAGAAGTTCACCTGGTGGAGACAAATTCAGTTTTGAAGACATCGATGTGAGCGCGGACGGCACTCCCATTTTAAGGATACTCATCTCCGTGGTGTACTCTGTAGTTTGTGCGGTTGGTTTGGTGGGAAATCTACTCGTATTTTTCCTAATGAGGGTAAGACAGGGTCGAAAGAAGTCAACTATCAATTTTTTTATCATCAACTTGGCAGTGACTGACTTCCAGTTCGTGCTCACTCTGCCCTTCTGGGCTGTGGACACCGCGCTGGACTTCAGCTGGCCGTTTGGAGACGCCATGTGCAAAATCATCCTCTCGGTCACCGTGATGAACATGTACGCCAGCGTGTTTTTCCTCACTGCCATGAGTGTGACCCGCTACCTGTCTGTTGTCTCTGCCCTGAAGAAAAAATCGTACAGGAGGTCACGGTGCGTTAAGTGGGTGTGCGCAGTGCTTTGGGTGGCAGCCACTTTGGCCACCGCTCCGACAACTATCTTCTCCACCGTCACCGTGGTGGCTGGAGAAAAACTCTGCCTCCTGAAGTTTCCTGAGGGGTACGACTGGCTTGCCCTCTATCACATCCAGAAAATACTGATAGCCTTCATAATCCCCATGCTTATAGTCTCTGTTAACTATCTAATGCTCCTGCGCTTTGTAAAACGGAGGAGCATGGACAGCAGCAACCCGAAACGCAGCTCTAGGGTCACCAAAGCTGTTGCTATAGTGGTTTTATCTTTCTTTTTTTGCTGGATGCCAAACCACGCAATCACTTTCTGGGGTGTCTTGGTCAAATTTAACGCAGTCGACTGGGACAAGTCATATTACATGGTGCACACGTATGTGTTCCCTGTCACCGTGTGCTTTGCGCACGCAAACAGCTGCTTAAACCCAGTGCTTTACTGTCTGATGAGGCCAGAGATCAGGAAGATGCTCGGCGGGCTGTTTTGGAGAGTCCCCACTCCAACCACCAAAAGGTGCTGCGAGACGCGCTCTTTTGCGCAGGGAGAAGTGCCTCTCCAGGTGATTAACAATGGACAGTACACGCTGTCGATCATAGACCGTAAAGGCGTATCCAGCTCCAAAATCACATACACCCGGTGAATACATTTGGTGAAAAATAAACCATACGCTGTTCATTATTTGCTCCTGTTTCCATCTGTAGCAGTCCTGAGTCGTTGGTAAAGCTTTCGCTTGTATTATTTTTTATAGTGACCGTGGATGTTATACCTTGTTGGTCATCATGAGGACATTTACTCGGTGTGAATTTTTTTTCCTATAACTTACACAAAATAACTTTTTTCTATATGAGGTTGTAGAAGATTGACATGTACATTTGGTTTATGTTATCTATTGTGTACATACAAATGTCAACCTCAAACGTCAAAAATGTTTTCAACCACAACTGCATGTACAAAAGAGTATATATATATATATATATATATATATATATATATATATGTTGTATATTTTCTCAAATGCACTGTTTTTACTCTGAAAGGTTTCTCTCACATGAATAACATGAATGTCTATATTGTTTCATCCTGTCACAAAGCGGATGTGATTAAAGTGATTTATTTTGGCTTCAGACATAATAAAAACATTGACGTGTCATGTATGCGTTATTGAGATTGACAGCTCAGCAGTGCACACATAAAGGGGGATAATATGGCACCCCAGAGGCAGGTACATTGTGGTTCAGATAAAGGAATTATTTGCATTAATTAAGTGTTGAACCTCCAAACGGCTTTTGATCATTTGGAGCCTGTAGGCCAGGGGTGCCCAACCAGTCGATCGCGATCGACCGGTCGATCGCGATCGACCGGTCGATCGCGGGGAGATTCCCAGTCGATCGCGAGATGTGTCTAAAAATAGAACAACAACATTCTGTTGTATCGTTAATGTCCTGTAACATAATCTTCCTGTGCAGAATAATGTACATGAACGCATCAAAGCTTTGTGATTGGCCGGCGTGACCCCATGTGTCGGGGCGTGGCTGGTGGGCAGTGGGCAGTATTTCGCTGACGTTGTCCGTGTCAACAGGAGTGCCAGTCCGCACACACACAAGACCGCAATTATGGCAGAAGCAAAAAAGCCCAAATTATATAATTTTCACTCCGAGTGGGAGGATGATTATTTTTGTATCTATTCCAATTCAAAGTCCATCCGTCTCATCTGCAATGCGATTGTGGCTTTATTGAAGAAGGGTAATTTAGGAGCGGCATTTCAAAACAGTGCACAAACGCTACGAGACGGAATTCCCTCCTAATTCTGCCCTACGCTCCCAAAAGGGGAGGGGCCTGAGAGGACAGCTAAATGCACAGCAGTCCATTTTCACCAGGCCCAACAACAAGAGCAAGGCTGCTACCAGAGCATCTTATCGGGTCAGTCACGTTCTTGCGAAACACATGAAGTCTTTCAAAGACGGCGAAGTTGTGAAAGAAGCATTCATGGAGGCTGCCCACGCGCTTTTGGGGACAGTAAAAATAACAGTAGCATTTCAACAGGTTTTTGATATAATAAAAACTCAAGTTAGATACCGTTATTAATCAGCTGTAAGTTTTAGTTTGTTTGAACTTATTCATTATAATTATTGTACAAAATGGTATAAGAATGCAAACATTAAGATCTGTTCTGTTTAAATTGATTATAGTCTATTATCAATTCAGGTTAAGAAACTAGTGTTGCTTGCATCCTATTTTAAAGGCATTTCTTTTTATACTCTACTAAAATGCATAAAAAAGGGTTTGATTCTATTAATTTTGTCTTTTTTATTGCACTGTTGCAGCAGATTCCTGTGTAGCTTCAGATCTGAGTTGTCTTATTAGTAAGCCTAATTTATACTTTTGTAGCAACACTATTTTTATATAATGGCAAAGAAAGGGTTCAGAGTATTTTCTTTTTTCCCTGTGTCATATGTGGCAGCACTGTTCAATGTTTCTTGAAAACATTACCCACTGTGGTATGTGACGTGTGAATAAACTCCAACTCTGTATCAACAACACTGTTGTGTAACTTCAGTTAAATACTTGTATGTGTGTAGATTAGAAAGAGGTAAGATAAAGGATCTGCAGTATTTTATGAAGTATTAATCGTACAAAGGTCAGTTTTATACAAGTAGAAGTGTGTATTTACCTGGTAGTAGGCTGTCAGTAATGGCTACGCCTCTCTATTTGGACTGGTAGATCTCGGCAGACTGGCAACTTTAAAAGTAGCTCTCGGTTCAAAAAAGGTTGGGCACCCCTGCTGTAGGCTATTGATGCTATATTCCTATTCAGCACAAGCTCTTGTCAAAGACAAAGGCTATTTCAGGCTAACCCAGGGGAGAGGATGCAGAGGGTCCAGATGTCACTTGGCATTTGGCAGTGGTGCAGGACAGGTTCTCCTCAGGTGATTGCACAATCACAACGCAGGAAAAACTAGGGGCGGAGGGAGTCTCCTGGATTCAGGCTCCTGCATCTATACTGCCAGGTTTGTGTGTTAATTAATGTTTGACTGTCACTAGGTTTTTCACGGTGTGCCCCAAGGCTAATTTGGTTTGTGTAGCATCACAATTTCTGCAGAGATGGTGTACAGTGATGAGCACAACAGGTCCAAAAATACTTTTACCTAAAGCATCAAGGTTTGGGAAGCTGTATGGTCAGTCCATATTGTTAGTCTCTTATGTAAGGAAAAAACTAAACAAAAAAGGAACAAAATTAAGACACCTCAGGAAGAGGTTACCCTTTTCCAGACATATTTACTGAACACTAAATACATATTTATAGGCTTAATACCAGCATAGCAATTCCAATAAATCTCTATATTATTGTACCTGATCCATTTACAACTTTTTGTAGAAGGCGTAGTGTGGATTCAAATCACAGGTTCATTCAAATTGCAGATTTCTGGTGTCTCCGAGACATTTTTGAGCAGCCAAATAAGGTCATTATTGAAAACAAAACCCTGATATAAAAATGACAGCAAACAAAGGTCTAACAAAACCAGAGAACATTAATGTTCTGTATTAACTTCCACAAAATTGAACTTGGTAAAAACTCTCCTATTACTGCACTTTTTCAATTATACTTCGTCAAATCGTTCAAGATAATGAGTGAGTAATCAAGCTGCAGTCCAGACCAATCAACGCACTGCAGCTTATGTATACTGTATTGCTTATTTATTTGATTACTTCCCAAATATTTCATTGTGCTTTGGCAGTTGATCATTGAGCTGACAAATGAGAATAAATTGTCACTCAAACTGTCTGTGGAGCATTTTTTTTTTCATCACTCATTTTCATTTTGTGACTGATTTTGGTTCCAGATCACACATATTTAATGTAATTAGCAGATGTTAAAATTAACATTTTACAAGTCATCTGGGCACAGAAACAAGTCAATACTCTCTTTTGAGTCTGATAATGCATGTTTACATAATCTCACCTTTTTGGATCAGGCTAATTGACTGCTTTTTTTATACTGGGATTTATGGCTCATCTTATGTCTGTTCGTGTGGTTGCTTTCCCTCTTTGCCTTGCTGAATCTTAATACATTCACAGCGTCAAGCAATCTAATTCCCCCTCAGGGATCAATATGTTTTCACTGTAGCACTGTCAGCAGCACTTGGTCAGCACGTGTCAGTTGACTGAATCAAACCTGCATCCCTGAACACAAAGGACGGTTTCAACCACAGCACCGCATAGGAGTTTGTTCATTTAAGATTTGGTAAACTATGAGAACAACACTAAAAAACACATGTTTTTAAATTTGATTGGAATCACTGCAGCCAAAACAAAACCTCTAGATTTTAATAAGCTTTGATCTGCAGGTGGCTGCACAGTTATCTTTTTTCCTGAAGGCAAATTGTTCCGTGCTATCCTGGAAATAAAACATTAAGGTTTAAGCACATATTTTATAGTTAAATATTCTACATAAAACCGTTAAATTGGCATGTATATCTTCTGTTATGATGCTACTGACATTGCACCATGAGGGAATTTAAATCTTAAAAACAATGTTATATGTTTACAATCACGAATGTCATTAGGATCCATGTTGATTGTTGCTAATTAAGCAGTTAATAAAGTCTAATCAAACTGTAATGATTTCTTTATGGTTGTCGTTTGAGAGATTTAGTGAAGATAAACACTACCCCTTACTGGTGGATGAACTGCATTACATAAATCAAATCAACATATTTTACACACCTGCACCTGTGGAGTCACACTCAGCATGAGGAACAAAGTTGGAACATTTTAAAATCTGCGAACATAGGGCAGTGTTGAAACCAGGGGAATGGGAGTTTTTTAAGAGCTGAGGAATGGATGGTTGAACCATCTGATGGAAAATGTAGGGTCAGGTGTTTCTGCTGCTTCACTCAAACCAACAACCATAGTGAGGATGACTCAGACTTAAATCTGTCACTTGTGAGTATTTTACAGTTTTCACAGTTAACAAGTTTGGGGCTCTCGCAAATTAGGACACATTCAGGTCACAGAGGTAACCACATGTCTCTTAATGATAATTAGTTATCCAGCAATGTTCTTTACCATAGTACAATGTTTTAAACTCTTCCTGTTGTTTTTACTTTTTCCCCCAGAATCCTTAAGGACTCTTCTTACCATCTGGATAACATTTTTTTTTGCGATCTTGATGCTAATAAAGATATTTAAGCCTTTTCCCAAGTTACGAGTTTATTTGTTTCCCATCCAGAAAGGCATTTATTACATTTTGTATTATTATAAAATACCATAAATACAGCTGTTTTATAAACAACCATCTGTTTCCTTTTGTGACTGCATTTAATGATCCTTTAGAGAATTTGTTCAAAATACTTCTTATCTCTCTCTGATTCTCTGCCTGCAGTTGCCCCACTCCGTCTGCATTAGATTAGTTGACAGGAAATAAACAACTCTTGGTTCTACAGGGCTCATTAAGACAGTAGAAACTCCTCAACTGTTCATTAAAAGAAGACATTTATAGACATATAGTACAATATTTTATTCGCAGGCATATTACAGCTTTTCACACCTCGGCAAACCTGCAATTAATTAGTAACACCAGGAGAGTGACAGGGTGATTTCATCTTCATAGCATCTGATTTGATCAATTAGTTACAGTTCTTAATGGTATTTACTTTGTTGAAATATGTGTGGCCTGCAGTATATTATGCACATCCTTTTGCTCTGATGCAGTGCATGTTAAAAAGGCATGCAACGTCTCGTAACAGGTTCAGTAACACAAAGCCATCTTGCTACAAAGTAATGCCATAAACCATGTTGAAAATACTGAAAACCATTAGAATATTTGAAAGCGTATAAAAAGGTACTTCACTATTTACAAAATTCAAGTAAATTTTGTACAAAATAAAAGTGCATCAAATGTTTAATGTTTTCCAGGATGAAAAAATAAAAGAAGTGAACTCTTAAGAGCGGATGCAGGTTTAGAAGATTATTCTCCGTATAAAAAGATCTAGAAGCTTCTCTGTAATTAAACATCATTCATCTTTTTTGTATTTTGGTGACTTTAGTTGAGTTTTATTTCTTCATAAATTATTATGCGTGTTGAACCATATGCAGATAAAATATTTCAAACATCACATTTAATATACAGTATAATAACTTTACATATGCCGTAGCTTTTGGGTGGCATGTCACCCTTGAGGTTTCTCATGTATTTCAAAAATTACCATAAGAGTTAAATAAATACACATTAGGAAGAGACAAAAAATTGATTGGATAACACTTGACTCAAGGACAGATTGTCGCCTGAATATTTTGGGACGTATCGACCAAAGCCAGCCATATTCTTCATTTCAAACAACCAGGAAAAGATCCGGCCAAGAAAACTGAAGCTCAGAGATCTGTGAAGGTACGACACAGAGGGCAGTGAATACATAGACAAGGAGGCCCTGAAGTCGCAACAGTGCAGGAATGCTAAGTGAGTTTGACAGTGCTGACTCTGGGGGTCAGGGGTCGTGACGTGGGTCAGATCCAGTGCACTGAACAAGCCTTGCCTCAGTGGCCATGCGGAGCCGTCTATGAAGTGCCACTGCGTTGTAGGGGAGCCTGGGGAGGAGGGTCGGTCCCTGAGTGTCGGGTCCCCTGTGGAAAAGGTGACTGCTGGGGGCCCTCAGCCTGCGTTACCGCTCATCGGCCACTTTCCCGGTTGTCTCCTGCTCGTCTTTTTCTTTTCGCTTCTGTCTCCGGAAGAAGCCGAGCTGGGAGGGAGAGCAGTGAAACACACAGAGAAATTACACTGAGAAAATACAAGATTGTGTAAGGAAGCTCATTCTTGACAATGAGATCAGTATGTTTGATAAAATTAACAAGTTAAAGGTCTTTTAGCAGATTTTTACGAGTTTTAAACGGCATCTTACGGTCTTCAACCAGGGTATGGAAGTGGCTCAGTTGTTATTACACGAGCAATTCTTCACTATTATTTTGAACTATAACATCTAAATGTTCATAGGGTTTTCAGCCATATTACATTCAAACAGAATAAATGCATTGCCATAAAATATTTCAGTAGCCTTCATAAAAATACATGATAAAAGATGAATGCAAGAGTAGGCTTTACTACACGGCTAGTTTAACCCTTTCTTCTAATTTACATTTATGATGCTGTTTTGACAAAACAATTACATTGACCTCTCATCCAATCTGTTGAGGTAAGAGCCTGGAAGCAATCAAGTCAGGCGGTAAAACTCTTAATAGTAACCTACAATTGTAACTAAGATGCCATAGCGTAGTCAAGGTAACGTGATATATTACCACAAAATGTCGTCCCCGTTTGTAATTATACAATTTTAACGACTTGTGGACTTACTTGATTTTAATGAACAACGTTTATATTTATTCATTTATATACTGTATGTAATGTTGATGTGAAAGAAGTTCTTAGCTTAAAATGACTTTTATATATCTTGTTACAGGCATTACTTTATTCTCAACCAGAGGGTGGCAGCATAACCCTACACAGGCTGTGAAAATAGTTTTAACATGACCGATAAAGACTTGATAACTTTAGGAGATCAAAATAGTTTTTATCTATTTTTTTTATTATCAAAATAGTTTGATGATAAAATAAGATACCATTACCTTCTTTAGACTGAAAAACATAGCAGTACTTTTTCTAATTACTAAATCTGTGCATGATATGATGACTTACCTTCCATAGAGCGAGAATGAGCAGGGCTAACAACAAGAGTCCTCCCAGCGTGCTGCCAATGATAATCCAGTTAGAAATTCTGTAGTCTCCCTCCTTCCTGATCTCCAATATTATCTGTGGATAAGACGATATTTGAGTCATTAGAATAGACATTTTCATTTGTTTTTGAGAAACACATAAAAAATCAAGTGAGAAAATGCGGAGTGTATTTATTCCTCTTGCAAATACTAAAGATATACTGAACACACACTAATATAGATAACCGTACTTATCTAAAAGTATCATGGACTCTAACTGCCACAAACACTAAAGTTAAAGCAGCTAACACTCACAGATGGAGATAATGCACTTTATTCTGACATTATGATGGGTATAAATCCAGAAATCTGTTATCATAGAGTAGTTATATTCAGCACATGGACACCTACAGGGATATTTACCAAGATGACTGACCTATTCTGTACGTCAAAGAGACATATGTAGAATATAACATGACAGTTCTTCTGAAGTTGGACTGACACAGCTTCAGAAATAGCACAGATCAGAAGCAGTTTTAGCACTTAATCTATTCCCTTTTAAACACAATCAGTATGTAAAGCATAACAAAGAGAAACTGAATGACTGTTGGTACCTGCCAATAGATGGCAGCATAGATTAGTGAGTGAGTGCAGACTTTTACATGTTGTGCCGCTGGTCCTTTCGGTCCCTAAGCACCACACAGCACATGGGCTCCAATACCTACCAATACTCTCTGAAAAAACTGTTAGGCAGTGCTGTGCTACACTGAAGCAGAGCCCACTGATATATTTTTATAAAGTTGTCACTGCAGCAACATATGTTCTGGTTTAGTGTTACATAATATACTATTTTACACTTTTAGTTAATTTTAATAAAGACTGATCTCATTAAGCCTGACAGATGGATACAATAACAAAAATCTGAGAGAGGCTAAGTCTGATCAAACAATGATGGTATTATGAGCTCAGATTTGAGTCAGGTCAAACCCGGGACAGACGCAGTTTATAGCTAACAGTTTATTAGAGGTTGATGACTCACATGTCTGACAGGCCTTTCTTCGTGTAAAAACATGGGGCTGGAGGAGGGGAGCTCCACTGATGCGCTGGTTCCCAGTTCCAGGATTTTAAACTTCAGCTGGAGAGAGCAAATCAAAACATGCTGCCATTGTTCACAAACACATCACACAGCTGAGAGACTACAATGCTGTCATCATGAAGGGAGCACAACAGCCACATGAATGGAGCTCTTGCAAGCATGCGTGTTATTATAAAACTCGGGATAACCAACTTTATTCAAGGATGTTTTGGGTTTCATACTCACTGCGTGTAATGTATCTATTCGTAGTGCTCCTGTGATTCTAATTGCAATGTCTCTGTAGGAGGCCACGTTGACGGTGCATTGGATCGGCAGAGTTAGGGTGTTGGATCGATTCTGTGTGAAGAAAACAAACATCAGCCTTAAGGTGATAGAAAACTACTCAATATCTTATTTGGGAATGAAATTGGTTGGTTAGAACCTCACCAAGCGGGAGAAGCGTGACAGATCCTCAGGGGACGCTCTGCTCTGCGCCACATGCTGAGGGGGCAAACAGTGTGTACCGTCCCTCTGAGGTGTGACATGAGACAGAAACAACAATTAGTAAGTTAAAAAAAAGCCTTTGGGTAGCTCCTCAATAATGAAGTCTGTAAATTAAAGTGGACCTATCATGCTATATTTGAAAAATATATTGTAGGGCCATATCTATATAAAACATGTCTGTGAAGTTTGTTTTTCAAAATACCAAACAGATCACCCATTGTAGCCATGCCTCATACTGCTCAAACCCCTCTTTTGAAGCCCTGTTAGAGAAACACAGATGTTGGGTCCTTAGCTTGAAAAAAATGAAAAAGAGGAGGCGGAGCTAATGCCTGATCAGAATTCTACCGGAAATAAAGTTACATTCGGTTGTGATAAAACGCCATCCTGTTTAAACCACGTCAAGGATTATTTCTGAAATAGATGGAGCTCAAATGCTTTTTCTCTTGCGGGTTTATCACAAGGTGAGTTCTTTTTTTATTTCCTGCTTTTTAAACACATGTGCTCTCCAGTACAGGTTAGCTCTGAGTGTTAGCGAGGCTTGCTAATGTAAACAAAGACGAGATTACGTCCAAAACATGTCAGGCATTGTTTCTGATAGCAACTTTCTGTGGGTCCGCCGACGTCAGTTCGGATGGAAATCTGTATCCGCTCGTTGTACACCCGTTTTTAAAAGATTTGGGTAAGGAGGAAAAGATAGAGGGTTTTATTTTCTGACGCTGCGTGAGTTCCCCGACGCACCGGGGACACATATTTATGTATAAAAGACATCACAAAGTGCATTTTGCATGATAGGTCCACTTTAAGTATTTGTGAGTTGAAACTATTGTTGTAATAGCTCTTCAAGCATGACTAACATTAAATCTACATGCACCTAAAACAATTGTGGTTGCTAACACATAATCTGACACAAAAAATAATTAAACCTCTTCCCTTGTGAACTATTTAACCAAGCAGGATAGTGATTTCTAGATTAGGAATCCAATTTTTAATTCATAAGGAGAGTGTTTCTTTTTTGTATTTTCAATTTATATATTCTCACTTTGAATCAGTGAGGTCAGCTTATACTCACCTGGTCAATATAGAAGTAAGATATCTTCAGGAGTTGGTTCCCGTTTTTGGTCGTCTCTGGGATCTCAATGTTCAGCTGCAAATCATTTACTGGAAAGTAGCCAAGGTTCTGGATCTGGGAGAAAAACAAGAGAGTGAATTATTAGAGCGGGACCCTCCAAAGGATAAGCAGGTATAGCTAATGGGTGGATGGATTTCCAAATGTTTTTCTTGTACCGTAAATTAAACTGTTATTCTTTTGTCTCTCACCTGGAAAGTGAAGTTGAAAGGAGGACCAATAACCCTAGGCTCCTCGAGGGACAGCTCTGATTTGATGTCATATCGAGTCGGATGTGAATCCCTTTTTAATTACAGAATAAACACCAACAAGTAATATGTCAGAAAGCTTTTATCATCTATTCATCTTGGCTTCAAGGCATATGTGGTGAAGAGGAATAAATCATAACAAATCCAGCTACAGTATCTGCAACTTATTTTACCACGCTGTTTTGAAATACTTATTCATATAATCTCACTTTGCTCCGCTCACTTGCACTTCCAAGTTCATTGCTTCCAAAATAAACTCAAGAGCTTCAGCAGATTGCACCATTTGATAAGACAGTGAGAAGTCAACAAACCTGGTGAAGAGAAGGTCTGCCTCGTAATTCAGTGAGTAATAGATGTCATTAAAATTATCAGCCATGCTGATTTCCTCGCCATCGCTGTTGAGAAAACGGAGAAAACTATTCAAAGAATGTAAGCAATGATGTTACATCGGGACACACCAGTTGAAATATTCATGCAGTTGCAGCTTTTTGATTACTATTGAGCTTGCCACATGATTTATATCGAGGAAGTGAAGCTTTGTTGTTACTTTTTGGATGTCTTCTCTCCATGCAAACAGGACATGTAAGAGGTAAACATCATAAAATACAGTTATTGATTCAAACCTTCTGGCCTCCAGGATAACTCTGATATGGTCCAGGAAGATGGTGCGACTGAACTCAAACTCCAGACGAAATGTAACCTAAACAGAGCAGAAACAGTGCAGAATAAATAAATGTACATGTTCTTTTTCTAAACACGCAGGTCAGAAACATATTTTTACTCCATATGTTATTCCCAACAGTAAAGACGCTGCATTATGGATAAGGAGTAAAGCCCTCAATAACATGCTGCTTACTGAGAGCAAGGGAACTTCCCCTTAGTGGACAATAGGGCAAATCATTAAAAAAATCACACACACAAAGTGCCAGTGAGAGTCATATTCAGGAACACTTTTAAACCTAGAGGAAACAGAAGAGACCTGGGGTGTGTGAGAAAGTCGATATCATTAGAGAAAGTCCAAACATAAACAGAAGTGAGGAGAGGAGAGCAATAAGAAGAAGGATTCAATAGAAAGAAGAGGGGAGATGAGACAAAGGAGAGGCAGAAGAGGAGGATTGATTGGCAGCAGAAGCAAACCGAGCCGAGCATTGTTTACGCTCCACCACGCAGTAATGAAATCCTGATGGACTCCGTCAGTCCGAAGAGGAATGCATAACGAGTCTATTGTAGCTTCCCTCCTCCATACAGACTGACTCATGCTGGACAGACCATATAGTAAATATATACCAACACGATGACATCTTTTCAGTAAGGGAAAAGTAACGTAGGTACCTTTCTTGAGGAATACCACGATCAGCTATTTTATACTTCTAATCCAGTAAAAAAAATTGGCGGCCATACTTGTAACTTTTAATTGGAATATTTTACATACAAAAATATGGTTGGGCGTTTGTGTGCGGGTTCCTCCCAAAAATATTTCCCCTCTAAACTGCTCATATATTATCATTTAATTATATGTTTGCGGCTCAGGGAGGAACACAATACACATACTTTTACATTTTGCAGAAAGTTAACTGAAGTAGGAATATAAATGATGAGAAGAATCTGCTGTATTGGCCAAGTAGGTGTACATATAAAAGGAATTTGAAAGCGATACTTTTCTTTGTTTACTTTTGCATGTTATTGTCGTTATGAAAGCAGAATGGTTGATCTTGTTGTCCTCCTTTTCTTCTAAAATAATTGAACCAATCTATGTTGATGGTCATTTAAGAGAAAGTCAGACTCAAAAAGAGAAAACATACACAAACAGTGTTTTTTAGTTTTTTGTCAAACACATAAGAATGCACAGACACACTCACGCATTCAAGTAGTTTGGAATACATGATTGTCCGTGGCTAAAGGACCTCCGCGCGCCAACATAGCTGAACATGGAAATTGCAGACAGAGCATGAAGCTCCCCTTCCTCCTCTGGGCTGATGGAGTCCGCCCGTATCCCTGAGCCACACTCACTGTCAATCATCACAAATAATTTGCAATAAATAGTGTGCTATGTACCTGTGTGCGCCCACAAGAAACAAACACACTTTTGTCACCACCAAGGTATGATCTTTCCGACCTCACTTTGCTGCAGCAGTATTCAAGTTTACAGTACATAACATGCTGGTTTTTGTACACAGGTCAAAACAACCGGAAAAGTCAAAACAAGAGACATTTCGAAAGAGCCTGCCTTGAGGTTCTTACTTTCCTTCAGCTAAAAAGCGGTTTGGGCAGGCTTGGCAGCAGTACCATGTACAATCAGCCCGTTAAACTCTGTGCCACATTTTGAAAAGGCTCTCGACCAGAGCAGATCGACCTTGTGGCTCTGGATGCTGTTCAGGCTGAATGAATGGGTATGAATCACTCGGTTTGAAGGGAGACCGGAGACCTCTTGGTTGAGTTGTTGGGGAGCATTACAGAGAAATGTGGTGATATTTTAGTTGCCCAGGAGATATCTTTTGTTTGTGATAATGACGTAGTTAGGACATGTCATGAACTATTTCAATCGCCTTAATTACTTCATCCCTGCAGCATTTGTCAGCAGACTGTGTATCAGTAGAGAGACGTGTGCTCGGACATCAATGGAAAACACAGTTTACCCATAATCTGCCCACTGTTTAAAAGCTTTTAGCTGCACAGTGTGATGAACCAGTGTCCCTATATCCCTATCACAGTTCATTCAAACATCACTCTCTTAATAATAAAATGTAATACCTTGCAATAAAACGCACTGTAGTCTCATAAATATGGTTGACATTACAAGCCTGGGGAAAAGCTTGGCATCAGCAGAATTGAACGTGAGAATCGGGAACAGATGAGAAAATAAAAAACCCTCAGTATCTTCACTCAGTCTCACCTGGAGCCCCAGGCTAAAGCGGAGAAAAAATGTCCTTAATGGCTGTGGAAGAAGGTTGTTTGTTGTCTGTTTACGTTGTTGCTAAGATGTCTCTTGATAATAATGCAAGAACAACTACATGGGATGCTCATATAAATTCTTATGGTGTATAGACTAGAATTAAAAGGTATTGCTTGACTGATTTTATGTAAGAATAAGAGACATTAACTTCTAAGAGAATACTTTTAAAACCTGCAGATTCACATATGTAATGGCTTGGTTCCCAGAAAAGCTCTACACTGTAGGTGAATATATTCATGACTTTGTGAACACGTAAAGTATGAACTCAAAGGTGCCATCATCTGAAAGTTAGGTCATGCAACACTTGAATGCAACTTAAAAACTTGAGGCAGACCTGTAAATACATCTGCTATCCCAATCATTTAAATCTCTAATGTTCTCTGTGGCACACTGAAAAAGGTCTTGGCTTACACTACTTTGCTGGTTATGTGCCTTATTATAAATTTGAATATTGCATCATGGAGGCACTGCACAATCCTAATCCTTTAAACACAATCTGAAAGACTTTTGGACCACATGAAATCCTTGACATTCATTTTTGTTTTGTTTTTTTATTTAAGAGCATGAGTCTGGTCTGGGAAATTACACAATTTAGATACAACATCATAATGTGCTTTGTGGGCACAATCCTCTATACAGAACTGTAAATATTGTTGAGTCACAGGATATGGATTAAGGAAGGATGTTGATCCAAACCTCCATCCCTCCATTAGCCACTGGCAGCATTTAAAAAGAAAATATTAACAATTGCATCTTTATTACAGATAGAGAAGGAAATGTTTTTAGTGTCAACGCTAAAATATTTTATGTCAGATCCTAGAAAGAAGGGATCTCTTTCCAGAAATAACCCATCTCCTCTGGTTGGCTTGTGGGTTGAGCATTAACCAGTGTGGCGTGTCATGGTCATCTGAAGCCAGCAGCATGTGTTTTGGATCCCTGTGATTTAAAAGGTCCCCCCTGTCAATGTTTTCTCAGCTTCGGATTAGCGGCACACTGCGGGCTGTGAGGTTGCTCTGATGAGGCTACAGACAGGGGTGATTTTTATTTTGATCAGACGTGCCAGCGTCTAAACTGTTTTTATCATACTTGGCAATCAGTATGAAAATGATTTTTTTATGGTTGGAAAGATTTACATCTGCTTTCCATTCAGTCAACTAAAACATATTACTTTTTAGTCGACCTAAAACACCCATAAAACCCAGGAACCAA
The DNA here is from genome assembly GCF_902827175.1 of Gymnodraco acuticeps. NCBI lineage: Eukaryota > Metazoa > Chordata > Actinopteri > Perciformes > Bathydraconidae > Gymnodraco > Gymnodraco acuticeps. Next base: position 5,765,694 of record NW_022990271.1, read on the forward strand.
ATGTCAGAAACAAGATTTGATTACTGAATTGTCAACCAAGGGACCTCTAAACAATGATGATACATAGATATCTTATAGGAGACATTTCCATTAGATGGATTTTACTACAACACAAATGTAGCCAGTAGCCAGTAGTCTACGTAAGTAGTTAACATTTTCTTTACAATGTGGGTGTTAAAAACTAAACAAAAAGCTATTATCTTTTAAATAATGATTAATAAAGAAAGCATTATCTCACCTGTGTTTTAGCCCTCATGAATGGAGCACTGACATTGCAGATCTTCTCATTCCTCAGTTTGTCCTCAATCAAACACTCTACTTTGATGTCAGAGTTGTCCTGGATCACAAAATAAGCTGGTTAGATCTGAGAATATTCAGTCTTTTTTTGGACAATTTTACTAAATATAATAAGTTCTCATCTTGAATGACAAAGGTTTGGCTGATGATATCTTACCTTGACTATTAGACTAGAGAAGCGTAGATTGGGTGTGTAGCTGATATTTAGGAGAGCACTGTAGGCATTCTCGCCTTTGTTCTCCAATTGGACATCCACCACCATCCGCCTCCTGTTTGCCTCTATAACCCGCAGAGATCCCTCGGGCCCGCCTTCACTTTGATGGCGGCAGGAAACACCACGAGACTGAACAGGCTGCGCACAGAACTGACTGGGAGGTAGAGAGTGAGAGAAAGGTAAAATCATAAGTAACAGAGCAGGCAAGGTTCAGTTTAACATGGTGTGTAAATACACTTTTTCTGTGGTTTCTCATGAGTGTACCTACTTAAGAGTCAGGAGGTCGGTCATACTCCGCACTGCCAGGTCAGGCATGCAGCGGTCGTCCTCGTCACAGCCGTTCCAGAAGGGCAGCTAGAGACAAAGAGACAAGATTTTGTCACTTTAAAGGAATTACATATTCCTTCCCTTCCAGATGTATCTTTATTATATCAGATAATAATGTATTAGAGTGCATGTTAATAACTTAAAAGCAGGGGCAGGATAAGCTGTCCGATTGTATCTCACCTCAGTGCTCACAACAGTCGGCCAGCTATCATCCAGAACTGGTCCGAGGTCTGGATCTTGTAGTCCCACTTGAGCAGAGAACACAATCGGCCGTGCGTAGTCTGTGGTTTCCTGCATAACAAATTAAGTTAAAAGATTAGCATTTTGATTTAATCATTTATCATTGCACTTTATCTATGGTGCTCCAATCATCCAAGCTTTCAAAAACTTTACATGAAGATACAGAAATGCTCAAAATATATGATTATAAGTATTTTAATGGGCAGTTTGTGTTGGTTTTGACAAATGTGGGAGATCAATATTAATAATTATGTTTTAAGACTAAACAGCAGAAATGGTCGACCAAAGGCTGTTCATATAAAAATTGGACAAAATAAAAATATGCAATTATTCAGCCAGAATTGAAGGGGTTGTCAAAGAACTTCACATGATACTAAATCTTAATCTTTTCACAGAATCACACATATATTTTAGCCATTTTAGCTATTAAGTTCAACACTGGTCTTGGGGTTCACATGAACTTGTACCCCTCATCACGGGCCTCACCATGACGTGGAAGTAGATGTGTTCACAGGTCTCTTCTCCAGGAAAGAGGGTCAGGTTTTGAGGCTGCAGCTTGCTTGGGTTGTCCAGTACGGCCCGAGGATTGAAACGTCTCTCCGCAGTGGAGACATTATATTTAATCCCTGGTGGGTTAGAAGAAGGGATCAGAAATTGCACTTCCATTGGAAATATTGAAAGGTTCTGTTCTATTTGCGTTCAAATGTTTATGAGATAAATCGGTTTCTGTTTTGACTTAGGTTAGTGCAGACTAATTGACAAATGGAGGCATCAGGCTATGGTAAAGGACATCACTGTGCAGTGCAATGCAATATTAGCTTTTCTTTGAACACACAGCATGATGAATGTGTAACCACATACAAGAATCCAAACCCCCTGGTTTCAGAATGGAGTTATTTCCAAGCCACATTGTTTAAAAAGGCTTTTAATTTATTGCCGCGTGTTTTCATTGCATGAGGAAACATCTAAAAGAGTGAACTTTTGCACGAGTTGTGTTTGGGGTCAACCAGAGAATTGCAGACATTTTTTACACAATACAAACAATGAACAAGAAGAATCTCTCCACTTTTCGCAAAATTACATTTATCATTATCAGATATTATTGTGTTTGGTTTTTGGAGAGAAACTCAAAGTTAACTTTTCCTGTTTGAACAGCTTTTTGGCCACCCAGCAACATTTCACATCATTATAGTACCTCACATCTCAACAAATGGCATCTTAATAGTACGTAAATATGTAAATATATATGTACAGTTTCTCTCAAACTGTACATATACATTTTTGCAAAAATAAGATTGCCTTCACTGGGACAGAAAAAAGAATTTCCATGTTATGCAATAGACCACAGCGAACTCACAAACACCAGCATCTGTCAAGCATTACTAGCCAGACACGATAATGAAAGGAAAATTAAATAAACGTGTTCCACTGTATGTAACCAGCAAAGACAAGATAAGTTCTCCTCCCTTTTTCCTCTGCTCTGTTTTGGCGCGTCCGATAGATTTGATAAAGATGTCTGAGGGTCAGAAGGTTAACTCAGAACACGCTCCTCCACACCTCTGCGTCCTCCCCCCTCACACACAGTGAAACTGGACCCTGCCATCATATCTCTTAAAACAAATTGTGAGCAGAGGAGCCCTGCGGTTTCATGCAGGTGGGTTACTACCAACGGCACAACAACCTTCTGCAGGATCTTTGAATCGCCGGCAACAAGAAGAAAACAACTCTCTTTTAAAAAAAAAAAAAGCAATAAGCTTGTAGATTAATTCCAACCAGCGTTCACACAGTAAAAGGAACATTTGACAGCACTAATGTGGTTTAGCTGTATCAGTTTTGGAAGCAGTAGCATTAGCTTTTGCACGGAACAGCAGTGAGATCAGAATATCTTATTGCTAGTAAAGAAACATTTCCCTTTGGCGCCACCCAGAGTTTTAGCCATCGCAAATTTTACAGGCCACATGCTGAACATTCCTTTTTAGCCGGGACGTTATATATTGTAATGTATGTTTTCGCTCACTTAAAGACAGCCATTTTTCATCCTTTGTCATGTATCACAATCCAACAGAACAGCTGAACTACATTGCAGATACAGAGCCAAAATATAAATGTCTCTGCTCAAGCGTATCAGTAAAAATGATGTGTTTAAGATTTGACCTTATCCAGAGGTTGGACCATACAGCTGCCAGTGTCAGCGTCTTTTTCCTTCTCTTCAGACTTGTAGTTTTATATGTATTTTGAAAGGTTGTGCAATGAGTAGGGTATGATTTACAAAAAGATGAAATAGGGTTTTACTAACTTCTGGAAGATGCCAGACATCAGGCAAAGATGAAGGGGAAGATTTAATGACATGCCTCCACAGAGGAGGATTATTTTTGCTGTCTTACCAATTTCCTGCGTGGGAGGAATGGCCGTCCTGGCAGTGATGTTGAAACATACAATGGCTGACATGCAGGTCACGTCTTTGCCGCCTCTCTGACAGTCCTTCACAAAGGTGTTGACCTTACTTGGCTCAAACCTGATGGTGGTATATATCCGGATGACACTCTGTGACCTGTGAGGACATGAAGTTCTTACAGATCAACTTTGAGACCAAAGAATATATCCAAAATATAATTATTTTTTAAGGTGTACATGAATCTCTCTATTAAAGGGTGATAACAGAACATGTGGGGATGAAAGAGATGTCTTTAAAGTATTGCAGAATTAACCACAATAACCGTCTTGAATAAAACAAAAGTATTATTTACTTGCTTTAATGTATATGTACAGTCTGTGTGTAATACTAACCAAAGGAGAACAACAGCACCAAGGGAACCTACTGCCAGGTCCACTAAACCATCATCGTTCATGTCCATTGTGCCATGAATACTGCGGCCAAAGTACAGCAGGCCAGGAGCCAAATCTGTCGCTGCTATCCTCTGAGAAACAGACGGATCAAGGATCGGATAAAACAAAGCTCAGAATGAACAACAACTACCGTTTACAATGTTGTGATTAGAATACTTACCAAAGCAGTGTTCAATTCAACTGAGTAATTAAACGTACTTCATGGAAATATGGTAATAATTAGATACTGTACATTTAAAAGAATTTACTCGAGACTAAAAAAAAGAGTTTATGTTTTACTAAATGTAATGCAAATACTACATTTACATTACTTCCAGCCATTCTCTGAGGCATACAATCGACTGAAATTGTTCACCACAGCTCCTTGCTCCAGTTTTGTTTCAATCCGTATGGTCACATACTGTCAGTTTCTCATGCCTGATATTCTCCTGTAATTGCAGAGCCTATTATCCACCTGTCTGTCATCTGCCCTCAATTTATTCTGGTCAACTGATCCCCACATCCACCTGCACCGTTTTTGCTCATCTTCACTTTGTCGACTGCCTGTCTGCTCAGGACTGCCCTCCTGCTCCTTGTCAGGTTTAGGAAGCTCGTTCTTACATCAGATGTTTACAATCTGGTCAAAAGCTTCACACATAAAAAAGTAAAGAACTGTTGAAGTATGGAATGAGACACTATTTTCAGCTTAGTCCTGTCTCATATATACTTGGTGGTTTATATTATCAACCTCATCCTGTTTGATTCTTTTGAGTTACAAGTCACCTAAATGATTAGCTATTTTATTCTTATCAGAGAAATTAAAAAAATATACATATATATAATCTGCCTTTTCTTGTCAACAAAGATAAAAATACAAAGATCATTTTTAGTTTTTAACACAAGGGTTTTGTCTTTTTTTGTCAGAAATATTGCATGATATATTATGCATAATATTGCATAATATTGCATGATAAATATTGCATGATATAGAAAAGATGTGGTATGCTTTTGCAAAAAGGTTAGTAGATATATCTACACATGATGAAAGTAATAGAAAACCAATAAAAACATAGACATTGTAGTTATAGTGAACTCTTTGCACAGCTCTTACCTGTTTGTATTTGCGCAGTATTCTGTTTTGCTGGCTAAAGAAAACATAAATGGCTCCTTTGTGGTCGTCTTCCAGCGGCGCTCCCACCACCAGGTCATTGAAGCCGTCACCGTTCAGGTCGGGCACGGGAGCGAGAGAGGAGCCGAAGCGAGCGTTCTGGCCTCCATTATGGATTTCCAACGCTCCCTCAAGGATGAAACGATTCTGGGGGATGAAGGGAAACAATGATCAGTGCTCATGAATATACTTGACACAAGTTATACAGTTACACAGAGTATCCTAGTCTTGCAGCTATCAGAATGCATTTGTTTTCCCACTGGTTACTACATAAATATCTGAAGGCACTTAAAGTTTATAGTTTAGATTCTCACAATAATTGGAGATTATACTTTGATGTTGATAAATAGACATAAGCTTACATGGCAAGTCTCAGTGTGGGGATCTGGCACTCATCCCAAAAATGAACAGAAACAAAAAAATGTAAACCGCAACACAAGACGAATTGAAAACCTTTCACGTGTTTCCAGAGTTGGATCTGTTTCCATGTGTACGAGACACAGGACTAAATGCTGCATCATGAGAACTGCGTTAGAGCCGGGGTCTTTTTATTTTTCTGCTCATTTACCAGCATGTTATCATGGCATTGTACTCACATATATGCTCAGCAATCTTCACTTTGATTGGTCTGTTTTGTGGAGAACGTTTTCAGAAAAGTGCTTTTTAAATCAGCATTGACTAAATACCTTCTCAACACACTTGGTGTTTTTCTTACAAGTCTAGAGCGTATGATTTATGATTTAAAAAAAAAAAAATGTATTCTCTTTCTCATCTACCAAAGGGCTTCTCTTTTTAGTGTTTTCTGTTCATTTCATATAAAGAAAAAATGTGTATTCCACTTTAAGTATAGTTGTACTATCTTGTCTTTTTAGTGTTCATTTTTGAAAATAAATAATGAGTTATCCGTTAAGGGTTAATAAAGCAGAATGTGTATGTGCAGCAGTGGTAAACCGTCAGGGCCTTCAAGGTATTCAGAGAATACCCTGGAACACTCAGAACAACAAAAAAATCGAATTAATTATAAAAATAAAATCTAATAAAATGTAAATAAAATGAACAAATGAGAATCGTATCTGTGTTGTTGATCTGTAATATTACAGTGTTACGTTGATTTGTTTGTCTTTCTCGGTCCATGCACTACGCATTTCAGTTGTTTTTGTGTTAGAAAAAAAAGGCAACCAATCAGATATTTTGTGATAGCCACGGTTCGCCACTGATGTGCAGAGAGTCAAACTCAGCATGAAAACATCTTAATATATCATGCCAATGTGACACACAAGCATGCATTGAAAACAAAGAAAGCTGTTATAGTATGCACATGTCGTTATTTTTGTATGAATACATACACAGATAGCTTTACAAGACACAACCTTTATTGGACACAGAAGTAAATGCCAGAAGGATTTTGTTAAAAATAGAAAATATATATTTTAAAGGGTGTCCTAGATAATAAATACAGTAGGACACCCTTTAAAAAAATATATATATCAGCCCTCTAGATATATGCCTTCTGGCAGAGTTCAGTTTCCACTCAAATAGCTGAGGCCTGTACTACGAAGCTGGTTCAACCTAACCTGGATATGTTTGAGTTAGCCGGTTGGCCTAATCCAAAACATACGCGCTCTCGCTAAACTGTACTACGACGCGGGCCAGCCGTGTCCTATCTAGTTAGGTGCGCGTTCACATGAAAGGGGTGGTATCTGGAGCATTCGACCAATCACAAACATGGAGAAGCGTACTGACAGCGCAGCGTCATACTTCCTGAATGAAAAGTCAACTATATAATTAGTTAAAGACGTTAAACTTTAATCATCCATGACTTAAACACTTTATCCAGGATAAAAGCCACACCTGCGAGGTGAATACAGCTGCTAAAAGAAAATTGTTTGAATGCGTACATTAACAGATTTATGATATCACTGCCCCGTCTAAAACACGAGTGGATCTGACTTTAATTACATTTGTCTCGAGTGTTTCGTCAACTTAATGTGTTGCTTCAAATAATACTTCTGCATTCAGTATGTGACACTGTGAGTGTTGCACGGCCAGATACGGCTCAGCTGACTCAGATAAGGAAATATGATACATTATGAAGTGATATGATGTGATATGAATGATAATGGGACACATCGACGTCTGCACTCACAGTGCTGCGGACTGTAGGCAACGTAATGTTACTTTGACGAAGGTCACTGTGAACTGACGGCTTCGGGCCTGGTAACTCAGCACTTTAGTGAACAGTTTTGCACTTTATTAGCGTGATTGCACAGTACCGTTTGGTATGGCATATTTGCACATTTTAAATACTAATTATTGAGATAGTATTTATTAAAGGATTGTGTGCACCTGGTGCCCTGTGTTGTCTCCTCCCCCCTCACCTGTGTCTAGTTGCTGATTAGTGTGTGTGGGTATTTAGGCTCTGTTTCCCTGTCTGTTAGGGGCAGGGAGTGTGTGTGTGTGTGTGAGATCCTGGTGGCTGCAGGCTGGGCTCACGTGAACAGCAGCAGCAGGATTGAGGCTGTGTGTAATGTGTTCATATTTTAATAAATGCCCACGTCGGGTTATATTTTTGGACGTTCTGCCTCTGCCTCCTTGCTTGGTCTGGGCCGCTCAACGGTCAGCTTCACAATTGGTGTCAGAAGTGGGATTGACCAAGCGAGGAGGTGAAAATGACAAGAGGAAAGAAGAGGGACCAAAGAGAGGAACCGCGGCTGGGGGTGGCTATGCCTGGAACTGACCAGGGGGCCACGGCTGCTGAAGCAGCGGGAGACGAGACACAAGCAGCGGGAGACGCGAGACAGGCAGGAGGAGACGGGAGACAGGCAGGAGGAGCAGCGTTTGCGGGCCGAGGAGGCGGACTCGGACCCACGAGGAGTCGACAGAACCTGGGTCGTGCTGGAGGCAGACCAATGCCTTGCAACAGGCCAGGACAGCATCCGGATAGGTGGCTGCAGGCTGGGCTCACGTGAACAGCAGCAGCAGGATTGAGGCTGTGTGTAATGTGTTCATATTTTAATAAATGCCCACGTCGGGTTATATTTTTGGACGTTCTGCCTCTGCCTCCTTGCTTGGTCTGGGCCGCTCAACGGTCAGCTTCACAGTTACTTTGATCCAGTTACTTATGTTGTGGCAGATATTTAATTAAGCTTTCTTAACATAATAGTTATAAAAGTCGGATTGCTCTGTCGGACTGTTCACACAGTCGTTGATTTTGGCCGGCCGTCTTTCCTGCAACGGCAGTTTAAACTGTATTTCCTCCGCACACTGAGCTCTGATTGGTCAGCAGGCGTGGTGCTTTCGCTGAGTTGATCTCTTATCCTGGAACCTATCTTGCATCGGAGCACAGACTAGGTTCCAGGATAAGTCACCATGGAGATCTAGCCCGCTAAAAAGTGAACCAGCTTCGTAGTACCGGAAATCCCAGAAGTTATCTTGCTAAACGAAAATCCTGATTCGTAGTATAGGCCCCTGGCTAGCCGCTCAGCATAAGTTATCTAGCCCGCTAAAAATTGAACCAGCTTCGTAGGACCGGAAATCCCTGAAGTTAGCTTGCTAAACGGAGCGGGCGACGTTGAGGCGCATCTTAAACGGCTGGCTAAAAATAAACGTAAATACAGTAGGATTGTTATTCACGTCGGTGGTAATGATGTTCGTATACGCCGATCAGAATGCACCAAACTTAATGTGGAGTCGGTGTGTAGTTATGCTAAGACAATGTCGGACACCGTAATCTTCTCTGGTCCCCTCCCCAATCTGATCAATGATGACATGTATAGCCGCATGTCATCATTTCAGCGCTGGTTGTCTTGGTGGTGCCCAGCAAACAATGTGGGCTTCGTAAATAATTGGACAGCCTTCTGGGGAAAACCTGGTCTGATTAAGAGAGACGGCATTCATCCTACTTTGGAAGGTGCCGATCTCATTTCGGCAAACATTTCAGGGCTTTGTGGACTTAATCCATGACAAACTGGAGTTGAGACCAGGAGGCGGAGTCGCAGTCTTACACGCTTCTCTGCGCTCTCTCCTAGGCAGTCATCCATAGGAATCCCGAACCCAATAAAATACCCAATATTAGCGGTGTGTGTGTCTGCCCAAGGACAAGTTAAGGTAAAACCTAATAGAGGTGTCATACATAATAACCTAATCAAAGTAAATGTAACAACTACTACAGTGCAACAAAACAGGAATATTAAATGTGGTCTCTTAAACATAAGATCTCTAGCATCTAAAGCAATATTGGTAAATGATTTAATATCAGATTATAATATTGATATATGCTGTCTCACTGAAACTTGGTTGAGACATGAAGAATATGTCAGCATAAATGAGGCCACTCCACCCAGCCATATCAATACTCATATTGCCCGAGGCACGGGCCGAGGAGGTGGAGTTGCAGCCATCTTTGACTCAAGTTTACTTATCAATACTAAACCAAAATTAAATTATACCTCCTTTGAAAGTCTCGTTTTTAGTCTTACGCATCCGACCTGGAAAACTTTGCAGCCAATCTTATTTGTTACAGTGTACCGTGCACCAGGTCCTTATTCAGAATTCTTATCTGAATTCTCTGAGTTTTTATCAACTTTGGTTCTTAAAACAGATAAAGTAATTATCGTAGGTGACTTTAATATTCATGTTGACGATGATAAAAATAGCCTTACTGTTGCATTTAACTCTATATTAGATTCTGTTGGTTTTTGTCAGAGTGTAAATAAACCAACCCACTGCTATAATCACACTCTCGACCTTGTTCTGACTTATGGTATTGAAATTGAGCAACTATTAGTCGAACCGCATAATCCTGCTTTATCCGACCATTTCTTAGTAACTTTTGAAGTACTGTTACTAGACTACAAAGCATTAGTCAAAAGCTCCTGCAGCAGAAACCTATCTGTTAGTGCTATAGCCAAATTTAAGGAAGAGATTCCACCAATACTTAACTCGATAGCATGTCTGCATGTAAGGGAGGAAACTTATACAAAATGTACACCACCCCAAATTGATCATGTTGTTGATAGTGCTACAGATGCGCTGCGAATAAAATTAGACTCTGTTGCTCCTTTGAAAAAGAAGAAAATAAAACAACATAGACTAGCTCCATGGCATAATGCCGAAACCCGCAAAATAAAGCAAAAGTCGAGACAACTTGAAAGGATATGGCGTTCTACTAAACTTGAAGAATCTCGTTTAATTTGGCATATTACTCTCAATGAATATAAGAAAGCATTGCGTAAAGCGAGAGCAGCTTACTACTCTTCATTAATAGATGAGAATAAGAATAATGCAAGATTTCTTTTCAGCACTGTAGCCAGGCTGACAGAAAGCCACAGCTCGATTGAGCCTTCTATTCCCATAGCACTCAGTAGTAATGATTTTATGTGCTTTTTTAACGATAAAATTGTTACTCTTAGAAACAAAATTAATGACCTCTTGCCTTTGACCAGTATAGTGTTATCAACAGCTCCCGGAAACGTAAGTTCTAATATTACACTAGATAGTAAACTAGAATGCTTTTCAGCCATAAACCTTGAACAATTAAATTCAATGATTCTCTCTTCTAAACCATCAACGTGCATGTTAGACCCAATTCCAACTAAGCTGTTGAAGGAAGTTTTTCCATTAATTAGCACTTATTTATTAAATATTATGAATATGTCTTTATTATCAGGCTATGTTCCACAATCATTCAAAGTAGCAGTGATAAAACCGCTTCTTAAAAAGCACAACCTCGATCCAGAGGTTTTAGCCAACTATAGACCTATTTCTAATCTTCCGTTCCTCTCAAAAATTCTTGAGAAAGCGGTCGCAAAACAGTTGTGTGATTACTTAAAAAACAATGATTTATTTGAAGCTTTTCAGTCTGGCTTTAGAACACATCATAGCACAGAGACAGCTCTGGTTAAAGTCACAAATGACATTCTAATAGCCTCTGACAAGGGACGTGTCTCTATTCTTGTTTTGCTCGATCTCAGTGCTGCATTTGATACTATCGACCATGATATCTTATTGCAAAGACTAGAGCACTTAGTTGGCATACAGGGAACTGCTTTAGACTGGTTTAGGTCCTATCTATCTGAACGCTCTCAGTTTGTACGTGTCAATGATGAATCTTCCACGCAAACCAAAGTTAGCCATGGAGTGCCACAGGGCTCAGTGCTCGGACCTATTTTGTTCACATTATATATGCTTCCGTTAGGCAATATTATAAGGAATCATTCTGTAAACTTTCATTGTTATGCGGATGATACTCAACTATATTTATCAATCAAGCCTGATGAAATTAATCATCTAAATAAAATTCAAGACTGCCTTAAGGACTTAAAAACGTGGATGACCTTAAACTTTTTGATGTTAAACACGACCAAAACTGAAGTTATTGTACTTGGCCCGAAGAATCTACGAAACAAATTATCTAAGGATATACTAACTATGGATGGCATTAATTTGGCCTCCAGTGAGACTGTAAGGAATCTTGGTGTTATATTTGATCAGGATTTATCCTTTAACGCCCACATAAAATCAATTTCAAGGACCGCCTACTTCCATCTACGTAACATTGCAAAAATCAGGCATATCTTGCCTCAAAACGATGCAGAGAAACTAGTCCATGCATTTGTTACTTCAAGGCTGGATTATTGTAACTCTTTATTATCAGGGTGTACCAAGAAGTCAGTCAAGTCGCTTCAGCTGATTCAAAATGCTGCGGCTCGTGTACTAACCAGAGTTAGGAAAAGGGACCACATTACTCCTGTTCTGGCTGCCTTACACTGGCTCCCTATAGAACACAGGATAGAATTTAAAATTCTTCTTCTCGCCTACAAAGCCCTTAATGGGCAGGTGCCATCTTACCTTAAAGAACTCATTATACCCTACTGTCCTACTAGGGCATTGCGTTCCAAGAATGCAGGGTTGTTGGTTGTTCCTAGAGTCTCTAAAAGTACAATGGGAGCCAGAGCCTTTTCTTATCAAGCTCCACATTTGTGGAATCAGCTTCCAGTTTGTCTTCGGGCGGCAGACACCCTATCCGTTTTTAAGAGTGCGCTTAAGACCTTCCTTTTTGATAAAGCCTATAGTTAGGGCTGATTAGATCCAGCCCCTAGTTTTGCTGATATAGGCTTAGTTTGTCGGGGGACATCTTACTTCTTCCTTCTCTCTGTCTATACCTGTGTACTCTCATGTTCCGATTAACCCAGCTTCCCCAAATGTCTTTCTTTTTGGTGTCTATATACGCCGGGATCCGGAGTCATGGATGATCCTGCGCTCCTCTGTCCTGGATCGCGAGCCCTGGATCTTGAGTCGTGGCTGTGGTCCTGGATCATAGGTCCTGGATGGATATCCTCGTGGATTCATCTTCCTATTATACACACATGCATTTCCAAACATTTGGACTACCTATGTTGCAAATGTATTATCTTTTCAATTTACACACGGCATCTATTGCACGTCTGTCCGTCCTGGGAGAGGGATCCCTCCTCTGTTGCTCTCCCTGAGGTTTCTCCCATTTTTCCCTTTAAACTGTGGGTTTTCTCCGGAAGTTTTTCCTTGTACGATGTGAGGGTCTAAGGACAGAGGGTGTCATATTGTCATACTGATATTTTGTACAAACTGTAAAGGCCACTGAGACAAATGTAACATTTGTGATATTGGGCTATATAAATAAACATTGATTGATTGATTGATTAAACGAAAATCCTGATTCGTAGTATAGGCCCCAGGTTAGCCGCACAGCATAAGTTACCATGGAGATCTCGCCTGCTAAAAAGAGAACCAGCTTCGTAGGACCGGAAACCCAGAGTTTTCCCTGAAGTTAGCCGGCTAAGCGAAAATCCTGCTTCGTAGTATACCCTAGTGATGGCAAAATGAAGCTTTGAATGAAGCATCGAACCACTTGGACAATTGTGTCGGAAATAGGTTAATTTCTCGAAGCTTCAGTTACAGCGACCTCTCCTGGCGAAGTGCAAGGCTGCAGTGGGTTTAACGTATCTTTGCCTTGAAAAATATTCGATACACACACACACTAAGACTGAATATCATGTTCTATTTGCAATTAAAGATTGATAATTGTCTGTATTGGGTTATTGATAAGAGACTAGAGAGTGCTGGACATTTCTTTGGGAGGAGAGGGCCTTTAATCAGTTATTAAAGTTGAAAAGCAATGATTAAAAGTACATCCATTCCAGGCTTTGAACCAGCTGCACGGAGGACATCGCCTCATTCGGGCCGCCGGCTCTACCCACTGGGCTATATATTCCTTCAAATATTGAACTGTTTTTATATTACTGATGATTGTCTTTTTGTTCAGAACTTCTCCACATTTTGAAGTGTTTCCCGAGCCAGAACGACCTATCTTTCTTCCTGGCTTGCTCTATAATGATACTACTATTCAAATGCAATACCAACAACTCAACAGCAACAACGCAAACTACGACAACCCACACATTGCGCATTGTTTAGAGCGGTCATAAAGTGTTGAAGCGCTCAAATTCGAAACTGTTTCAACCTGTCACCTGTCAGAATCAAGACGAGGCAGTGCATTGAATCGCGTGAATGGACCGCGAACCAGTCAAGTGATTCATTCAGGAAATGAAGCAGTTGCTGGTTCGGACGTCACATGTCACGTGATTTGAAGCAAGCTTCGAAGCACTGCTTCTATGGAATAGGAAGTCCAGGGTTGAAGCTCCGTTCGAAGCTTCAGTGTCAAACTGCCATCACTAGTATACCCCCCTGATCTGTTCTTCTAATGATCTATCATAACAGGACTTAGGAAGAGATTGTTGTCCTCTCTGCCCTCCATCCAGCTGCGTTTTTATCTCAAACCCATCTTTATTCATCCAGTAAAAAGAAGCAAACAAGATTTGTTTTATCTTTCCTGAAATAAAACAAAAGATAAAGTTTGGATCAGCTTCTGTGTTTTTCACATAATCCTTTAATTCTGCCTTTGTGAACTCAAATATCTTTAACATCTGGCAACAAAAAAGTGAGGAATTTTACCTCCTGGCAGTAAAAGGACTGAAGAATGCTGTATAGCTTTAGTGTATTTATTTGAAGTTCTATTTTTAGCGAGTAGAAAGTCAGATGGAAAATATCCACGTCTTTGAAAGCAAATACCCGACTGGAAAAAAAATTCAAAGAAAAAATTGAGGCAAATACTTTAGCCCATCAGCAGTCATGCATATCATTGCTCCACTTGGCATCCCAGCTCATAATATAATTTAAAGTCGGCAGAGGAAACATGACATCATTTGTTATTTCAGATGAATGAGTGGGGAAGGACTTGATTTAGGAAGGAAGATCTTACCTTCCCAGCTACCTGATGTGTGCGTGTGACTAAGAGGGAGATTAATGGAGAAATATATTCAGAGCTGCCAAATTTAAAACACATGGCTTGTGAGGAGGCCATGAAGGGTCACGGCCAGTATGCAATTTAAGTTCAATGTCTAGTTTTCTATCACCAAAGACTTAAGGACCCTTTTTTTAAATCTTTGAACTTGGAGTTATTATCCCTTAAATATTCAGATTTGTCGCAAAGGCTTCATAATATCAGCTTGTCATTGATAGTCAAAACTTATCCTTAAAATAATGTAACAATAATTGACTGTATCCCAGGTACAACGACTATAGTTTAATTTATATATTGATAAAATGAATGAAAAACAGTAAAATATCTATGCTGAATAAAAAAGGCAAGCATATACAGCCATGCAAGGGGCTCACTAAGGCTGTAGAGTCAGAATATGATTAATTGATTATAGAAAATCCATTAAATGACTACAGATATTTTTAAATAATGCACACCTATACCTTTTATAGTGAAGTGATGTCATGCAGGCAGGTATAAAATAACTAGGGCTGTCAAGTTAACGCAAAAAAAAATTAACGCCACTAATTATTTTAACGGGATTAACGCATGTGTATTTTTTGTCCTCGGCCGCCCCGTAGTTTCAGAGCGCATTGAGTTTAAAATACTGTGACGTGAATGCGCCTGCATGGGCACTGATTAACTGAACTGAAACAGGTGTGTTAATCAGCGGAGGAACTCACAGCTGGGAAACTGACAGCCAGTGGTGTAGTGGGCGTTGGACGCGGGGGTACGCCGTACCCCCACTTATTTGGAGCATGATATTTTTTTTAATAGTCTAATAAATTTAAAATCATTGCCAGTGTTATCAGTTGCAAGTGTGTATTTGTTGTAATAATGACAAAAACATAATACATTTCACAGTAATTATAATACAAAATAAAAACGATTTCCTTAAAGAATTATGATTCTTCATCACGCTCGTGACCCCGTGGCGAGCTGGGACACACCCACGGCGATTTTGCGGCAGCTCTTTCCTTCAAGAACGCTGACGAAAAGGCAGGCAAACATTTTTTACTTGACTTATTTTCTAAAAAGAATATAATTCACAAGAAGAAAGAGGCTAGCAGCACCGAAGCTACAAGTGAAGCTGCTACTAGTACTAGGCCTACATCATCAGAAGAGCCGCCTAAAGACGTGGATAATGCTAGCACTAACGTCAACGTTAGCTGCGCTAGCAACGTTCCCCTGGCTAGCTCAAGCTCACCTTTCCCAGAGGTATGGACGGAGGAGATGTGGCAGAGGAAACAAGAGGCATAACCGTGGATAGACTGCAAAACTGGGAAACTGGGCTGCAAAGTTTGTCCATCCATTTCGGATTTATCAGTCTTCAAAACGCAAGGTGTGTGTGTGTGTGTGTGTGTGTGTGTGTGTGTGTGTGTGTGTGTGTGTGTGTGTGTGTGTGTGTGTGTGTGTGAAAAGCAGCGCTGTCTGCTTATTTGCAATGTAGGCTAGGCCTAATCAGAATAATTTCAAGTCCAGATTCAATGGTGTAATTCAGGGGTGCCCAACCTTTTTTGAACCGAGAGCTACTTTTAAAGTTGCCAGTCTGCCGAGATCTACCAGTCCAAATAGAGAGGCGTAGCCATTACTGACAGCCTACTACCAGGTAAATACACACTTCTACTTGTATAAAACTGACCTTTGTACGATTAATACTTCATAAAATACTGCAGATCCTTTATCTTACCTCTTTCTAATCTACACACATACAAGTATTTAACTGAAGTTACACAACAGTGTTGTTGATACAGAGTTGGAGTTTATTCACACGTCATATACTACAGTGGGTAATGTTTTCAAGAAACATTGAACATTGCTGCCACATATGACACAGGGAAAAAAGAAAAGACTCTGAACCCTTTCTTTGCCATTATATAAAAATAGTGTTGCTACAAAAGTATAAATTAGGCTTACTAATAAGACAACTCAGATCTGAAGCTACACAGGAATCTGCTGCAACAGTGCAATAAAAAAGACAAAATTAATAGAATCAAACCTTTTTTTGTTGCATTTTAGTAGATTATAAAAAGAAATGCCTTTTTAAAATAGGATGCAAGCAACACTAGTTTCTTAACCTGAATTGATGATAGACTATAATCAATTTAAGTTTGCATTCTTATACCATTTTGTACAATAATTATAATGAATAAGTTCAAACAAACTAAAACTTACAGCAGATTAATAACGGTATCTAACTTGAGTTTTTATTATATCAAAAACCTGTTGAAATGCTACTGTTATTTTTACTGTCCCCCAAAAGCGCGTCGGCAGCCTCCAGGAATGCTTCTTTCACAACTTCGCCGTCTTTGAAAGACTTCATGGGTTACGCAAGAACGTGACTGACACGTTAAGATGCTATGCCTATGGTAGCAGCCTTGCTCTTGTTGTTGGGCCTGGTGAAAATGGACTGCTGTGCATTTAGCTGTCCTTTCAGGTCCCTCCCCTTTTGGGAGCGTAGGGCAGAATTTGGAGGGAATTCCGTCTCGTAGCGTTTGTGCACTGTTTTGAAATGCCGCTCCTAAATTACCCTTCTTCGATAAAGCCACGCTCGCATTGCAGATGAGACAGATGGACTTTGAATTGGAATAGATACAAAAATAATCATCCTCCCACTCGGAGTGAGAATTATATATGTTTTGCTTCTGCCATAATTGCGGTCTTGTGTGTGTGCGGACTGTCACTCCTGTTGACACTAGTGATGTGTCGGTCGCGAACGAGCTGGCTCCAAGAGCCGGCTCTTTTAAGTGAACGACGGGAGCCGGCTCTCGCCCGCGAATGAGCCATTTTTGCGGAGGGATCTAGATCGGCATGAAGGCACATTATGCAATGTGCACATTATCCCGCTTATTACTTGGCCACATTCTCAACAAAGTAACGACATGACTCCCAATATTAATGGAAATGCTTTTATGGATTTAGAAAATGATTTTATTGATTTAAAAAATAGTTTTATGTATTGATTTAAATTGACATGCATCCGCTAAGAAAAGTAGTCCGTTGTTACTGTTTGAACTAACGTAGCAACGGCAGGAACTGCTTCGATAGTGTTTTTGAGGAGCTTTTTGATTACAGATTTGAAAACATCGTTGCTTGCTTTAAAAGTAGCACAATTCATTATGTCAAACCTTGGAAAGTATCTAGATATCCCTGCCCTAATGCCAAAGTAACTGGCAACTGAATATGTGTCGCCGTTTGATGTCTATGTCTGGACCGCTGCGTAAAAAGGAGGGTTTCTGCCCCATTACTTATCTTCTTACTTCTATAAGAATAAAACACGGAGGACGGAGATCTCTTTTTCTCCCCCTCTTCTGACAGCCCAGCAGCTGATCTCAGAGCATGCTCCCCTCTCCTGCAGGGGGGCGTGGTCAGCTGCAGCTCACAGAATCAGCCCCCTGCAAAAACAGCGCTGGAAAGAGCAAATAGAGCGAAATGAGGCATGGCTAAAATGCAGGATCTTTTTGGTATTTTGAAAAAAAAACTATATTTATATAGGTCGATACAGTAGCCCCTTTTTTTAAATAGTTTTTATAGGTGTTGCTATCTGTTTTGTGTAGCGTGGTTCTACAAGCAAGTCAATGCATTCATTGGGTGGTATCAGAGAGTTGCACGGGTCTGTAAATGCAATGAAAACAATTGGCCACAGCAAATCATTTATATTAAACATGTAATTTTTACTTTTGAATACTTCAGTACAAAGGATGTATTGAATAATTTAAGTGATATATGTGTACACATATAAATCATTAGTCAAAACAGGGCTACATTTGATTTAATTAAAAGGTATAATAAGTGGTAAACTGAAGAGCCGTTTGGGAGCCGAAAGAGCCGGCTCTTCTTGGTGAGCCGAGCCAAATGATCCGGCTCACCAAGAAGAGCCGGAATTCCCATCACTAGTTGACACGGACAACGTTAGCGAACTAGTGCACACTGCCCACTCACTGCTCACCAGCCACGGCCCGACACATGGGGTCACGCCGGCCAATCACAAAGCTTTGATGCGTTCAAGTGCATTATTCTGGCACAGGAAGATTATGTTACAGGACATTAACGATAAAACAGAATATTGTTGTTCTATTTTTAGACACATCTCGCGATCGACTGGGAATCTCCCCGCGATCGACCGGTCGATCGCGATCGACTGGTTGGGCACCCCTGGTGTAATTATTGGCATAAGTAGGCTATATTTTTCCCATCTGCTTTTTGCAGTACAGTAACTAAAGTAGGACTAAGTATACACCGGTAGTTTCTGTGGACCTGTCTGCCCGTTTTGTGAGTGCACTGCGCGCACTTGTGTGGCGGCATTGTTTGGGATGACCTAATTAAAATAGCGTCCCCCCAGTAAAAAAATCCCCACTACACCACTGCTGACAGCGGAGAAAGAAAAGGCAGTGGAGAACTGTGAATGGAGGTTGGAGCACGCTACATGTGACTCGGCACTCTTTTGGGTGGGAGGGTGTCGTTCGCAGCGGATAGAGCTGCCGGCGACGAAGATAGCCAGACAGGAGAGACGTTAGAGTGTCAGGATCGGGAGGCCTGTTACCTCCTATAGATAGTCAGGGCCGGGGTTTTAGGGAGTGCGAGCGATCCCTCCTTACGCACGGCGGTGCCCAAGCAACACGAACACCAGCTGTAGTGACTCAGTTCACGTCGTCCAGCGAAGCCGATCCCCGGGGAGTTGGACGGCGTCCCAAGCGTAGACCCCGGGGGAGGGTCTCGCCAACTGGCGAGTTACGTACACCCATTTATATTGTTGTATGTCTGATTTTAGAAGTATTTTACAGTGTATGGAAGGAGAGCAGCAGGGGAGAGGCTACCACGAATTGGAGCTCTCGCCCTAAATTGTTGGTTGGGTCATTGCAGTGTGTGTGTGTTCATTTTGCCTAATTGTGTGCCTCCGGCAGAGGGTGTTTGCATGCCGTGTTCTTGGTGTGGTGTGCCGCGTTAAACGCTAGTAAAACTAGCCCTGCTGAAGTGTATTTAAAGGTGGACTCCACAGTCTAGTGGGGGTTTCTGGTGCCCCGTGGACTCGCTTCCTCTTGTTCTCTCCTCTCCTCTTATCAATTAACTGTGTTGTTAAAATAAAGATGGTCCTATATTTTGTACAAAGCTGCCTCTGTATTTATTGGAAGGTTCTGACAAAGTGGTAGTGGTTTCTGCCACATCTGAGCGAATCCAACATATATTACACTGGTGGCAGTGGTGGGATATAACAGGGAAATGTCAGACCCGGAAAATAATCCACCGAGACCTGCAGAGGCAGGTGCGAGTCAGCCACACGCTGCCCCTTTGTATAATGGAAATGGCCGGGCTGTGACTCCGCGGCCAATCTTTATGCCTGAAACTTTTACTGGTAACACAACAGGACGACAATGGTCAGATTGCGCTGAACAGTTTGAAATGGCTGCTGATGTTAATAATTGGGATGAACCATTAAGACTAAAATTCATGAGTCTCCTTCTGTCAGGCAGGGCACGTGAAGTTTACAGTGGGTTGTCAGCAACGGCTAAAGTTAACTATATCTTGTTGAAAGAAGCGATGGGAAGATGTTTGGACCTGTGTGATAGCGACGACTGGAACAGGGCTACATTCTCTTCACGCCGGCGGTTACATAATGAAACTATGCGAGAATTTGGCATTGCGCTGCGGCGGTTGGTTGTTAGAGCGTATCCCACGGCAGACCTTAACACACAAGATCTGTTGGCCAAAGACCATTTTGTTGCACAGGTGGGAGGTGGAGATTTGCGCGTTAGCCTTCGCAGCGCCAAGTCTGCTACACTGGATGATGCTATTAATCTTGCAGCCGAACTTGACCTTATCAGAGGCTTAGAGAGTGGTTACACAGCCCCGGATGCTAGAGTGCGCGTGGTTAAGGAGAAATCTGCCAGTGATGAGCGGGTTGATGCACTTTTGTGGGTTGTAGAGGGTTTGCGACAGGAAGTTAAATCACTAAAAGTTTCAGTACAGGCTCTAGTGGACCCAATGCAAGCTGTCCCTGTAACACCAGGGGTAGGCCCCTCCCCTCACATAGGTCAAACACGTGTTCCTGCACCCAAGCAGGATGTTGAGCGAATGAAAGGATGTTGGGAGTGTGGCTGTAATCGTCACATACGGCGGGACTGTCCTTATCTACAGGGAAACTAGAGGGGGCGTGCATAGAGGTTCAAATGTCCGCCCCCCCTGCTTTATCCACTGAGGTCCCTGATAGCCCAAAGGGTGGTTCTGGCTATCTTAAAGCTAAAATAGGTGGGTTTGACTGTCATGTACTTGTAGATACTGGAGCCTCGTGCTCTATAATTCCTAAGCAGCTGTGGCTTTCTGTTATTAAAGGAGGGTGTGATTTGGGGAGTTATACAGGCAGGGCTACGGCAGCAAATGGTGGGGGCATGCATATTGTGGGGTGCTGGCAGACTATATGTCAATTTGATTCCCTTGCGCTTGTTGCAGAGTTTTTAGTCTCCGATATTCCCTCAGAAGAGATCCTGCTTGGGTTTGATTTCTTATCGCAATATGGAGCTGTGGTTGATCTAGGGAAAAATACTTGCTAGATTATGGGCAAGCAATTTCCCCTGGTTCACCCATCATTAAAGCCTCAAGTAGTTACTGTGCAGTCTGATACCATTGTTCCCCCACGTAGCGAGGCCATCATTTGGGGTCAGGTCCAAAGTGGGTGGGGGGATTATGCGGAAGGGATGCTGGAACCCTTCACCTCTCTCCCTCGACACTGACATATTGGTAGCCCGAGTGGTTTGCAAAGTTGAACAGGGCCTGCTGCCAGTACGCGTTATCAATGTAAACAATGAAGTGCGAACATTAAAGAAGGGCATGAAAGTGGGCGCGCTATTCACCGACATTGAGGTGGGGGATGAAGTGAAGCAGTGCGAAGACGGTGATAGCGGAGACGTACATCAGTCTTTGACAGTAGACATGCTTATGAAACAGTTTGGGGTGGAAGAGAAGGGCTTTTCCCCTGGGGAGCTTAGTGCAATCAGACAGTTACTGCACCACAACACCTCTGTGTTTAGTCGTGGGGAGACTGATTTAGGCAGGACTCCCTTGATCTTGCATGAGATTGACACAGGAGATGCCAAGCCTGTTAAGATGCACCCACGAAGAATTCCCCTCCACTTACAGCAAGAAGTAACTGAAAATGTAAAGCAAATGCTGGACAATGGTATTGTTCGTCCTTCCTGTAGTCCATGGGCAGCACCTCTGGTGCTAGTGAAAAAGAAGCAAGGGGGGCTTCGGTTCTGTGTTGATTATCGGAAACTCAATGATGTTACTAGAAAGGATGCCTACCTCCTTCCCAGAATTGACGATGACTTGGATAGTCTTAGTCATGCTTGTTGGTTTTCCACACTGGATTTGGTGAGTGGCTATTGGCAGGTGGAAGTAGATCCTAAAGATCGCCACAAGATTGCTTTCATCACACGCCAGGGGCTGTTTGAGTTCAATGTCCTGAGTTTTGGTCTTTGTAATGCACCCAGTACTTTCCAGAGGTTGATGGACTTGATCCTCGCAGACTTGGAGTGGACTACTTGTTTGGTTTACTTGGATGACATTATTGTGTTTGGCCGGACTTTTCAGGAGCATCTGACACGCCTGGATGGCGTGCTCCAGAAGCTCCGGCAGGCCAATCTTAAAGTGAAACCATCCAAGTGTAACTTGTTCTCCATGCAGGTCCATTACCTCGGCCATGTCATATCTGCAGGGGGGGTGATGCCAGACCCTGCTAAGATAGAAGCAGTTAGGGGGTGGCCTGTTCCAAAAAAACAGACTGAGGTTCAAAGTTTTTTGGGGCTAGCCTCGTACTATAGGCGTTTCGTAAAAGGTTTTGCGGACATCGCTCGCCCCTTGCATCAGCTCACAGAGAAAGGGAAGCGTTTCCGATGGAGTGAGGACTGTCAGAGTAATTTTGACCGACTTAAGGCTAGTCTGATTACGACCCCTGTGTTGGCGTATCCAGTGCTGGAATTGGGCCGGTACTCACCGGTACGCAGTACCGGCACTTCTGGTTCTGACCCATGGAGTACCGGCACTTCTTGCTCAGTACCGGCATGCTGGCGGTACTCCGGTACTCATGCACCGTGCCAGTACTCAACACTCTCCCGCCGTTCTTATTATACATCCATATATATATATACAGCCGCCCGGTACTCAGTAGATGCGTCATGAGGTGCCGAACGGACATTCTCATCGCTCTAACCGCTGGAGTTTCACAGCGGCTGTCAGCTGTTTACTCCTGTCATTCAAACAGAACGTGCTGGAGAGGGGGTGGGGCTTATCTTCTCCATGTAAATACTGTGGTGGAAACGACTATGTCAAAATTAACCTATTTGACCGTGATTTAATAGTAATACACGTTTCAAAATAATAATAATAATAATGCCGAAGTAACAACATACTGAAAACTGTTAGTAAAACCATGTTTTAATGCTTTACAATTTACATACCTAGATGCACGTGTGTTGTGTTTATGCAGTGCAACTCCACCCAGTGGGTGGCTATCACGTCACAAATTAGCATTTCTAAAATGTTAGTGTGGATTAATAAAAGTGCAAAAAGACAGCGGTTGTCGCCGGAAGAAACTTCAAATACAGAGAATGCTGTGCCTGTGTTGGAAATTGTGTCTGATGGGGAGCTTTCTTTGGTTGATCCTCCTGCTCCAAGTTCTAGTGCATTAGCATTAGCACTAGCTCCGCCGCCTCCTCCAGAGCCTCTAACGTTAGCTGCTGCTGCTGGCGCAACTGCCACCACCAACACCGGGCAAAGCGACGCACCTGACTGCTGGACAACGGACCAGGTGCAATATTTTTGCAAGACCAATGCATGGCTCCTTCTTAAAGATAAGAAGCTAGGATGTCGGATATGCAGAGATGTCAAATCTTTGGGAATACACACTGGACAAGGACTGAAACTGTCAACTGAATGGGGTGAGTGTGCAGTGTCTCATTTCGGTGTTGACAAGGGCAAACAACAAGCTAGCCTGAGAAAAAAAATCAAAGAACATAAAGAATCACAAGCCCATGTAAAAGCTGCTGACATCCTTACATCTGCTTCACGTGAAACTATTCAACATCAAGTGCAGTCTATGCATAAATCTGAATTAGACACCACTATCAGAGTTTTTCGAACGGCATATAAAATTGGCAAACATAGCCGGCCATTCACAGACATGCCAATTGATTTGAATGTACAGAAACTGAATGGGCTGAACGTGGACAGGGTTTTGCACTCCAATAAAAC
Organism: Gymnodraco acuticeps; assembly: GCF_902827175.1. Taxonomy (NCBI): domain Eukaryota; kingdom Metazoa; phylum Chordata; class Actinopteri; order Perciformes; family Bathydraconidae; genus Gymnodraco; species Gymnodraco acuticeps. The sequence goes on from NW_022990271.1 coordinate 5,789,370, forward strand.
CTGTGGCGAAATCATCGACCACATAGCTCATGAGCTGAAGAAAAAAATGGCAAAAGACATTACAGAAAACCAAAGAAAACTCTGTGTTTTGGTCGATGAATCTACCACTATTAGTGGTAAAACGGTGCTTGTTGTGTGTCTACGCTCAGCATTAGCTGATGCTGAGCCCGGAACGTTTTTTTGGGAGCTGATCGAGTTGGATGGAACAACGGCTGATGACATCACAAAGGCGTTAATGGAGTGTCTTGGAAGAGATTTTAACGAGGACTTTTTAGGTCAGTGTTTCGTTTCTTTTGCATGTGATGGGGCTTCAGTCATGCTAGGGAAGAGAACAGGCGTTGCTACCCAGTTGTGTAGTAAATTCCCAAGCCTGTTTGTGTGGCACTGCTCCAATCATCGTCTAGAGCTGGCAATTGGGGATGTGGTCAAGGAGGTCTCAGGGCTCAATCATTTCCAGATCTTTTTTGACAAACTCTATTCCTTGTTCCATGCCTCCCCCAAAAATCAGAGGCAGTTAGCGCAGTGTGCGCAAGCAGTCGGACAGCGTCTCCTGGTGATAGGGCGTGTTTTGTCCATCCGCTGGGTGGCTTCAAGTGAAAGGAGCGTCAGAGCAGTCTGGGAAAACTACCGAGTGCTTCATGATCACTTCACAAATGCTGCAAACGACACGAGCAGGGATTCCAGAGACAGAGCAAAGTACAAGGGCCTGGATGATGTGCTCACATCTGCAACGTTTGTCAGCAATCTGGGACTGATGTACGATGCGCTCACAGAGCTCAGCGACCTCTCTCGGCGACTCCAAAAAAGAGAGATGACACTGCCTACAGCAGATAGGCTCTTAACTCGAGAAATACGAGTTTTTGAATCCATGGTCACCATGCCTGGCCCACACATGACTACAGTTCATACAGCTCTAGCTGAGAAGTCCTTCAAGGGTGTTGCCCTGCGTGAGAATGGCAGGCTTGTACAGATTCATGCAGGTCAGTTTTTCCGCAGTATGGTAGAGAATCTGAGACACAGAATGACTTCCACAACCTCCTCTCATGTCAGCACAAGAGAAATCCCATTACATGGCCGGGAGGCCCGGGACAATCAGCTAATCCAGGACATGAAAGTTATCCATCCTGGAAGTTGGCCTGAAGAGGAGTTAGACGTACAGTATGGGGACGTAGAGGTGCTACGTTTGTGCGAAGTGCTGAAAGTGGACAGAAGAGAGACTGTTCAGGGCTTTCGCGAATACAAGGAAACCAGGGCATCCCGTACACCTGCTGCCATGGAGCCTCTACTGAAAGCAGTCCGAACCATCGCTGTCTCCACTAGTGAGTGTGAGCGGGCATTCAGCTGCATGAACGATATCCTTACTGCAAAAAGGAATGCTCTCTCTGTCAGCCGACTGTCCAGCCTGGTTTTCATTAAATGTAATGGACCATCACTAGGACAGTTCAATCCGGCAGAGATGGGGACTCGAGTCTGTGACTCGGACTCGAGTCGCACTTAAGTCGCACACACAGAGACTTCAGACTTGACTTGGACTCCTGCTCAAAAGACTTCGGACTCGACTTGGACTCGTGTTTTGGGACTCGTGAACAATCATTGTGTTTTCTATTTTTGGCGTATTAAAGGTGGGGTAGGTAAGTTTGAGAAACCGGCTCGAGATCGCTAGAATTTGAAAATACACAACCGGAGAAAATCTGCCACTTCCTCACAGAGCCCCTCCTCCAACACACACTAATGCGCACATGACCAATGAGGGCAAAGATAAGTTTGTGCCCCGATGGAAGGCTGACAGGCAGGTAGGCCATCCAGTTACTTTAGCCGGGCCGGCTATCGGGATGTTAAGAGCATTCCATGGATTATAACAAAAAGTGTATCTCGAGCCGGTTTCTCAAACTTACCTACCCCACCTTTAACATTAACATTAACATCATGGTAACACCATGGCGACCGGCGGCACACCTGCAGCTGTACCGCTTGTAATTAGGTTCAACTATAAAAACTTCGAACAAAACGCCGGCGGCACCAACAAAAGGAGCGCACACTGCAAAGTCTGCAATATTAAAATCAAGGATGCTGTTCATCAGGCACTTGAAAACTCACCCGGAGAGGTCAGTCACATTAACGCATATGGACGGTTAGCAAACATGTTTAGCTCAGCATCAGCTATGTAATGTTAACTTAGCTTGCTACGAGCTTTGTAACTGAATATTTGAAAAGATGAGTGAATGTTTGATTGTCACACTTGTTTGCGTTGAGTGGCGTTGACATCCAACTCTTGACATGACATAAAAAAGGTCGGTACCGTTAATCATTACGTTCCGCTGCCACCATCTACTGGCTAACGTTAAACGTAGAAAAATACATAGTTACATACATAAATACATCTGTCGGTTTATAGGCAGGTTACAGGTTTATTGTTGACCACGTAACGTTAATGTTACAGGTTTATCAGGTTACCATTACACTGGGTTTGAGTGAGAGGATAGAGGAATATGTTTATTTATAGTAGACTTAAAAGATGTAATTAGAGACACAGTGTAATTAAACAATACGGTTGCAGAGGTCACATTTTAACATTTTTGTCCACTGGCCAAATGGCTAGCCTAGTGAATGTTGAAATGTTACCAGCCACTCAATAGATTGCCATTGTTATTTTTGGCTGGTGCGTGCAACATACAGTACCAGCCACTTGCATGATTGACCAGCATTTGGCTGGTAAATGGTGTTAATGGTAGATATATCTTTTGGAACAGGTCATGTTTTAATATCACCAGTTCAGTATATTTCAGATAATATTGCAGCAATAGTTTTTTAGTTGCAAATGGCACAGAACAAATGTTTACTTTTAAGTACTTTTAACACAGTTTCCCTGCGGGGGATTAATAAAGTATTTGTGATACTGATTTCTGATTCTGAAGTGTTTTGCTTATAAGTTGTTTGCATTTAGCTAAACTGTGATGTGTTTCCTCATATTGCATTGCAATAGCCTGTTTAAAGTGATCATATAACAAACAACTAATCAGTACTGATACTGTATGCTAATAGATATAGGAGTGATAATAATACAGTAAATGCTTTGAATTTCTTAGATATAGCTGTGCAGTATTCTTAACAGACAGGATAGCAGCAGACAATAGAAGGCTTATTACAACCAGAAGAGACATGAGACTTTTATTTTTTAGAGACTTGAGACTTGACTTGGACTCGTGACCAAAGACTTGAGACTTGATCAAGTCTCACCCCACAAATACTTGAGACTTGACTTGGACTCGTGACCAAAGACTTGAGACTTGACTTGGACTTGCAAAAAAAGACTTGTGAACATCTCTGCAATCCGGAACAGTATGTGAGGTCCTGGCTGGCAAAGGGAAGGAGAAGTGCTGATGAAAGAGCCTGTCCAGCTCCAGCCCCTGATACTGATGTCCCCAAGGCCTTCTGGAGCCTTTTCTAACAATGTGAAGTATATTGCAAAGCAGCTCACCCAGTGAGAAGACTTTTGGCATAATGTGCCGATTTGTACAGATCCTGGAGATAGAAGGACTTCAGACCAACCAGGGAGTTATCTGATCAGCTTGGTGTTCAATGTAACTCTTTACCATGGCTCAGACTTTGTTACTTGCAGTTACAGTTTCTCATTTTAGATTGTGCAAATTTTGCATTTGTTTTTACATGTTCTTTGTTCATGCTCTTTATCATTTTTCTGAGTTGGAAAGTTAGATTGCATCATAGTTTACTTTATACATATTTGTATTCTTCAGTGGTGAAGTATATTGCAAAGCAGCTCAGCCATGTGAGAAGACTTTTGGCACTTTTTCGTTTTTCGTTTTCTGAGTTGGAAAGTTAGATTGCATTCAAAATGTACAGAAATACTTAATTTTGTTAAAGCTTTTTATAAAAAATGCTTCTGACCAGAGCTTTGTTTCCTTGTCATTAATGTTGAACACCACCAGAGGGGCTCTCACCTGAAAGGTCTCTGCTTCATGTGTCTTCAGCAGAAGATCTAGACTTTGATTGCTATATTTTCAGTTAATATTGACCTTACTGAGCTTTAGCCATATCCGCTGCCTATCATAAAAAATGTTAAGTACAGTGAACCTTTCTAAAATATACAGTAGTAAAGAGACAAACCCACCAGCATTATAGTAGCCAAATTCTTGTTTGTGGGCTGTATATATAAAATTGACTTGAAAAAGTTGCTGATTTTAGAGTACTGGCACCTTTTTCATTCCAATTCAAGCACTGGGCGTATCCTGACCCCAGTAAACCGTTTACCTTGGATACAGATGCAAGTGATGTTGGAATTGGGGCAGTGTTGTCTCAGGAGGAGGGAGGGCTAGAGCGAGTTATTGCATATGCTAGCAGGGACCTTACAAAGCAAGAATGTAAATATGCAACTACCAAAAAGGAGCTGTTGAGTATGGTGACCTTTACAAAGCACTTTAAACACTATTTGTTAGGTAAAGAGTTTGTTTTGCGAACCGACCATAATTATTTGCGTTGGTTGCACAATTTTCAGGGCTTGGAGGGACAGTTGGCTCGCTGGATTGAACAGCTAGCACATTTTCAATACAAGATCATCCATCGTCCAGGCAAGCTCCACAGTAATGCTGATGCTCTTTCCAGGCTACCAGCTTTTCTAGAAAAAATTCCACATTGTGATCAGAATCCCTCACAGGGAAGCATAAGCATGGTAACCCAAAATGTGGGTGCAGTACAAGAGACCTCCTCGGCTTCAGTGCCATGTCAGGCAGAAGAGATGGATGAATTGGCTCAGGCCCAAATGGATGACACCGATTTGCGGCGGATAATTGACTGTAAAAAGCAGGCTGACAGTCGTATGCCAGAAGACCCTGAACTTCAGAGATATTCCCCTGTGTGGAATCAGCTTCAAATGCAGGGGTCTAGACTAGTGAGAATTCCACCTTTATACTCTGATGCTGCGTCGCAAGTGCAAGTCATCCTGCCTCGGTCCATGGTGCCGAAAGTTTTGGAACAGCTGCACAATGTTTCTACTGGAGGTCATTTGGGGGTGCAGAAACTCCAGGGAAAGGTTAAGGACCGCTTTTATTGGCCAGGATGGTTTAGAGATGTTACAGTATGGGTCAAGGAATGTGTGGATTGTGCTTCGCGTAAGACTTCAGGAAGGCTGCCATGTGCTCCGTTACAGCCATCAGTTATGGCTAGACCATTTGAACGGGTGGCACTTGATATCCTTGGTCCTCTCCCAGAGATGGCTAGTAAAAATAAGTACATTCTGGTTGTTGGTGATTATTTTTCAAAGTGGACAGAGGCTTTCCCACTCCCCAATCAGGAAGCACGCACCATTGCCAAGGTTTTGGCAGAAGCATGGATTTGTCGCTTTGGTGCCCCACGCAGTATCCACTCAGACCAAGGACGCAACTTTGAGTCCACACTCTTTAAGGAATTATGTGAACTGTTGCATATCCATAAGTCCCGCACATCCCCATACCATCCCCAGTCGGATGGGTTGATTGAGCGTTTTAAATTGTTCTCTTTTGTCTATGCTGGCCCTGTTTGTGGAAGATAATCAGTTAAACTGGGACACTCTTTTGCCTTATGTGATGTTGGCTTACCGCAGCAGTGTACATGCTAGTACCTCCTTCACTCCATATCAGGTCTTATTTGGACGGGAAATTGTCTTGCCTGTTGACATCATGCTAAATGTGGACAACCAAAGGTCATTTGCCTCAGTGAATGAGTATGTGTCTAAACTGAGGGAGACATTGTCTACTGTAATAGAGGCAGTAAATAAGCACCAGGCTAAGGCATCAGAACGACAGAAAACATCCTATGACTTCAGGGCTAATTTCCAATATTATTCTGAGGGGGAATTGGTCTGGGTGCGGAATAAGGCTAAGAAGCGTGGGTTGTCTCCGAAATTGCAGAGGAGGTACAAGGGTCCATTTAGAGTGGTGGATAGGGTGACCGAAGTGCTTTTTAGGCTTGTTTCAGTAGAGGGGGGTCCAGAGGGTGTTGTCCATTTCAATCGACTTAAGCCCTTTACCTCTTCTTTAACAGCACCATCACCTCCAGCTTCTGGGTCCAGAGTCGAGGGACAGATGAGTCTCCAAGCGGTGACTAGTCGGCGTCCTCGGGTCCAGTTCGGTGCCAGTTGGGTCCACTTTCGCCAGCCCACCCTGGAGGCCCCGGCAGGAGGGAGGACACCACTAACAAGTCTGGAGGATTGTAGGAGCCTCGCAAGGAGGGACCAGCCTCTCTTTCCGGGGGCCTGCCTGGTCCCCCAGCGACGTCAGACGCGGTGGCTGTGTCTGAGTCTCCAAGGGAAGAGTCGGTAGCACCGTCGACAAGGGGTGGACGTTCGGGCCGACAGCGGAAGCTACCGGTGTGGTCTCGAGATTACGAGATGGCACCGTAGTGACTCGAGGACGAGTCTTTTTGGACAAAAGGGGGGAAAGTGTGACGTGAATGCGCCTGCATGGGCACTGATTAACTGAACTGAAACAGGTGTGTTAATCAGCGGAGGAACTCACAGCTGGGAAACTGACAGCGGAGAGAGAAAAGGCAGTGGAGAACTGTGAATGGAGGTTGGAGGACGCTACATGTGACTCGGCACTCTTTTGGGTGGGAGGGTTGTTTAGCTGTTTAAATGAAAACAGAGGAGCGACATTTCGCCGACAACTGCACCGAGCACTTGACTTTATGCAGGCAGCCAGACAGTGGGACATTGTACGAAAAGTCAGCATACTCAGCACGGATAGTGCGCGCAAAATGATTACAGCGTCCAGGCAGCACCCGTTCGAGCATATGCCTTGAGTTGCACATAGCTCCAACGATCCTCCACCACACACACACACACACACACACACACACACACACACACACACACACACACACACACACACACACACACACACACACACACACACACACACACACACACACACACACACACACACACACACACACACACACACACACACACACACACACACACACACACACACACACACACACACACACACACACACACACACACACACACACACACACACACACACACACACACACACACACACACACACACACACACACACACACACACACACACACACACACACACACACACACACACACACACACACACACACACAACCGGTGTATACTTAGTCCTACTTTAGTTACTGTACTGCAAAAAGCAGACGGGAAAAATATAGCCTACTTATGCCAATAATTACACCATTGAATTTGGACTTGAACTTATTCTGATTAGGCCTAGCTACATTGCAAATAAGCAGACAGCGCTGCTTTTCACACACACACACACACACACACACACACACACACACACACACACACACACACACACACACACACACACACACACACACACACACACACACACACACACACACACACACACACACACACACACACACACACACACACACACACACACACACACACACACACACACACACACACACACACACACACACACACACACACACACACACACACACACACACACACACACACACACACACACACACACACACACACACACACACACACACACACTAAATATTTTAATCGACTGACAGCCCTAAAAATAACACAACCTTTTCTTTCCTGATTATGTCGGAATCAACTGAACAAATTTGCCTTTCTAAAGTCACGCTGCTAGCTTGCTCAGTGCAATGAAAATGCAATTTTAAGTCAGGTCTGCAGAATCATGTGACTGTGTAGTTTTCACAACCCTAAACCCAACTTGATTCTGGTTCTTGGACCAGGGTGTCCAACCTTTTCCAGAACAATATCACTGTGCAGCATCTCTCACAACAATAACCACCTGAATCAACTACATTATGATTATTAATCACCCTGAACGTATATCTTGCTGTCCTGATGTCGACAGATGATTTAAAAGAGTGATTTATTTCCGTTTGCATTTTGTTTCTGACTGTTAAGCTTGACCCACCATCTGTGATATGTTTTGGACCACACCACATATTTAAATGCATTTTCCATGCCTATTCAATGTATTCAAAACAGCTGAAGACTTTTGTTATTTCAATGAGCAAGACAGACCTGGAGCAGCAGGACATTTCCTCCTATTACAGAAAGTTCTCGCCTCCGAATGGTTAGCTGGAAATGGGTTTAAAAAGGGCAAAATACTTTCCTGTTGAGTTCATTTTAAACATCTAATAAAGTCTTCACACTGACATGGCAGCATTTCATCTGCACATTTGATGGACAGGGTCATGTGGCAAATGTCTGGCTGCTGCATGTCAGTGTGTGAACTGTGGAGCTGGAATGCAACAGAGTCTGGATGGTAACGGGACACTTCTGGTGAAGAAGAAATTAATGCAAACATCTGGAGTTTGAACAGGTGTTGACCGAATTCTGAGTCTTAATCTGATTTATCCCTGTGTTTCTCTATTTGTTTGAGTTCTCAGAGTTTATACCCACCAGCTCTGTCACTCTGTAGATATAGACTTTTCCCTTCTCCATGCCTCCACTGAAGAACATGGGTGCTGCCACCAAGAGGTTGTCTGTTATACCGTCTCCATCAATGTCCAAGGGTGCGATCTCACTGCCATAGTAGGAGCCAATCTGAAAAAGACGTACAGTGCATGTATGAAATTCTGAAATCAGTAATAAATCAGCCGGATCATTGGCAATCGGTTCCATTCTTGTGTGAGCATCTTTGTGAGTTTGTCCATGGCTAATCTTCTAAAACAAAGGATCGCCAAGCATTACATTTTTTGTGATTATTTGTAGTTGCATGCTAATGGTTGCGGTGATTCAGTCTAAAAAATATCTTGCGTGTTTGATACTGCTATTGTCTCCTTACTATGTCAATAACTGGTTTATTTCAACCAAACCAAAGTGTTTGTTTATGGCTATTTGTATCTGTTAATTAAACAGTTGAATAATTCTTAATATCTTATTTTGTGAGTCTATGTTTATTTATAGTATAAAGAGTCAGACACACCTGGCAGAGATCTGCACTCTATTTTCTTAAAAGCAATCATTCAACTAGGTGATGAAACTCTTGGCTTCTTCTAAACTGTTTGTTAATCTGATTTACTGATGATTTGGAGTTGCTTTTAAACATTCAAACTGTAAGCGAATAGGGGTCTGTGTTGTGTCCCTGCAAGTGGTCATTGATTTTGTATCTATGCTCAGACTGTGAGAGCTGTTTGGAAGATCAGTCACTGGAGAAAGATGGAACATCATCTATTGGTTTTCAGATTAGAAACATCTGCCTATAAAAAAGCTCTTTTCTCAAAAGTCGCTGGATCAAGAAACTTTTCGGCAAAGAAACATCTGCTGCTCTGGATGAGCTGTTGCTGACAAGGTACATTGTAAGCTGCTGCCGAATCACTTCAGGCCTGCAGCTTGTGAAGAGTTGCCAGTTATGAGTGTAGCGGACATGAACACACAGAGCCACATTTCCTTCAAATGATGATTATTTTTAAACTCTCTTAACTTGGATAGTGCAATTAAATCCCAACACATGATTTGCTGAATACCCAATTCTTTATTTCTCTAACCTGTGCGCTTTTCTCTCTTCTAAAACTTTGTTTTCAGGATCTTAAATCCTTTCATGACATAAAATACAGTTTGCTATTGATCAACACTGAAAATGTGTGTGCCAAAATTCACCAACGTTGAAATTGACAGATATTTTTCCATAAAAAAATTCAATTCAAAATAATAGATGTTTAAAAATACTGCTCAACTGGACCTAATTTATTTCTTGCGAATATTATTATTATTTTCCTGCTCCACTATGGAGTTCAACAAGGTCAGATGTTTGTGCCCCCCAGTGGTAGTAACAAAATAAAACAAAGAGGCAGAAATGCTATCGGCTGAGAGTAATGCGAACACTATGTGTTATGGTTTGGGAAAGGTAGGACCCAAAAGCAGACTACAAAAAAAAGGTAAGTTGATCTAGAAAAACAAAAGCGAGCTTTATTTTAAAAGCTGATTGCAAAAACACAAAGGAAGCACAAGGAAGATATAATACAAAAAAGCTGACGAAGACTGACATGGAGGGAGACGGGAAAAACAGTTACGTATTGTAACCCTAGTTATATAAGTACAGGCGGAGCCCTCTACTGGACTCTATGGGTACTACTCTCTATCATGCTGTGCGTGCTTTCACCTACTGAGTTTACGTAAACGTAGCCGGCCAATCGGGGCGAGCCTACCTGAATGCGCGCGCAGGCCCACAGTATATAAAGGCGGCTACACCCGCCGCCCACTATCTTATACACTCTTCAGCGAGCGGACTAGGAAAGACAGGGCCCCCAGGTAGAGGGCTATGCCTGTGCTTATATAACTAGGGTTACAATACGTAACCCCCTGTTATATTTCACACAGGCTCCGCCCTCTACTGGACTCTATGGGTACAGTGGGCGGAGCCCCGATGTATACACACCCTGTCATCCAACAACATCGACCCACCACACCGTCCCTGACCGGCTTTTGGCTAAGATCCATTGCATCCCCACTTCCTCCCATCCGGTTGTAACCGTAGAGAAGTTGGGGCCGCAATTTGGATAAGGCACACTCACACACGCTTACCTCGTGTAGAGTGTGCATGGAAAAGATCTGTGCGGAGACTCGGGAGACATGGTGCGCTGATTGCGCACCATGAACTCCCGAGTCCCTCAGGAGCATGGGAAAACACAAGTGCTTTATGTCCAGGGGGGGGGGGGGGGGGGTCAGACACCTGCTGACCCACAGCCACCCCCTCCTCTCACCAGTCATGCGTTGCCTTGGCAAGCACAGACGACGAGAAGGAGCCAGACATGTCCAGGAGATAACATTTTATGATGGAGCCTGGCGTAGACAAAGACGCCGACGTGCATATATCTTCTACACTCACGCTGCTGAATAAGGCTGTTTGACACAGCCCGTGTAGAATGCGCACGGACCCCAGTCGGGAGGGCTCTCCTCGCCCGTCCATAGGCATGTGTAATGCACCCGCATAGCCATCCTGTTAGGCGCTTCTTGGAGAGAGCTTTTCTAGCCACACCATCCCCAAAGCACACAAACAGCTGTTCAGTGCGTCTAATGGCAGCCGTGCGCTCTACATAACATGCTAGCGCACGCACTGGGCAGAGGAGGTGCAGTTTAGCCTCCCTGGCCTCAATATGGGGTGGAAGATTAAAGCCACCTAACTGAATAGCCCTTGACCTGAACGAACTCCTTAGGCTCTTAGGAGTAAAGGAGGAGTTCGGTCTGAGTGTCGCCCCGCTACGGTCACCCTGGATCAAAAGGCAGCTTGGGTGCACTGACAGAGCGGTCAGCTCGGACACTCTTTTGGCCGAAGTCAAGGCAAGTAGCAATGCTGTCTTCCATGACAGTGCTTTCAGGGAGGAGAGCTCCAGGGGCTCAAATGGTTCTGTGACCAGAGCCTCGAGCACCAATGGCAGGTCCCACTGTGGGGCGGAGGCGTGCACTACTGGGCGCTGCCTCCTGACCCCCTGCAAAAACCGCGACATAAGCGTCTGACTGAAGGCTGACCTGCCTCCAAATCCCTCATGGCAGGACGAAATGGCTGCTGCATACACCTTAATTGTGGAATGAGCCAGCCCCCTGTCCACCAGTATCTGTAAGTAGGTAAGAATAGAGCCCAACGTCCACGACAGAGGCTCTAGACTCCTTCCTTCACACCATCGCTGGAATCCCGCCCACTTTGGCCTGTAACAGGCTGTGGTGGATTCTGCTCCTGCTGCTTGGATAGTCCTAATAACGTTGTCAGACAGCCCCACCTGTCTCAGCCTGTCCCTCTCAGGAGCCAAGCCTGGAGAGGTTGGCCCAGAGTGGGTAACGCCCCTATTGCCCCTGCTTCCTGAGACAGCGCTCCCCAGACCTGAGGAATAGCCCAGGGCTGGCCCACCATCATCTGTGTTACCCCGCGTACCACGGCGCCAGGCGGCGATCTGGGGCCACTATGATGACTGACAGCTGCTCCCGCCTCACCCTATCCAGAAGGGGGGGGGGGGGGGGGGGGGATAAGGTGCAGCAGTGGAAAGGCGTAAAGCAGCTTCCTTGGCCATGGCTCGTGTACAAATGCGTCCACCCCCAAGGGCGGATTGTCCCACCGGGCCAGGGAGAACCACAGGGCACAGTGGCTGTTGCGCCGATTGGCGAACAGGTCCGCCTCTGCTCTCCCGAACTGAGTCCAGAACTGCTTCACCACCTCCGGGTGAAGCCTCCACTCGTCTGGCAGGGGTCCGCCTCTTGACATGAGGTCGGCCCCCCCCGTTCTCCCGTCCCGGGATGTGCAGGGCCCTTAGAGACAACACAATCTGTGAAACCCACAACCACAGGTTCTCTGCCGCGGTCAACAAGGCTATTGAGCGGACTCCGCCTTGCCTGTTGATGTACGCCACTGTGTTGCGGTTGTCGCTCCTCACTAGCACATGTTTGCCCTGTATTAAGGGTTTGAAGTGCTGTAGGACCAGCATCACTGCTTGCAGCTCCAGAAGGTTGCTGTGCCGAGCCTCTGTCAGAGGCCAGCAACCACCTACAGCTCTCTCTAGGCACGTCCCCCCCCATCCTGTCACTGAAGCGTCTGTAAAGACTGTGATATAGGAGGTCACTTGCCCCAGTGGAGCTCCCCTCCGCAGATTCTCTGGGGACCCCCAGAATCGGAGGTTGCTCTCTACTGAGGGGGGGATGATCATCAGACGTAGTTTGTGTCTTGAGATCTAAACAAAGGCCGGTAAGCCACCTCTGTATGCGACGTGCATGTAGGAGTCCGAGTGGCACTACGGAGTGAGCAGCCGTCATGAGACCCAAAGTCTGCATGATGATCAAAGCTGTCACCGTCGCCCCCTGACACAGCCTGCAGACTGCCCGCAGCAGGGATGCCTGTCTGCTTTCTGTCAGGGTGGCACGTAGTCTGCCTGCATCGAGCATCACCCCCAGATATTCTACCTGCTGGTGAGGTATGGGGGAGCTCTTCTTCCAATTGACCGCAACTCTTTTTCAACCCAACTTGGTTAGGTGTAGGATCAATTGGGCTGTGTGAAACATTGCCCATTCCCTGGACCTGGCCATGACTATGAGGTCGCCCAGATAAAAGAACACCCTCATGTCATGGTCCCGCAGCGGTTGCAGCGCCGTAGCGTGCGTGGGGATAGGGAGTAGCCGAACGTCAGTCTGTTGTAGGCTACCCCCTGGAAGGCAAAACGCAAATACTTTCTGCGTTTTAGAGCAATTTCGCCATGAAAGTAAGCGTTCTTCAGGTCGATGGTTGTGAACCAATCGCCTGGCTGCACCAGTCCCAGTAACTGTTTCATAGTTAACATATGGAACATCTTGCATGCAATGTGCTGGTGCAGGCATTTGAAGATCCAGAATGGGCCTGAATTTTCCTGTCTTCTTGGGAACCAGGAAGTACAGGGAATAGTGCCCCTTCTCTCTGACTTGAGAGTGCACATGCCGAGAGGAAACCTATCTCCTCCTGGGATGACAGATTTGCTTCTCTCATGCCTCTGAACGGAGGAGGGATGCTACAAAACTGGAGTGAGTAACCCAGTCTCAGTGTTCTGCCCCTCTACTCTGTCAGTACACAGCTTTTGTGGGGCTTCCATTCCCCACAAAACTGTGTTCAGGGGACATGCCAGCAGCTGTGGAGCCAAAGCTAAGAAGCTGTAGAATTCTCTGGTGGCCTACTCCGCTGCCAAACCTTTCCATAAGAAGGGAGTTTTGGCATGGGGGCTGACACAGAAAAGGGCCGATTTTCTACTGAGGTCCTTGAACGCACCGCGGCATGCTCACGTGGGGCCGCGGCTCTGTCCTAATGCCGTCTCTTTGAAACGGACATTATGGTGAAAAGTGGAAATGTGGAGAGAGATGACTCTTACTCTGGGATAAATGCAATCGTTTTCACTGAATGCGTTTCTCACACACACATCCCTCTCTCTTGAACCCGCACAGTGTTTTGACAGCACTTCGGTTTATTCCACTCACGTGCACGCGCCCACCTGCTGGCTCCTATACTGGAGTTTACAGAGGGGGCGGGGAGTGTGGGACAGTGTTATTTCCTCTGGGGATGAGCAAGAAGCAGCCACGCTGCGACTACTCCTCACCCACGTAACCAAGGAGATCGATCCAAAGAGCCCTTCCGTAAACACGGGGGCTCCCGGCCCGGGAGATCAACAACACGGTCCTTTTGGAAAGTGCCATGCGGCGTGATCCCTCACCGGGATATCACACGGCAGACAACGGCGGCGGCCACGATCAAGCTACAAATAATCGCTCTGATCTCATCTCCAGCAATGAGCGAGATTTCCAACACACCCGTGTTTATTTGCAGTCGCCTTGTCACGCGGTAGCGTGGCGGAGCTGTTTTCAGCTCCCTGCCCAGTCTGCTGCCCGCTGGGAGCAGCTGCGCTCCACCGCCATGGTCATCACCTAGGGCGGTGGACCTCCATGGACCGAACCCGGAAGTGCCCGACAACGGCAAACGGAGCCATCCGCCCCGCTGGAATGGCGAACGTGAATGGCACCGCCTTGGCCATATCCTGGTCCCCCAAACACTCTAAGCAGAGGTGGTGGAGACCGGCGCCCGCGATCAAACCAGGGCAGGTGCATGGCCGAGCTTCCAGTAATGGTGAGTCCATTTTTCGTTTCTTCTAATCTTCTAATCTTCGTTCGTTTAACTCTTCGTTTGTCAGCTCGTCTGAAGAGAAAAAGGATAGTGGGCGGCGGGTGTAGCCGCCTTTATATACTGTGGTCCTGCGCGCGCATTCAGGTAGGCTCGCCCCGATTGGCCGGCTACGTTTACGTAAACTCAGTAGGTGAAAGCACGCACAACATGATAGAGAGTAGTACCCATAGAGTCCAGTAGAGGGCGGAGCCTGTGTGAAATATAACAAACAATGAACCGACACTGAACACAGGAAGAGACAAGACTAAATACAGGGAGGGGTAATCACGAGACGAGAAACAGCCGGGGAGGAGAAACACAAGGGCAACAGGTGAACACAATCAGACAATTAGACACACCAGGGAAACTAACGACAGGGAGGAAAACACAGGGAGAAGGACCAGACAAGAAACAAGGAGGAAAACATGACAGGGAGAACAGAACAGCAAAATAACCCCACAACTAGACACAACAAAACTCAAACCCTGACACTATGTGAAAATATGTAAGATGTTACTGCATCATCATCATCATCATCATCATCATCATCATCATCATCATTATTATCACATTAACCCACGCAGAGGAGTTTTAAAGCAGGGATGCAAACTTGTCACCTTTCGGCGAAATTCGCCGTTTTGAATCCAAAATAGGTCGTGTGTGTGATTCATGTAGATCTGCAATACAAAAAAAATTGGGGTATGGGGGGGGGTTTGGGACCCGGAGTAATCTGCGGCCGCGATGATGGTCTAGCTTCAGCAGCTACATTACCTACGGGTGCGTTCGTTAATATTAACTGTGTGGTCCGGAGTCACTGTGGCACAGACTGGACCGCTGGTGAACAGCTGTTAGAACGGGCCGTTCAGGTGTTCAGAGCAGAGCTCCCTGTCGGAGCGGCAGAGCGTGATGTGCACTGAAAAGTGTTTCTGTTGCAATATTACCGTTGAGCTAGCTAACTAGCATACATTGTCACTATCTGCTAACGTTAGCTTTAGCCTTAGTTTTCTAATAGTTTTTTTCATAGGCTATAAACAGAGGTGGTATAAGTATAGATCTTGTACTTGAGTAAAAGTAGAAGCACTCAGATCTTGTACTAGAGTAAAAGTAGAAGTACTCAGATCTTGTACTAGAGTAAAAATAGAAGTACTCAGATCTTGTACTTTAGTAAAAGTATAAGTACTCAAATCTTGTACTTGAATAAAAGTATAAGTACTCAGGTTTGAGTCAAAGTAGAAGTACCAGAGTGTAGGAACAATCCTGCAATCAAAATGTTCCTCCTCAAATAAAAGTACAAAAGTATTATCATCAAAATATAGTTAAAGTAGCGACAGTAAAAGTAGAAGTACTCAGATCTTGTACTTGAGTAAAATAGAAGTACCAGAGTGTAGGAATACTCTGTTACAGTAAAAGTCCTGTATTCAAAATGTTCCTCAAGTAAAAGTATAAAAGTATTAGCATCAAAATATAGTGAAAATAACGCCAGTAAAAGTAGTCATTGTGCAGATTGGTCCATTTCAGAATAATATATATGATATGTTTTATAATGATTGATCATGAAAGTGTTCTCAAAGCTGGTAAAGGTGCAGCTAGTTTGAATGACTTTGTATACTGCAGGGTAGCTTGTGGATTTACTCCAGGTGGAACTAAAGTCTGATTTAACACTTGATTATATTTCACATCATTCATCCAGATCTGTAAAGTAACTAAAGGGATTAAATACCATTTACCTCTGAACTGTAGAGAAGAACAAAGTAGCAAAACATTGAAATACTTAAATAAAGTACAAGTATCTCAAAATTGTACCCAAGTATAGTACTTGAGTTTATGAACTTAGTTACTTTACACCAGTAGCTATAAAGATAGAAAGACTAAGCCTTGCACAGAGGCATGAAAATACATTTTCAAAATGCTCAACAGTGCTGCCAGAATTATAAACTGACTGCTACACAATTAAAATAAATGCTTTTATATATTTCTATTAGATGTGATGCTTTGGCGTTTCTGTTATTATTAACACTGCTGCTTTAGCTGTTCTGACTGCTAAAATCCTCTGTTATTCTTAATTTTAAAGCCGATATTCCGTGGGGTTGGGGGGCTCGGCAGGGGCGGTTCTAAGGGGGGGGGCAGGGGGGGCCAGTTCCCCCCTAACACTGACCTCTGACCCCCCTGTGGCCCCCCTAACAATGCATTTTTTTATTTTTTTTTAAATGTATATTTTCTGGTACTCGGTTTGCCAAAAACCGCAGGATTTTGTTGCTGTAATGCAGTGGTTCTCAAAGTGGGGGGCGCAGAGGCATGACAGGGGGGGTGTGAGAGACCAGGAGAAAAAATGGTTATTAAAAAAAAAAAAAGATATAAAAAACAAACAAAAACAAATCATATTTTGAAAAATTATTGATTCGAAAATAATATGATACAGTACTAATACGCCTGGGTCTCTGTGTTTCATTAAAGCTCGGCTCTGTGTGTGTGTGTGTGGAACAAGCCATTTTGTGTACGTGCGTGAGCGAGAGAGAGAGATAGCGCACCGGTACCGGAGATCGTTGATGTTAGCTTCTGGTGCTAGTGAGCTACGCTAACGGATATAAGGAGTTTTTTTAACAACAAAGTAGAGGAGAGTCCTCTCCTGTGAGACTGAGAGACTCAGTGAGCTAAAGGACTCTCTCAGTGTTATCTCAGTGGGTCTCAAACGTTTTGGTCACCATTAATGTAAACAATTATTTCCGAGGCACACGTTTATATGATCATTATAGTTATAAAAAAATAAGAGAATAAATTAAAAACAGGTATGAAATACTATATGACACTAAAAAATTAATAAAGTTTAAAAGGGGAGTGATTTGTAAAATATCCATAAAGAAATAGTAAATCTGTTTACAGTTCTGTGTTGAGAGATGTATCCATAGATCTCTTCATTTTGCTCTCAAAGTGCACCAGATTGATGCTTTTAACTTCAATATTTAAAAATCTTCCCGGGGGAGCTTGCCCCCGGACCCCCCTATGTGAGGTCCACACACCACCTATAAAAATAGCACTTCACCCCTGCTGATTATCGAGCCTTCATTGTAACAGTCGCGGGTACATTGTGTGTGTGGAGAGTGTTGTAGTAGAAAGTTCCACTGTAGCGCCCGGTACATTAATGGGAAACCCTAAATGTTTCAGCACCCTCTATGAAACGTCAAGCTACCCCACAGCACCCCCAAAATAAATCTCTGGCGTCGCCACTGAGCCTGACTATTTGTGTTGGGGGGGGCCCGACTTTTTTTTTCTCCAAAGGGGGCCTGACAGAAAGGGGGCCTGACAGAAAAAGTTTGAGAACCACTGCGTAATGTGAGATTGTGCCTTATTACACCCTTATTATAAAGTAGAAATGTAACTGTTCATTGCCTTTATTTTTATATAAATATGGTGTTAGTGCAAACATTGCACTATAACTTAAGCTGAAGCTAACAGTAATAACTATAGGTTACTTACGTAACCCTAGTTCTCAGAGTAACATGAAGTGAGATGTCTCACTATGGGATGCGCCTCATCACGGAGCAAACAGAAGCATCAATCTCATTACGCCAATCCTGATTGGCTGGTGATCTTGACGTCAGCGTCAGGGAATTCACCCCCTATAAGTAGCTTGCGCCACGACGCATGCGTCATTCAAAATAAGCACCTCTTCTCGCTTCACCATAGCAAGGAGGGCCGTCTGGTGAGACATCTCACTTCATGTTACTCTGAGAACTGGGGTTACGTAAGTAACCTATAGTTCTCATTCATAACACTCCGTTCGATGTCTCACTATGGGAAATTGTAGCTCCTGTAACAGGTAGAGCTCTGACTCAACCAGGTGCCCAGCACTGCTTGAGTCACACTGGGAGCAGAACGTCCAGCCTGTTAAGAGGCGGACAAAAGTGAGCGGCGAGGACCAGCTCGCCGCTGCACCAATGTCTTGGATGGAAGGCAGCGGCTGGACCCTTCGAGGGAGGCAGAGGTGGAGTGCCTCGTCCTCCTTCTTTTTCGACTCACACCTCCTTTGCATGGAAGCAAGAGCGGAGCCGAAAATTCCCTCGGGAACGATGGGCATATCCAGCACATCCTCCTTTTCCCGGTCTGGGAGGTTGGTGAGGTTGAGCCATCTCGCTCTTTCCTGCACCACCATGATCCCCATTGCCTTGCCCGTGGCCTGGACGGCGCAGCGTTGGACACAAAGACAAATGTCCGTGACCGCTGCCATCTCGTCCAGAGTGGCTGCCCCCGGGTTACCCGACAGGTCCTCGCAGAGCTCCGCTTGGTAAGCGGTTAGCAGCGAGGACACATTCAGGGCCCTGGCGGACAACGCTGCGGCTTTGTAGGACCGTTCAGTCATTGTCGACTGAAATCGGTCCGACTTTGCTGGCAGCGTGGGGTTCCTGCTTGGTGACGGGCCCATCCTCGGTAGGAGGTGGGCCGCTACCAGCGGTTCCATGGGCGGTATGCGGAGCAGGCCGAGCTTCTCCATTCCGTCACAGTCTAGGGAGGAGGCACCCTGGATTGGGACCTTGTTGCTGAAGGGCCGGTCTCTCCACGAGACCGACACCTCATCCAACATCTCCGGGAAGACCGGAAGGAGTTGCCTCTTTGTCCGCGCTGCTTGGGGAAAATGTTTCCCTTCGTAGCGGGACCTGGAGGTCTCCTTTGCCATTTCAGGCCACGGGATGTCGAGTCTGGCCGCGGCGCGTTTACACACGGCCTGCAGGTCCATGCTCAGACAGGGCGAAGCTGGTGTGCTATCGCCCGGGAGAGCAGCCCTCGCTCCAGGCTTTGCAGCCTGAGCCGATGACATGAAGATCTCTTCTTCATGTTCATCCGACTCGGACAGGAGGAACACCGAGGCGTCCTCTTCGTCCTCATCGTAGTCCAGCTCGAGGACATCCTCCGCGGGTGAGACCATGGTGAGGTCTAACCGGGAGCCCCAGCTCGGTAAAGCGTGGGGTCCCATTCCCGCGTGTCTTGCCGTCACCAGGTCCCGGGCCTGCCAGGGCGCGGGATTCCGGTTCTGCAGCCATCGCAGATAATGAGCCCCAGACCGACACGGAGAGGGGTTCACTCTCTGCGGCGGACGCCCCCGCGTCTTGACTGCCGGCCGGCAGGTCAGTGGACATGGGGGGGTCCTGCTCCGACAGGCTAGCTTGGCGTGCTAGCCGTCGGCGGAGGCTCTTCACGGTGAAGCGGACACAATGTCCGCACGAGCCGGGGTTGTCGATAGCGCCTCGGGCGTGTTCCAGCCCGAGGCAGGACGAGCAGACCTGGTGTGTGTCTGTGCCCGAGATCTTCAACCCGCAGCCACAGAGTCGAGCCACCGAGTCCCTGACTCCTCTGGTGTGAGGGAGAGAGGCGTCCATCTTGTTCGCCTCGTGGCGTGGAGAGGACCCGCTCTCAACAGG
This sequence comes from Gymnodraco acuticeps, assembly GCF_902827175.1. Taxonomy (NCBI): domain Eukaryota; kingdom Metazoa; phylum Chordata; class Actinopteri; order Perciformes; family Bathydraconidae; genus Gymnodraco; species Gymnodraco acuticeps. The sequence continues at coordinate 5,809,437 of NW_022990271.1, forward strand.
TAGGTTAGGAGAAAAAAGGTGTTACCACCCTGTCCTTAATCCGGAGAAAAGGACGGTGTGGGTCTTTTATTCCCGGAGAATACTGACTGGTGTGACAGTATGCTCCTTTAATCCTTTCCTCCTCCGTGGGGAAGAGAAAAGAAAAAACTTCCTCGCCACCGTGGTGTCGATAGTGAGGGAGCGAGCTAACGCTAGCTTGAAAAAATCAGACCTACCTTACTTTCCGGGGAAAGAGAACGGCGAGGTCGATTTCAATACTAACTGGCGTTAGTATTACCGTCTTCCTGCGAAGCAGAAGGAGTAGCCGGCGAGCGCCCGTCGACCGAAATGGTTATTTGGGTTCAGTCTGTGGACCGTTAAGCTTGTCCGGCTACTATAGAGATGTGCTCTGAAGCGAGAAGAGGTGTTTGAATGACGCATGCGTCGTGGCGCAAGCTACTTATAGGGGGTGAATTCCCTGACGCTGACGTCAAGATCACCAGCCAATCAGGATTGGCGTAATGAGATTGATGCTTCTGTTTGCTCCGCGATGAGGCGCATCCCATAGTGAGACATCGAACGGAGTGTTATGAATGAGAACTATAAGATCTATCTGAAATAAATAAGTGTACTGAAACAAATACCAATAACTGTATTGCATTGTTTTCTTATGCGCAATTACTTCATACTGTCTAGTTCTCTTTTTCGTCCTGCATTTATTGTGCCCCCCTCAAAAAATAACTGGCCCCCCAGTGGCCCCCCCAGTCAAATTGGTCTAGAACCGCCACTGGGGCTCGGATCCTTGTCACCTTTTTCATACCTGATGAGTTTGCATCCCTGTAAAGACTTGTATAACTAACTGAGCTGCTCTTCATCAGTGTTTTATCACCATGTTTTATGACATTCCTTGTTGCACTGTGGGACTCTTTCAAAGCAGACTTGAGGTCTACATCAGTGAGCCACTGGCCTTCAGCTGATACACTTTTTATCAAGTGCTGGATGTTTCCACTACCTGCTGGCCCTTGAGGGAGTGCAGGATGGTGAGGTTTCCCGAGTTCTTCAGAGTGAAGATGATGACTTTGCCCGTGTGGTTGAATCGTGGAGCTCCCGCTACGAGCAGACGACCGTTTCTTGCTGACACCACAGACGTCACAGAATAACCTGGATATTTAAAACACACAAACATTAATTCTGCCTCTGTTCACAGATAGCAATCCACTGAAGTATGTGCAGTATAGAGTTAGAGATTCTTCTTCCCACCCTCACAAAAGTAACACATCTAGGATAAACACATGATGTTTCAGGAACAATGATTGCTTTATAGTCAAATTGTAAAATAAATCAGAGACCAAAGAGCAAATTGACCTCACTTTTAGGTTCATTCATCTGCATGACTAAAGTAAAACGTTGCCGTATGAGGAGTTGATACTTAGTGAGCTGCATTCAGTTACACAAAGATGGATGTTCTGTCTCAGGTTTCTCTGAGATTTATTTAGTCTTTTCCCACTAAAAAATTCCACTTACTCCCTGTATACTTTTCCACCTTCATCTCTCATCTTCTTACCCCCTTTTTCCCAGCTTTACATTTCTCCCTGCCTGTCCAAAATTATGCTTCCACCTCATAATACTATTGAGTCTAGAATGCCATTGGCAGCCTGGTGCATAAGCTCAGAGACAAACCACTGATGGTAAAACCAGAGGGTTGTGGTGGTGGAGTGAGATGGGGCTGGATATGATGGGACATATTGGAGCAATGGGTACACTTAATAGAGATGGGTTGCAGCTAATATAGTTGGTGTTAAACCACAGGTCTTCTACTAGGGCAAGAGGATGTAAAGAAACTGGTAGCCGTGGGAGCAAATGCTATAAACGTTGTTCAAGCATAGCCTTCATTATTACGATTACAATATTGTACTTTTTACCATTTCACTTCTCTCCTTATAGGCATATCCATCACAACTAAGTCAGACGTTTTCCACTTCATTAAAATGTTCTAGAGTGTTACTCACCCAAGTAGGCACCGTGATTTTTGAGCTCTTCAGGGAACTCATGTGCATAGGAGGACTTCGGCGGGACAACCTTCCCCTGACGTGTCTCCTTCAGGACTGCTCCGTTCCAATCGTAAGCCCCGACAGCACCCACCACAATCCCATCCTGGAGGGGAGGTAGAGTAGAGTTATTTTTTGTACTTCAAACAGCAGAGTAATACAGAATAGTCTGTTTGTTCTGTCTATGCTGCTCATTTGTTTGTTTGTAGCCTTTATTTAACCAGGTGAAAGCCCCTTGAGATCAAAAGATCTCTTTTTCAAGGGTGACCTGCAGCACATTGGTTACACATGTAACATAAAAACAACAGAACAACAATAAGGACGACATACAACATAAATTACAGGGTACTGTTTACAAACTCTATTTACAGTGACAGGTACCATGAGTATCAAACAGCATGTCACCCAGCTGAGTTTTAAAATGATGCAGGGGAACCAAAGTGATCAGTTTTAAACATTTTTGCAGACTGTTCCAAGTTAGTGGAGCTGCACAACTAAAAGCTTTCTTCCCTAAGACAGTCCTAGCACTTGGCACATTATACATGGTAACATGGTGTGTATGCCGATGATAAACTAATGGAACAAAGTGTGAGTTCAGAGAACAGCCTCAGCTCCCTTTCTCTCTTCAGCAATACATCTGATCACTTTTATGAGGAAATTGCAGAAGAAAAATGGAATATAGAAATCAATAATCGTTCTTAAAGTGGATGAATCATCTTATAAATGGGCCCTGTTGTCTGATTGCCCATCTCTCATAGGATTATCAGACACAGTTATTAATCATCAATATTTACAGCAAAACAGCGAATAACTTCCAGCTGAGCTGCTCACAAATCAGTCCAGGTGATCAACGAGAGCAATCATCTGATACAAGGTTCTCTTCCTGGATATCCATGCGTTCACTAAATAAGTGGCCAATTTGAAGGTCTCTTTTTCAGACAGCAATTTTCGATGATGTGAGGCATTCATCTCCATCAACAGACTTCCTTTATGTCACTGAGCATGACATTTCCACTAAAGAGAAGCAGAAAAACAAAAGGATGCAGATGATCCATTTTTCTACATCAGGCTTTCTTCTTCCATATAGCGTACCATCCCATTTCAATATGAAGCAATAATGTACCAAACCTATTTATCTTCATTGATTATTAAGAACATAAAAAAAAGTTTCTGTTTGAGGTACAATATTAAACTTCCACAGTTGTCACATATCATATGTTACAAGTTATAGTTACAAGGGCCCCATTTCTTTAACTGATTTTGGTTTGTCTACTATCATATTTGTATTAACCTATTGCGCCACAACAAACCTCCTCTGAAAGAACCAATCCTGTGTCTCCTGTTGTTGTTGTATAAACAAGTTTTGCCACACAGCAATAACTGAGTGAAAGTCAAACTTGCCATCTCATCTACACTGTAATCTTGGACTTATTTTCTCTGGTAGAAGTAGCACAAGTTTGCAAAGAAAGTAAGTCTACTTTAAAGCCCATTATCAAATCGCTGCTGAATCCTGATGAGTACATTTTAAATTGTCATTGAACAAAGGAAATAAACCAGCAAGTGCCATAAGATGCTGACGCGAGAAGGGATTGAGGAGGGGTTTTACTGTCTTCCATGGTTCTCCATACTTTGTATCACTGACACTGTAATTACAGGGTTGCTTTGCGTAATAAGCTGAGTTTTTTTCTTTCCTTACAAATATGCAGACAACACATTTTCCAGTGTTTGAGATTATGCTGGAAGGCTTGTGATTCCTTCCATAAAGATGGAATGGTGTGCTCACCACGCTCGCACTACGTCACTCTCTGACAGGAGCTTTACGCCAATGTGGTTGGCTGTTTTGGTCAAAATGATTTCCATGGCAAATTAATGCAACCCAAAACAGTGTGGAAGCTTATAAACCAGTGACCTATTTCTACTGCGTTAGCATGTATGGCCATGAGCCTCGCTTTGGTTAAGATGTCAACTTCTCTTCTTCTCTTCTATTGAACCCGATAGGGTCAGATTTGCGGTTGTACACAAACATAGACAAGTGTAGAGAGGATATATACACTTTATACCAGCTCACCAAACAAAGTGATGACCTGTATATTCCGTATTGTGATGAAAACAGGAATCAGTTTAGCAAATAAACACGGAGCCATGACATTATTTTCAGCATTGATGAGTTACGGTGTACGAAACAAAGAGCAGACAGTGTGTATGCAGATGCATGAGATGTCTATAAGGATAGCAAATAACATTAGCCGCCTTCAATGTTGGCACAAATCACATTCAGCAAAAACCATCTGGGCTTTTCAGCCTGTTTTTCTCTTTTAAAGCCCCGTTATTCTTTCCAATAAGTTGTCCTACGCTCAACACTCAGGTTCGTGGTGTCGAGGATCTCAGGAATCTGGCCTTGTGGACAACATTTCCAGTCATTGCTGCCACCCAGCTGCAAATTCTGCTTTATATTTATTTTTCATCCTAAACGGGATATATTTATTCCTCCCTTGACGAATCCCACTGTGAAGGGGAACTGGAAAATCAAAGCAGTTGCATCAGCAAATGTCTGGATGGAATCAGAAAGTGACGAATTAACTCAATGATATATTATGAAAAGCAGGTACAGTAGAGAAGAAGCACTTATCTTCCTCTTCCAACTGCGTCACCCTTCAAAGCCAGCTCACCTGCAACTATCTATTCTGAGATTCAATTAAAAATCTACCTCTCATAAAGTAAACGGAAAAACAAAACCATTCTGCAGCCCAACTGTCTCAATATTCAGTCTCAGCTTCTCACTAGTATGTTTCCCTAGGGTGTCTTATTACCCATCACTGAACGGTTGAAGTGGAAAAAGGCCTGTCAGGGACTCCTAAATCAGGATGAACTAAACCTCTGGGGCCACACAGCAGGCACCTCAGGGGGGGACTGGAAAGTAATAAATGGCAATTTGTGGGAAGGAGTTATGATGTGCCAGAAATTGAGACAATGTGTGTTGTCCTAGATGTTGACAGATGGTATGAGGCGACGTGATAGCAGAAGTCAGACTCACCTCGACGTTGTGTGCGGAAAATCCCGCCTGAGACATCTGGAGTCCAAACGCTGTCCCATTCTTACTGGTTCCTGTGTAAACAAGTCAGGCTATTACAGCTCTGAACCGCAGCAGCAGCAGCAGCAGCAGCAAATAAATGTAAGCTGCCAACTTTAAGTAAAACTTTTGAGGAGCCATGGCACTCGAGTTTTAATGGATATATTTCCCATATAGAAGATATTTTAACAGGTTTAATTAAAGAAATACCACTGAATTTAAGGATTACGTTTATGACCGATACGTCTCTTAATGCCCCCCTAATTGTTAAGCCTTTAAAATAACATTTAGTTGTATTACATACAATATAAAATATGTTATAATTACTATCAATTTACAATGAAAGAAAACCGAGATAGGCAGAAAATCCTCAAACTGAGAAGCTGGAACCAGCCAATGTTTTACGTTTTCACTTGAAAATAAAAAACCATGACGGCCTTGGGCTTTTTCCCATTATCAAGGAGGTTATCTGAATTTAATGCATGTTAGTTTGGATCTTTTCACAGAGAGTCGTTGTATCCTTTGGTTGAAGATAATATATGAAAAATCCCCAAGCATGAACCTTTGATAATGCAGCAGTACTGTCTTAATGCTACTTACTGCTAAGAACATGCAGTGTCGCACTAAACACACATTTATTTGTTAAAATTGTTTAACAGGGATTACAATGTTGTATGCATTTATTATGAGTTGCTTTGGGCAAAATTGTCCAACAAACAATGTAATGTAGTTGTAATGAATTCCTTGTAAAACCTTCCAAACTGAAGATCCGTTCTCCAAGGGCATCCACAATATCCTTCAGCGTCGACTCATCCGTCACATTGAAGAAGTGTTTGTCATCTGGGTCGCTGGCGATGTACTTGATTTCATTGAGGAAGGCCTCAGGGTTTATTCCACGACGGTTGTAGTAGCCAAGAACCTGTGAATATAAGATTAAACAGTCTTTCAGTACATGCATGAAGTGTCAACCAACAGAAATAGTCTGTCACATTTGATAGCCCTCACATATTTGGGCGGGTTTCAAAGGATTTTGTTTTTTTACAGCAGTGCCAAAGCTGTCACCAGTTCCAGTTGGATTTCAACAAATTGACTTCAGCATTTTTGCTCAAATTTCCATGCCTAGTTAAGCCACTGGATGGAATTAAGTGTGCTAATAGTTGCAACAGCAGTGGCACAAGCTAAATAAGCATGTGGTTTCAAGAAGATAACTTACACCTTCAGCTCTCCAGGGGCTCAACTGGTTTTGGCTCTAATCTCCACTTAACTCCATTATGTCACTATATCAATGTTAGTGTTGTTTTGTGTTACACTGGAAATGCATTAGTCATTAAAACTAACAAAGTGTTGGCCATCTAATAAGGTAAATAAAAGGTCTAGCAGACTCACAGCAATAGCATAACGGGTGATGCCATCCTTCTCACTGTCCTCGATGGCCTGCTTGAGATCCGGACTGTCATGTGACTCTCCATCAGTGATCACTATCATCACCTTCTTGGCACCGCGCCGACCTCCTTGTTTGAAAGCTTGTGAGCTGTGACGGCATGTGTGATACATTCAATAAAAAAATTGCACAATGGAGAGGAATAATGCTCATTCGTAAAAATGAAGATACAGTACCGTGCTATGTTAATTCCTAGAGCCGTGTTGGTCTCCTCTCCACCTCGTTGGTTGATACTGCGCGCTCTTTTCACAACTTCCTCAACAGATTTGTAGTCGCTGAGTTTGAATTCATGGACAACCTTCTCACCATACTGAACGACTCCAACCTGTCCGGAAAAAAACCCACTCACAATTACCTATCCAAATTATTAAGAGACTTATATATTGCAGTTAACTACATTAATAGTTTAATATGATTATTTTTACTGTAATACAAGCCTACAAGACATTTTTTTATCATCACAGGCACAGTAAGCCTATGACAGAAATTCCATTATTTGAATTTATCCAACATGAACTTTACCAATACATCTTACACACCTGTATTTGACCTGGTCCAATATAGAACTTCTGAAGAATGTTGATGAGAAAAGCCTGCACTTCATACCAGGGATAGATGGAGTTAGATCCATCCAGAACAATCACAATGTCCATGTAGGTCTCACATCCTGAAAATCATTTAAAGATGAGACTTGAGAGCACCCTTGAGAGCACACTTAGAGAAAACATATTTTCCCTGCTGTGACAAAGAACCATCCAAGGATGTTTGTCAAAACAGGAGAGATAATTTGAGGCTTACTCTGAAAGGCAGGCGCAATCGTTCTGGAAAACTTGAAGCTCTCATTGACTCTGGAGCATATGCCAGTGCTGTAGTAAGAGCTGCCACACTCATAGGACCATAGCGGCCCACAAGCCTGAAACATAAAAGAAAGCATTTATTCAGGAAACATTATCAACCTCAGCATATTAGAAAGTTAGGTTCATGCTCTCTACGGAACTATGGAGAGCTGCAGTTTGACAACCGTGTAATCAAAAGGCAATCTTGTGGGATTTTTTCCATTTTGACCATTGCTATTTTATTAAATGTGTTCTTACTTACTTACTAGCAAGCAACACACCATACCATGTCATATCTCAAGTAGTTAAATCCAATAAGGCTTAAACTCACCACAAAGCTTTTGTCTTGAGGGTTGGAAGTGAGCGTCATTCCCAGCCTCATCTTGTCTTTTCGCTCCGACACGTTGGTCAGAGATATCCTTCCTTGAGGGAAAATGAATCTCAATGAGAGGATCTTGGATGCACAGACACATATATACAATAAAACATGAACTGTCCTTCAGGGACAAAACAGACATTTCACCATCTGGGACTTTGGTTTGTTATCGTTGTCTGGGCAGCAAAAGCAGTGTCTAGTTCCTCAGATTTAAACGTTCACTTGACAAAACTTCATGTGCCTTCCTAACCAGCACAACACATGTGCAGCCGGTATGAAGAAGCATGCGGTGAGATGTGTGGTATAACACACATGTGGAAATGAACATAAACCATTTAAAAAAAACAGTAAAATGTGGAATGAATGATTGGTATGACACTTCAGTCTCACACATGCCACCGGGATGTTTACTGAGAAACAAGTAAACATAAAACACTCATACAATACATGCATACACTGTTTAGTATAATTTGATTTGTGTTGTTTTGTGATACTATACCTAAGTTAAGCTTGGAGCAGCCATTGCCGTTGGTTCGTCTGCTCAGTGAACATTTATAAATATCCCCTGTCTGGTAAGGGCCATTCATTTCATATGGAGCACCCACTAATAACCTGCAAAGACACAACATTCAAAAGTTAGAATCAGACAGAACACACATCAAGCCTATAGCCTTAACACTTTGTCTCAGTTATCATTTATGTATATAAACAGTAAGACCTCCTACAGCAAGACCGACAACAACATCAGTTCTCTGGAAGAGTAGGTCTTTGTCTGGTATCTAATCCTCTGAGCGAATATGACTATGACTGTTAACATCAGTGATCCACATAAAACACATGGGCTTCCTGGGAAGACTTTAAACCTTTATTTATCCAAGGATTTTAATTAGGCATGTTTAATCATATCAAGCAGCACTGGAACCACATTCATAAACTTTTCCATACAGTCATCTCATGCGAGTAAGATCTTTAAGACACAACCGTATTTTCAATGAGCATTTACGTGACACTTATTTTGCATTAGCAAAATATAGGGAAGCAGAAACTCTTGTCACACGTAGTCTCACGTACATTTCCGCATGATTTTACATCCAACTTATAGGCACAACTGTTCTTTAGTTAAATGCAAACAACGAATAACATTGATACCTTAACGCTAACACAATGACACTCAATGATGTTAGCATGTTTACCATGTTGACCTTCAACGTAGCATCTTGGCATGCTTATTAGCACAAAGTACAGCTGTTTCAGTTTTGGAAGGAGGAGTATTAGTTATTTACTATTACAATCAAGATGAAAAACAGGTTCCATAAACTTTAAGGTCCCACCAATCACTGAGGCCCTCATTGGGAAGACAAAGGGAAATAACTTAAGGGAAATGTTGTTGTCACAGACCATCGTGTTGGAGTGCTGGACATTCTTTTCACATGACCTAGTGTTTGTGAAGAGTCAGTCCTGCACTTGACTTCACAGTGGGTTTCCTGTGGGGGGTCAGTGTGGTCTTATAAATGTCACTGAAAGGTTTTATATGACTTGATTTGATGGAGGAAATAAAGTCGTCTAGTGTGCTTACTTCAGGGCTGATGGAGGGCACAAAGGCCTTAAATGAAGCCATATTTCACGTGAGATAAGAACTCTCAGTGTGTTCGACTATAGGGAAATCAGGTTATTCAAATCCCTGTGAACATGATAAATGCTGTTATCCTTACCTAAACATTGGAAGCCAAAAGTAACCTCCTTTAAGCTGTTATATTTATGATTGGCGGTATTCATGACACTCCTTCAGGGATTCATGCAATGTCTTGTAATGTCTGTCTGTTTGTAACATGATATCTTTAGATTAAATGGCTGACTATTTTTACATCTTAACACTGTTACAGTCACAAGGCATATGCTCCAAATGCCTCAGGTATCGACATGTGCGCTAACTGCCAGACCGCCATCAGCTGTCTCTTCATGGGGAATTTTTTACAATCTGCAACAATCCATGAAGTATAACCCATACTGTGTGAAACCCAGGACACTAAAAATATTGCACAGACAATTAACTTTAGTCGTGATGTTTAATCTCTACCGAAATAACACCTTAAAAGGGAGTTCTATATCTGCAACATTTATGCAAAGTGTATTTATAAGGCTTTTATAAAAAATAAACTATCAACTTTTATTTAATGTTACATTTTAAGTTATTCTGTAAAACGAAGAAAATTGGAAAAAATAAATCTGTTTTAATTTCTCATAATCATTGTTATATGATATGGGAGGCTAATCACATTCCTGGAAATGTTCAATATGAACAGTAGGTCATCTAGGAATTCAAACAAGTGTGCAGACAAAGCGAAAATCACAGGGAATTCTCAGTGCAGCCGTGCCCCAGAGGAAAGACACTTGACACCACTTTATAGCAAAAGCGGCTGTGGCCAACCTCCTTCTGCTAGACACTTAGGTCAATGTCTAAGAATTGAGGAAGCAAGGATTTCTAGGTCATATTCATGATCCCCAGTTTCAAAGTGTGTCGACATTACCAAGAAAACACTTTCCTAATGGAAGGCACATTTCTCAGAAACGTACTTGGAACTAAATATGGTAAGCCTGACATAAGATGATGTGAATGATAAAATATTCCTACACTTTGTAAATGATAGTGTGCATTTTGCAATTGATATTATGTGAACGGTTGTATCCCTTTCTTTCGGACACAAATACTGTATTGATCGTTGCAAGTATCACAGTTAACAGACAACAGTTGATAATCAATCAGAGGTTTTTACAAAACAGTAATTACTTTACCAAAAATGTTTTCCCTCTTTCTGCAGGTAAGTCTCATGAGCACAGCCTGAAAAAGCATTCAGACCTTTAAAAGGATTCAACTTAATGTCCAATGGTTTCATCTGTTAGAGCTATAAAAGCTAAACCCCTGCATGGTACTGTAAAACATAACTGATTGAAATTGGACACGGGTCTAAGTTTTGTCATTGCCCTCACTTTGTCCTTTTTACGACCATCTGTATTAATCTCTGCAAGCTTCCAATATATCATAGGAATGTTATACTTTAAACTCATACATTAAATACACTACTTTACATTAACAGTTTATCACCAGACTGCCAATAAAATAAAATAAAAAGAGGTATAACTTTAAGTCATGTAGCATGCCACCTCTATGAATGAGTTTCATTAAGATAACCTTTATATGTGATTTGGGTTTTTTAAGGCCATAGAAAGTGTTAAAGCAACTATGAGGACAAGAGGAAATGTTGTTCAAACAATCTATCATGGACACCGAAGAGCGACTAGTGTGGGAGTAAGCTACAATGTTATCGCACCAGAAGCCAACTTTTTGAATTCTCAGACTCTGGAAGTCCTTTCTACCATGTTGGCTCCAACAGCAATCACATTTTTAAGGATATTAATATCATAATTATGACTTCAGTGATTTGTATGTGTTGGCTAGAGGAGACACTGCAGCAGTTCAGGTCAGGATACAGCTACCTTGATGAAAGGGGACCATTGTTGCCTTTGACTTGGACACGTGCCTCGCTGACCTACTGATTTTCACCAGAAGCTGTTCAAACAATCATGTTTCAGAGCTCATCAGGGTCGAATGCAAGCATCAGTGCATCATCACTCTAAAAATGGTAATGACATTGAAATAACTTCACCCAAAATGAATGCGTGGACATTTTCTACCATGGCTACCAGGGGATACAGGATTTTGGGGGTTTTGAGGAAGCGCCATCCCCAAGCCAAGGCTGTCATTAATGTGGTAATGTTTTTCGTATTTGGAAGGAAGAGATGTATACGCTGTGAAACCACATCCCTGCCCCAGACATGAGCCGGCTTCTCCGATGTCACGCTTGCTCATGACATTCCATTTGTCAGCATTTATATATTTACAAGGCAGCATTAACAAAAGCAAATGTTTCTTTTGTTAATGCAGCCACATAAATACGGCCATACGGGTATTTGTAATGGTCACATAATCATTTCCCAAAGAAGGTCATTTAGTGTCTGTAATTTACATTAAAGCATTAACCAGACAGTGACAGGGGGACTTTTGGTAAAGCACATGCCTTTTCCTTTAGATCATTGTACCACAAAGCATGCTGTTCTGTTTCAACACTGAGCAGTATATGAGTGTGTACAGGAGTATTTTTGTAATGAAGCCCATGCTGGTTTTGAACATATTTAGGATATGATGTTAATATGCAATACAGAGAAATCAGGTTATTCAAATCCCTGTTAACATGACAAAGGCTGTTATCCTTGTTTATTTGTGCAGACTCTGATATTTAGAAAAACAATACCTAAACATTGGAACATTCCATAGCGTTCAAATTCTTCTTATGGGAGTTCATTTGTGTGCAGATCTATTTGTCCCAACTCTGCACATTGTCGATTTAAACTTGCAAGCATGCAGATGTTAGCATTTAGCTAAAGCACTGCTGTGCCTGAAACAACTTCAGAGTTCTATTTACTTTATTTTCAATGTAACCGGTATCTATCCTCGAAGTTGGTGTAAAATACTTCAACCCAATGTCACAGGCTTAACATTCAGAGTGTTGTGTCTAAACTAAAATCCCAGAGATCAAATTATATTCTCTGAGATGTAAAAGCACTTTTCATTGCAGCTTTGTAAACAAGCTATATAAAGGGGACACTATTTAAGGCTGGTGCTGAAAAACTAAACAGACTCCCTGTAGTTTTTGGTGGTTTGCAACTCGTAACTGAGATAAGGAGTAAAGCCTTTAAGGTCAGGTCTCCATTGAGGAGACTTGGTAGAACTGTAGAAAAATAAACAGTGGGAGGCTTCTGTGGTGTATAGCTCAAATAGGCAGCTCCGTGTATCCCATCAGGTTTAAACACCCAAGGTTTTCACCAATTGGAGGTGAAGAGGCCTCTTCTCTGCTCCCATGGGAGAGTTCGCTCTGGCAGAGTGTTTAGGTCACCATTACGCTCAGTAGATGTGTGAGGAAATTACATATTCTTGACATTTTCACCTTTCCCCAACTTAGTAGCTTCATCAGCAGTCACGGACAGAATCTGTCAACAGACCTGACAAAGATGTCTCATTTTCTTCATGTCTCTGAGGCTAACAATTGGGTAAATAGTTTATTTCCTGCTCACTTAAATGCCACATGCTTAGGAATGGATTTTACACATGGGTCTTCTTCTACTCATACTGTTTTAATATCTCAGACACACAAAAGCTCTAGTAAATAACTTACTCAAGCACACTGGTATCAACAATTGCTGTTTTGCATTAGTCTTGTCATCAAATAAATCGTTTTGAATTAAGCTGCACTTCAGGTTTAGGTCATGAAAAGCTTGAGTCACTTTCCAGCTGTGAGCCTGGTCCTATCCAAACACAGAGCTGAGGGTTCAGAGAAATCAGACAGCTCTGGAAAAGTTGACAACGCTGCAATCCAGCACAGATTATACCAATTTAAATTATCTCGAAAGCTTAGTTAAAATCAATCATGGGGAAAGTGAAGGTTAAACGTTAAAAGGCCTAAATGGCAAGGGACAAACTGTCCAAGTGTATCACTCATTCAGTTTTCGAATTGACTGAAGTGTGAATACAAGCATCAGAAACATACACAAACCCAGACAATCAGCAGAAAAGCCCCCTGAAGTGCCGACACTTGGCGAGCACATGTTCTGTGTTGGTGTCTGGCACTTCAAAGATGCCTTTTTTGAAACAAAAAAGAACAGATTCAGTCCTAATCAGCACAGATCAATGCCTCATCAACACATTCATCACAGAGAAAACAAATTCCTCTCAAACCACTTAGTTGACACACAACGAAATAGGAGACATGTGGAGTCTAATGCCCCGGCCACACGAGGACGAAAACGGCTAAACGCATAGGATTAACGCAAACGCAATCGCAAAAAAGCTTCCGTCCACACGCAATAGTCATCCGGATAGTGTCTGCCCACACGAGACAGCTCCGTTTAGCTCCAACCACTGGGGAAGCTGCAGTACATATGCAGGAGCCTGTATGTGGCGCTGTAACTTCCTCCACAAAAGCAGCGAAGAAGCATGGTTGTCATGGTTGCCCTTCTGTTTATTCTCCGCGGTGGGGGCCGAGGGAACCGGGCAGAGTTTTTCGCCAGTCAACGTGTATTAAAGTTTAAATCTTCCGGACAAAATTATAAAAGTGCCGGTCAAAGGTCTTCTTTGTTATTTATTGAGCTTTAAAACAAATGAATAACGAATCTATATAATATAATAATAAAATACATGGAGCCTCTCTTTTTCCTCCCTCTCTTCGGACAGCGTCAGTGTCTGTCTCATGCAGCAGCTGATCCAGTAATGAGTGACCCAGCCGACAGTAAAAATAAACATATTAATAACTAGTTTAGGTAGTTTGAGAGGTGTCTCCGTCCTGTCAGATTAGACTTCACTCGCGTTTATGTCCATATCGAGAGAAAGATAAATAATCTGAATTCAGTGTGCAGTTTACTTTGACACGGGGGTGAGCAGCAGAGGTGGGGAGAGGCGGGGCTATTGCCTCATCATTATCAGAAAATGATCGTATAGGGCGTACACACGGAGCCGTTGGACCCCCCAGAGTGTTGCGTATGCCGTTCTATCCACCTTGGGACCCGTTATCGTTTCTGCAGTCGTTTATTGCCGTATTCGTCGTCCTCGTGTGGCCGAACAGTCTATATGACACTAAACAGTAACGCAAACGACCGTTTTCATCCTCGTGTGGCCGGGGCCTTATTCTGGTACCAGTGACAGAAAACAACTTAATAAAAGTATAATTCTAAGTACTGCCATTGTTTACTACTTTATACTTCTACTTCTATTAATTCCTATCCGTTTATATTTCAGCTATGGTGACTAATTTAGGTTGACCTTTGGTTGATATATTAATTACAAACAAATAATTGAATCCACCATCTCCAGCTTATGTATATTAGCATATTTAGTAATCATTGTAACAAAGAAAGCCTCCAGAATTACCACTTTCAATACTTAAGTACATTTCATTATAGTTTTGTACATTTAGTCATGTAACATTTTGAAAGCAGGACTTGGTAAAGTGATTTTTACTTAAAGGTGGGGAAGGTAAGTTTGAGAAACCGGCTCGAGATACACTTTTTGTTATATTCCATGGAATGTTCGTAGTAATAATAATAATAATAGCTTGGATTTATATAGCGCCTTTCATGAGACCCAAGGTCGCTTTACAAGGAAGAACAGGGCAAAACAAACATAACAAAACAAAAGGCAGTCAGACAACCAGTCACACAGACAAAACAACAAATAGATTAGGGGCCAAAGGCCTTAGTAAACAGATGGGTCTTGAGGGCCCTTTTGAATGTTGCGGATCTCCGCAGGGAGAGCGTTCCAGAGGGTGGGGGCTGCCACACTGAAGGCTCTGTCCCCGAAGGTTCGCAGTTTGGTGCGGGGGGTGGTAAGCAGGCCAGAGTCTGAAGACCACAGGTTCCGGGGAGGGGCATGTGGGTGAAGGATGTCCGATAGGTACTGGGGGGCATGGGCATGGAGGGACTTGTAGGTAAGGAGGAGGGTTTTGAAACCAGTGGAGGTGGATGAGGGTGGGAGTGATGTGCTGCCACGGCTTTGTATTTGTGAGTACCCTAGCAGCACAGTTTTGGACATACTGGAGCCTGTCCGGGGTTTTGTTGAGAACCCCAAACAGGAGACCATTGCAGTAGTCCAAGCGGGAGGTGACAAACGCATGGACTAGGGTTTCGGCAACCGACTCCGAGAGTGACGGTCGGAGTCTTGCAATGTTCCTTAGATGGAAAAAGGCCGATTTGATCACAGATTTGACGTGGGAATGGAAGGAGAAGGTGGAGTCGAGGATGACACCCAGGTTGCGGGCTTCAGGAGATGGGGAGATGGAGCAGCCGTCAACCTCGAGGATGAAGTCACCAAACTTCTGGAGCAGCGCCTTGGGTGCCACAACCATGAGCTCTGTTCTTAACATCCCGATAGCAATGAATTAAGTGCTTTGACAAAAAATCCATAAAAAAATGTCTAGCCGGCCCGGCTAAAATAACTGGATGGCCTACCTGCCTGTCAGCTTTCCATCTGTGCACAAACTTATCTCGGGCCCTCATTGGTCATGTGCGCGTTCGTGTATGTTGGAGGAGTGGCTCTGTAAGGAAGTGGCAGATTTGTTCTGGCTGTGTATTTTCAAATTCAAGCGCACTCGAGCTGGTTTCTCCAAAATTACCTACCCCACCTTTAAGTAATGAATCTGGTAATTGATAAAACTGTCCTGAGTCTTTGATTCAGATGTGCGGACATGGATGAAACAAACCAAGTCTTGTACAAAAAAAACCCAAATATTATTTTTGAATCATTTTTATGATCCTTTCACACTCGATAACAGTGTTCACATCTCCCTCACATCCTGCAACATTCCTGGGTCCAGCTGAGAGCTGTCAGACTATGCGTTGCACAGACACTCCCACAGACACACACACACAAATGTACTGGTCAGCTTGAGAGTGTGCATGCAGCTGTGTGTTCCCTCTCCTACGCACACTGCTGATTAAACAGCCTTCTTAAATACTGGAATAAGTTGGACTAAGTCTTCTGATGGGAAGAAAGAAGATTCATAAGCAAAGTGTAAAACAAGTTGGAGGCACAGCACTGTGGGTCACAGTGGGTAGAGTTAGAGAGTATACAGAATAGCCACAATATCCAAACAACTATTTCTAACATTGTTCAGATATATAAATATGAGAACGTTTACAGAAATGTTTTCTTTCTCTCTTGTCTTTATTTCTTATGAATAAAGGTGCCTTTTTACCAGATGGCTGAACACCTAATAAAGAAGCCAAAAACCCAAATCCCTGCTGCTTTACTTGGCTGGACGTTGTTTGAATAGTCTGTGCTGCTTTATTCTGCCACTGCAAATCTTTTCACCTCAATCTCAGACCTATCCCTCAGTGAAAGCAGCGTCTCTGGTGACCTTTATTCCACACCAATCAGCCTGATCAGACCTTTTCAGTTCTGGTAGACATGTTTGGCTGACAGTAGCTCTGAATGGAAAATAAGTTGTATCTTACCGTGTAATCGAATCAGCTGCTGACATGTGCAGGAAGACTATGACTTCTGCGAGCTGGCAGCTCTTGCTAGTTTGTCACTTTACTTTCCAAGTGTGTCATTGTCCGCTTCCTGTACAGCAAGAACACGCACAAGGCAAGGGATATATATTTCTATTACTCATAAACCCTGTGTGTGGTTCCTACTGTGGATGTAAATCTTTAATAACAGAGCAGGAATATTCTTTTTTTAAGCACTGTAAGTTTTGCCAAATGACTCAATGACTAATCTATGTGTAGAAATAGTCCCCAAAAATGTGGGGACTATTTCTACACATAGATTAAAATACGTGAAATGTATTTGTAAGAATTTGAGACAGAAGGACAGTGTTTCTTTGATTTATTCATTGCATGTGTTCATTACAATAAAGTGACATGTCCCCCAGTGTGACACAATGCACATTACAGACATTCTGATCTGTGATTTTATCAGGCAGCAAAGTAGTGATTTCATTCAGTTACCATGTGCAATGTTCTTAAGCTTCTCTATACTCTTTTTCTTTTCACACATAGTAGCCCATGCAAATACAAAACTATATATACTGTAGGCCTTATATTGTAACTTGGGCTGCCCGGGGGTGATAGATATGGATGATTTCCCCAAATTAGAATGATACCGTTGTGCTGTTCTTTAAGGAAAATATGAACGATTACAACCACAATGTTGTTGCAAAAATAATTATATTAGTAACAACGTTTTTGTTACACTTATGCTATGACTGATGGTTTAACCCTCATGGTTACAGTTAGGATTCACTAGAAAGTGATTGCTAGCTGAACCAAGGCATAGAGTCTGCATTAAAATGAAATTACTAGATTTTAAACAGCTACAGGTGGGACATTGGAATACTATTAAAACAAATGTGTGTCTGTCGATGTATTCTGATGCTAAAACACCTAAAAGCAGTGTACACTATAATGAGGAAGGATTTTACGGTTATAGCAAGTTGGCATGGCAGTACATTTTTCATGTTTTGTCACAATGGTCATAAGGTGAAAAGTAATACAGTGTTCACTTTACAAAGTACCAGCAATCTCCGCTTGACTATGTCTTTAATTGGTCAATGCAGCGCTTTTCCAGATCATGCTGCAATGTGTTACTTCAATAGTTAGGCCAGGTTTGTTTTTGCCGAAAAGTCCAGCATTTATTTGCTTTAACATTTCCCCTTGCAGCTATTTTATTTAGATGCATTTCTGCACACAGTGCTTTTGTCTGTTGGAACACAGCCTAAGGCAACCAACAGTGTGCAGAAAGTATGGTATAAGTCATGTTAAATGTCATGCTTAAAACAAGGTTGCATTCACACTAACAAAGAAAGCTATTTGAACAGGGCAATCATTATTAACTTCAACTGTAAGAAGTCTCTTGTCAGGAAAGTGTCAACAGAGATTGTTTTATGCATTTATTCAAACAATTAACACAATCGTTATCCTGGTGAAGCCATTCTGGAAGTATTTGAGGTTGTAGAGGAAATAAATGACATATAATAAAAAACACACACACACAAACCCACACCCACACATCTAGCGGGTAACCAGGGACTAATTTTGTCCACCACACGGTGCCAGTTGGCCTAATAATAGTGTGAGTTTGGGCGATGAGGTCATATGATTAATGTGAGGTACACCAGCTCAGAACTAAAGTTTGTTTTGAAAGCACACTTAACGGGAGGAAACTGCACACACTACAGGAAAGGTACAGTAGATCACTGTATTTTCGGGGGGAAAGATGTCTCACCACAGCTTGTCATATTTGTTTTAATGCTGAAGGAACTTGACCTCCAAATCTTGCTTTGCCCTACTTCACTAAGGTCAATTCTGGCCATCTACAGAATCACATCAAGAAATGCTGATATTTACATCAATACATACAGATAATAAAAGTTGTGGTGTATAAGACATTGATCCGCTGCATTTTGCTGTAGCGTATTACTTTACAGATGCAACCATCAGTGACCTCCAGTGAAGTATTCTGCATTGCAGCAGTGTGTAAATAAGATGAACCTCTTACCACTTTTCTCCTCCAGCAGCCACATGTTGCTGAACTGTGTATCCAAACTGGGCTTGTTTAGGCCCCTTGATGATCCTGGGGTTCTTTGTGTCAATGTTGAAGCAGTCATGGATGCCTTGAAAGACAAAAGACAATTTTCATCAGAATTGGCTAGAGAAGATGCTATTAATTACCTTAAGTATACTACAGTGTTGGTTTAATCTATACAGAACATATAGTTTACAGTGTCACATGGTGGTATCTCAGCAGCTTTAAGGATGTCTGTCCTGAAAGAAACATTTACATTAACATTGATTAGACCTCAGCATCTGGCCTAAGTGCAACAAACAGCTGCACACTCTTCCTTAAAATAACCCCTAGGTTGTCTCATGTTGTTTGTCCCCCTACACCAGTCTAAACACAGACTTCCCTTTCAATGAAAACAAATATTAATCATATGAGTGTTACAGAGCAGCTGAGCTGTCACATGAGACTGACATTCTTCCAGCATTTGAAGCTGTTTTTGTTACGCAGCATAGTATCAACGTGACCACCTACAGGAACATATTTCATTCCAATAAGAACATTTTGACATGCAACAATTTGGCAAACAACATATACAATCTGATGAAAGAAATATTTTAAATCTGTGATTTACATTTCAGAAGTGAAGGAGCTGAAAAGGTTTTTAATGTCCTTCCAGTACCAAATGTCTTGCAACTGCATCATACGATTGGTTAAGAGACTCAGCAAGGACTTTTGCTTTGAAATTGATGTTAATAGATGGTAAAGTGTAACCTAACAAATGGTAAGAGGGCAGACCCGGCGCCAGAACAAATCTAAAGGCAGGGCATATGATTTTCATGGGAGGGCACACAACACCGTCACGTGCTGCAGGCCTGCGGCACAATATATATATCAAACAGCATTGTGCAAAGACGCACACTTATCGCAAATACATACACAAATAAAGGGCAACATAGAAACCACTTTTGAAACATTGTGTGCGTGGCAGCACAAACACTGGTGAATCACGAGCAAGGCACACTGGTTAAGGATGGCAGCTTCCTCATCGTTGCACTCGGAGAGAAATAGTAGAGACGGAGACGATGAACTGCTGTTAGTTCTATTATGGCATTTTGCATGTCATGAGAGGTGTACGTTGCTGTGTGGGGAATGCTTTCCATTATTGTGGCCAGCTCTGCATCTTTGTGCAGCGTATACTCAAACAGCGATAGGAAGAGCCCACTGCCTGACTCGGACATGCTGCGGAGTGAATCGTGGTCACCTCTGAGAGGGAGTTGGTTGACAGCTAAAAAATCTATAATATCAACGACAGCTGACACGTAATAACGGCTCCGTGCAGCTGATCTGCACCAAAGTACTCATTTCCGTATTTGTTTCCTCGCGTATCTGTCTCTCTCTCCACAAACTCTCACATGAAATGTGTTCTTTTGATGCAGCATGCCTTAGCAGTCCTTTATCAGTCTGTAATGCGTGTTTCCAGTGGCAAAAACCTTTGACAGTAAAAGCCGCATCAGATGAAGACGTATAAACTGTCTACAGGGGAAACAAAAGGCTGCGTCTGCTTTTAACGAATATTCAAGCCATGGTCTGTTGTTGTACCATGCAGCGGCAAAAGTGCGCTTCTTTCCTGAAAACAATCTCCCTGGAAAACGATCCATGTTTCACCTGTGGGTTTATTAATCCCAAGATCATCTGGGGCTGTTGGTCTTTGAGCGGTTGCTGGCCCATACCTGTTGATGTGCTGCAAGGTAGCGTCTGTAGTGGAGGCACCGGCACGGAGCAGGAGGAGGATGCTCGCGGGTGTGATACAGGGTGTGGCAACGCAGGTGGTGATGGTAGGGGCACACGGAGCTGTGCCTCGGAGGACATCGTTGGTGGCGGCCGCCTTGATGAGTCAAGGCTTGGGCTCGCTAACTCAGCCCCGGGGTTTGCCGAGGTCAAGCTTGTGACATTAAGGCGTGCTGCTGCAACGGCAGGCAGGGTCGCCAGCAGCTGCAGCGGCTGCAGCTCTTTCATCGCTATTTCGTTTTAATAAATCCTTAAAGCTTTTGAGCCAATTTCTGATGTCCATTGTGTAATTCAAACATAAATGGGAGTCTACAGAATGCACAATAAACAAATCCAGAATAGGCGGCAGAGTGTGACACTGTGATTGGGCTAAATGTGGACGAATCACAAATCACAACAGACACGTGAATTTATTTGAGGTAGCCTGCGATTTTTTTGTTTTAGTTACTATCTGACATCACATACATCGTAGCATAAAAGTTCACAGTTTATTTATAACAAAAACAATTCAAAAATATATTTTTTAATTTTTATAAATAATAAAAAATCGTGTTTATTGGGGAGGGCAAGAATGTCAAATGGGAGGGCCTGGCCCTCCCTGGCCCCCTCACGGCGCCGAGCATGTAAGAGGGTACAAAGTTAAAGCTGCTGTGAGACCTGATCAAAGCAAATCTGTTTTCCCGATTGTGTGCTTAAATTCCTTTCACATCTTTTGACAGCTTACCAGGTGGTAGAAAAGTACGGAGCCCCCTAGGGACATGGAGAAGAAGAACATATTTTTTTTTTTTTTTTAAAATAAAATGTTTTGCGAGATATCGCAAAACCCCTTTGCGAAATCTCGCAATACTTTTGCGAGATCTCGCAAAACCCCGTTGCAGTTTGTAGACGGTACCTAAGCACTCCTCTCCCTCCTCCAGCTGCGGATTGTGACCAATTCTTGATGTTTAGCTCGGATGACGGCGCGTATCGAACTGTTCTGATAAAAACGACTCTGTAGCTCGTTGTCTACCTTGCTATGATTGTAAAGTCATGTTGTTTGTATTTTTACAACGTTATGTTCATGAGTTATTGATCCGCGAAATTCGAATCTGTCAATAACTCATCTCAGAGGAACGTGCATGTCCCCTCGCTCTGAGTGTTTTCTTGAGGTGTCTTCACTTATGTGAAACCCTTTTATATATACAGTCTATGTGTGAAACCCGTGCCTATTGCCAAGCACTGATGTTATATCTTTATATTTAAGGCCAAGCTCAAAGTAAAATCGATGAACCACTCCATTGTTGTGGTTTCTGTGTTGCCGTAGCAGCCGAACTGACCAGGAAGTACTATATGAAAAGTATTGCGAGATCTCAAAAAGGGGTTTTGCGAGATCTCGCAAAGGTTTTGCGATATGTCTCAAAACATTATTATTTTTTTTTTGTTCAAATTATTTATTTTTTTGTTCTCCATGTCCCCTAGGGGGCTCCGTAGAAAAGAGCAGTGAATGTATGTGTTAAATTAAAATGCCAATCGAAGAAGGTATGTTTTTCAGTATTAGCTTGTGTTACCCATTAAGGCTAATTTATGATGATAGCATTATTTGGCTTTTGAATTTCCATCCTAGGAGGGAGGGCTCTGCGTGAGGACTTGCGGGTGATGAGTTTTTCCTTTTGGCGGAGGAGGAGGAGGAGGAGGAGGAGGAGGAGGGAAAATATATAATCATCTACCACTCTGACTTCCTCTCGATCAATCTCTCTGTTAATCTGTCTTCTCCTTAATCTGCTGCTGATAATAATAATAGCTTGGATTTATATAGCGCCTTTCATGAGTCCCAAGGTCGCTTTACAAGGAAGAACAGGGCAAAACAAACAAAAACAAAAACAAAACAAAAGGCAGTCAGACAACCAGTCAGACAGACAAAACAACAAATAGATTAGGGGCCAAAGGCCTTAGTGAACAGATGTGTCTTGAGGGCCCTTTTGAAGGCATCAAGCGTGGAGATGTTGCGGATCTCCGCAGGGAGAGTGTTCCAGAGGGTGGGGGCTGCCACACTGAAGGCTCTGTCCCCGAAGGTTCGCAGTTTGGTGCGGGGGGTGGTAAGCAGGCCAGAGTCTGAAGACCGCAGGTTCCGGGGAGGGGCATGTGGGTGAAGGATGTCCGATAGGTACTGGGGGGCATGGGCATGGAGGGACTTGTAGGTAAGGAGGAGGATTTTGAATGATATGCGGGACTTGACCGGCAACCAGTGGAGGTGGGTGAGGGTGGGAGTGATGTGCTGCCACGGCTTTGTATTTGTGAGTACCCTAGCAGCACAGTTTTGGACATACTGGAGCCTGTCCGGGGTTTTGTTGGGAACCCCAAACAGGAGACCATTGCAGTAGTCCAAGCGGGAGGTGACAAACGCATGGACTAGGGTTTCGGCAACCGACTCCGAGAGTGACGGTCGGAGTCTTGCAATGTTCCTTAGATGGAAAAAGGCCGATTTGGTCACAGACTTGACGTGGGAGTGGAAGGAGAGGGTGGAGTCGAGGATGACACCCAGGTTGCGGGCTTCAGGAGATGGGGAGATGGAGCAGCCGTCAACCTCGAGTATGAAGTCACCAACCTTCTGGAGCAGCGCCTTGGGTGCCACAACCATGAGCTCTGTTTTCCTGCTGTTTAGTTTGAGATAGTTGCATGACATCCATGCTTTGATGTCATGCAGGCAATTGATGAGAGACTGAGGGGGGAGCTGGGAGGATGGAGTGGTGCTGAGATACAGTTGGGTATCATCAGCGTAACAGTGGAAATTGAGTCCATGATGTCGGATGATCTGGCTGAGGGGGAGCATGTAAACTGTGAACAGGAGGGGGCCAAGCACAGAGCCCTGGGGTACACCGTGGTGGACTGGGGCCGGGGGTGAATTTGAGCCGTTGATGGAGACAAACTGTTTCCTGTTATGGAGGTAGGATGTGAACCAAGACAGCGCTGTGCCAGTGATACCTAGGAGGTCTGAGAGGCGGGGGAGGAGGATGTTGTGAGAGATGGTGTCAAACGCTGCAGAGAGGTCCAGGAGGATGAGGATGCTGAGGCGGCCAGAGTCAGCAGCAATGAGGAGATCGTTGGTGATCTTGATGAGGGTGGTCTCAGTGCTGTGTTGCTGTCTAAAGCCGGATTGGAAGGGCTCATAGAGCTCATGGTTGGACATGTACAGATGGAGTTGGCCGGCGCCCACTCTTTACAGAGTTTTGCTTAGGAAAGGAATGATCTCTCTTTCACCAGTTGCCAGGTGTATCTTAAGTGTGTGTGTTGATCTGTGTTGCTTCACTGATATTTAAGGTCAAGATCATGTTGACCTTTACACTCAAGCTAATTGATCCTCTCCTCTGTCACGAACCTTGGAGTGACCTTCAATAGCGCTTTTAAATTTGATAAGCAGGTCAGCACCGTAGTCAAGACCTGCTTTTTCAAAATACAACTATTGGCTAAGACCAAGTCGTTTTTATCTTTTAAAGACCTAGAAAGGGTTATTAACGCCTTTGTTACCTCGAGACTGGATTACTGCAACGCTCTGTATGTGGGTATGGACCAGGCCTCAATTAGACGCCTGCAGCTAGTTCAGAACGCAGCTGCACGTCTTCTCACTGGCCACAAAAAGCGTGACCATATCACCCCAATTCTGGCCTCACTACACTGGCTTCCAGTTCGTTTCAGAATTGATTTTAAACTCCTTTTATTTGTTTTCAAAGCCCTAAATGGGCTGGCTCCGGCCTATGTAGCCGAACTCCTCCATCGCTACACCCCAGCCAGAGCCTTAAGGTCGGTTGACCAGCTGCTGCTGATAGTGCCCAAGACCAGGCTTAAAACCCGAGGGCACCGAGCATTCGCAGCAGCGGGCCCTAGGCTCTGGAACACTCTGCCCCTCCACGTGAGGTCGGCCCAGACATTAGGGTTTTTTTAATCAGCTTCCAGTTTGTGTTCGGGCGGCTGACAGCCTATCCGTTTTAAGAGTACGCTTAAGACCTTCCTTTTGATAAAGCTTATAGTTGATAAAATAACCTAATGAGAGTGCTTTGACGCAGATACGCTGTGCCTCTTCACCTTCATTTTGGTTCTTGCTCTTTCACTTAAATCCTAAAAACTTGGATCTTATATTTAAAACTAAGGTTATTACTACTCTTTCTATTTTCTCTTTATCCAAAACCTTTTCCCTCCATGACCTCATGAGGTTTTATTGGAGGGAAACAGGTTTGCAGATGGGCCTATTTCCAGCCGGGGAGTGTTATGCCGTAGTCACAGCGTACCTCCTTACCTCTCACCAATTCCAACTAAGGCCCCAGCGGGGACCTTGCTCCCTGCGTGTGCCTGTCTGTGTCTGTGTATTTGCATGTTCCGATTAACCGAGCCTCCCCCAAATTTTCTTTTTCTTTTGTGTCTATATCTACGTCGAGGCTGATCCTGTTGCTGTGGTCCTGTGCCCTGGATACTCTATCCTGAGTTCTGGATTGAGTCCTGGACTTCGAGGTGTGGCTGAACCTATCACTGTGGTCCTGCCTGGGTCTCGTCATGCTGACATCCTCGTGGATTCATCTTCTTATTACAGACACATGCATTTCCAAACATTCGGTCTACCTGCGCTATAAAATGTATTATCTCTTACACACGGCATCTATTGCACGCCTGAGAGAGGGATCCCTCCTCTGTTGCTCTCCCTGAGGTTTCTCCCATTTTCCCCTTTAAACTGTGGGGTTTTTTCCGGAAGTTTTTCCTTGTACGATGTGAGGGTCTAAGGTCAGAGGGTGTCGTTTTCTCATACTGATATTCTGCACAAACTGTGCTGTTGTATTTGCTGTATAGTGTCCTTACTGTAAGGTAATTATTATATGTACAGCACTTGCTCGACCAAAAATCGTTTTAAAAATGTGCTATATAAATAAAACTTGATTTGATTTGATCCTCCCAATTACACAATATACCAAGTTGGATTGATAACTATTACATTTCAGAGCCTAAAAATACATTAAGGAAATACATTTGGAGGGAAACTTAAACAGGTGTTGTGCTTAATGAGATACAGGTTTGCCTTTTAGGAGCTGGACATTAATGCTTAAAAGAAATAAAGTGTTTTTTTCACAGTTTAAGCAGCACAGCTGAGCTGAAAGCACAAAGGCATCTGCCTTTAACTACCACAATGCCCCCACTTCTCACATCTTTGCGGCTCTTGTGCACACACTGTGTAGCTTATTCAATCCCTCGCCCTCACGCTAAACGGCCCTAAACTCAGCACACTCCCCATATGTGAGGCTAAGGGGTCACGCCAAGTTGAGTGAGCTTTTTTTTTCCCTGCAGGGGACAAATTCAGCAAATGTAAACAACAAGGTGAAGGAATTCCCAACAAAGTTTGAAAACATGTACAATTCAAATTAACCCTAAACAAATGTCAGCTGAGGTCAAACTCAAGACAGTTGTTTCCATGGTTCATGTGTAATGGTGTCAATCCTTACCCCCCCCCCTTCACACCTGTGAAGTTAATCTTTTACAGTCACAACAGCATTGTGATTACAAACACACAGACACACACATCAACACACAGGTGAAAACAATATCTGAGTCACTGTAGTGGTCTTACTTGTTACAAAAGAAAACTATTTCACTTGCTTCTAATGATTACTGTTGACTCAAATATGTGTCTGTTCATTTTGAGTACAGCATCTGTTTTTACTTTTATCCTAATTATACTTATATGCATTGCCAACATTAATAATGAAGCACAAGT
Source organism: Gymnodraco acuticeps (assembly GCF_902827175.1). Classification (NCBI taxonomy): domain Eukaryota; kingdom Metazoa; phylum Chordata; class Actinopteri; order Perciformes; family Bathydraconidae; genus Gymnodraco; species Gymnodraco acuticeps. The sequence continues at coordinate 5,835,822 of NW_022990271.1, forward strand.
TACCCTCTTAAATAGCTGTCTAGTTTGTCTCAAGGACTATATGTCCACCTCCCAGACTTAACTTTGTTCCAGTCTGCCATAGAAAAAATACAGCGAGTGTTTTATACGTTATTTTTCACCATAATAAGATGTAGTCTGAGCCTGTGTATTTATTGAGTTCAACCTCTGATCCATCTTAGAACGCATAAGAAACTGATTATTTGCCTCGAGTCTCTGGCATATGTGCAAACTTTCTTTAAATTGAAACATTTACATCCTTGAAGGCAGATCTTTGCTTCAATGTATGCTAGCCTAAAGTGTGTCTAATTGTGTTATAAATGTACTTATTCCTTTCAAAATTCACTTTGGTTACGTTATTTAACAGATTTGCTCTTGTTTTCTAGGTGAACAGTGGGATTATTACCACTATAGGAGTATGTTACACTGTGATGAAGATGAACTTGACCTTACATTTCTCTTAGAAAGCCAGCATTGAATGATCCACCTCCACCTTTTTGACAGCAAAACAAGTGATCTCGTCTGACACTGTAAAGAGTGAAATAACTCTTTGCTATCAGGGGTTGTATCATATATTGTGAAGAGTCCATTGGTTGAATGATTACAAGCTGTTAATCATGTTTTACTCATAGTAAATCAAATGAAATTCAAATAACTCATGTATCTGTAGCCTGTATCAGTAAAACTGGGGAGAAATTAGGTTTTTGTAGGATTGTAGGCAGTTTCAAAACCATCACAATCACCCCACGAGTGAGTGGAGGGAGAGCCACACAGTGAATGAGTCATTCATTCCTCAAATCTGTGACCAGGAGTACATCACATCTTGATTGGCACAACCATAGACCATTTGTTCTGCTTCATGAAAACCTCCATTAAGGCGAGACACCCCAGGTGAATAGGGTAATTTTTTTAACTTAAAGGTATCAGCTAGAAATTTCTCCAGTTAATTACTTACAATAAGGCAATTGTCTTTTGTATTACAAGTTTCTGAAATAGCATGTTTAAATATGCAAATTGCCATTATCTCATTAAATATGCACATATTTTAACACATTTCAGGAATCGAAATCTGAACTTTGGATATAGCCAGATTCAAAATTCTTGTTTCATTTTGTAGTCATATTAGTATCTAAGGCTTTTACAGAAGGGATATTGGATATCTCTTTTTATCATTCCATAAATCAGAAAATACTGTCAACAGCCCTACAATATCCATTTTCGCCATGTTTTTAGGTATACAATGTTGTATAATTCAGGCTATGAATTATATATGAACAAACCCTTCTGTAAAAGCCTTCATAATATTGATAGGAATATAACTGGAAGGTTTGGTGTCTCTACGTGCTACTGAAGTTGAAATTTCGAACTCAGAGTAGGAGAAAAAACTCATTTTGAGAAAACGACCTTTAAAGATTGCAGTGAGGCGCTAGCTAAACCCTCCTGTTCTTTGAATGACAGCTTGCGCATCGACGCACTCCGTGAAGGTATTTCATGTTCAGGGTCATTTTTTTTATATAACCTTGCTTCGTGCAAGTGACAATTGTTGTCGTCTTCTCTGTGAACGTTTTTTTCGCCGTTCTTTTGGCATTTTGAGATTTCAATTTCTAGCTGAAAGCTAACCAGGAAGTGTTTTAGCACACCACGTGACGCATCTGAACGAATCACGTTGTCAAAAATTGACACCAGCCAATGAGATTTCGTTTCTTGGTTTAAGACCCCTTTGTGCTTTCACGATTGGTTGCTGATACAAAGGAAATGACCATATTTGGATCCGATGAGATTGTGCAGGAGAGACGGAGCTTTCCAGCGATACCTCTGTTGACATGGTGCACACAGCGGTCGCGGTACTTTATGTTACGTTAGAATGCTAACTTTTGGTGAATTTAGGAGAAATCTACAGACGCAAATAGACAAACTATAGTAAAATAAACACTTAAATGTGTATTTTGTACGTTTTCCTTCCAAAAGCCTGAAAGAAAACATGTTATGGAATCAAAATAGCACAACATCTCAAAATTGACCAGTAGCCTACTTGAAAAACGATGTTTTTGCCTGCCGTGTCTCGCCTTAAAAGAAATGTCCAGGTTTGCCATGCAGGCTCTTCATGTAAATATTGACATATTCTCCAAATTGCTAATTTCCTGTTGTGTGAATGGTTCACATGTTCAGCTGGTGTTTCCTCCTACACCTAAACATCCTCCTAAAGTTTCTGTTCATCTAGAAACATAAAAGGGGTGACTGAAAATAGATGGTTGGGAACAGATAGGTGTATGGAAAATAAATAAAAATCAGCAGGTAACTCTTCACAGTGTGCTGCAGCATAAATCAGTTAACAAATTAAGGGCAGTGTGCTTTCGAAGTCTTTACATCATTGGTCAACTGGACCATTTATGTGTTTTAGCAATGGGACATGGATTTAATGCTAGGATGTCTTTTAAGCATTCAAAAAGGACCTTGGATGCAATCAAAGAACGCCTGATCAAAAATGAGCAAATGCAAAGAAAAGGAAACTGTCAGGGTAGAAGCATGAGAATGAGGTGATTTAGTTTCCATTTCAAGCTACTGATGTGGCAGAGCAATTTCATATTCCAAGTAATACCAGCAGCTTCTAACGCAAGGTTGGAGTCTTGCTGGGTTTCCTGTGTACCGGCCTCCATTCCCAAATAAATAAACCTCAAGCCGGTGGCTGCCGGTGCGACCCACATAAATCCGCGGCTGCCTTTGGCCCAACACCAAGCTGCAGGAGATCCACCACAGAGCCACTGACATCCAGCAGCCGTGAGAGTTGCATTGTGCTAAGTGTGGCTTTGAGGAATCCTAATATCAGACACGCAGTGCTTTAAAAAGTTGAAGTAGTTTAATATTGTTAGGAATTTATGAAAAACTACAACTATGATATTTGTTAGGAATCGTGGAAAGAGGTAGGACCCAAATGCAGACTACAAAAAGGTAAAGGTTATAAACAAAAGCGAGCTTTATTTAAAAGCTGAAAAAACACAAAAACATGGCATGAAAAACACAGGTAGCACAAACACACAACACTGACCGTGACCAACAAGGAGGGAGACAGGAGAGACTAACAAGAAGCGTGACGTGAAGGGAGGACAAACAAACAATGAACCGACATGGGAACACAGGAAGAGACTAGAATAAATACAGGGAGGGGTAATCACGAGACGAGAAACTCGGACGGACATCCCGGGGCAAAGCAGAAGCCGAGAAGGGGGACTCCGGCGGACGGCCCGGGGGCAAAGTAGAGATCAAGGAGGGGGTCTCGGGCAGACGGCCCGGGGGCAAGGCAAAGTTCATGGTGGGAATCTCGGGCGGACGGCCTGGGGGCAAGGCAAAGTTCGAGGAGGGGGTCTCGGACGGACGGCCCGGGGGCAAGGCAGAGTTCAAAAAGGGGCGAAGGCCACAGCGGGCGAACTCAGGGGGCCGGGCATGAGGGCAAAGGCAGCGGCCGGGAATGTCAGGGGGCCGGGCTCGAGGACCGCGGCCAGGAAAGTCAGGGGGCTGGGCTCGAGGGCGAAGACCGCTGCACTCAGGGGGCCGGGCTTGAGGGCGAAGACCGCGGCTGGGGAACTCAGGGGTCCGGGCACAAGGACGGGCAGGAGCTGGTGGAACCCCTGGCGGGTCAGGCGTAGACGGGACCCTGGACGGAACATGGGCCGGTGTCAGTGGGACCCACGACGGAGCAAGGGCTGGTGTTGATGGGACAGGACATGGTGTTGGCAGGAAACCCGGCGGAGCACGTGTCGGCGGGACCCCCAACAGGACAGGATATGGTGTTGGCAGGAAATCTGGCGGAGCAGGTGCCGGCTGGACCCCCAACGAAACAGGTGTTGGCGAGACCCCCGGCGGGACAGGTGTCGGCGGGACCCCCAACAGGTCAGGGCACGGAGCCGGCAGGACTCCCAACAGAACCCCCAACGGAACAGGACATGGGGTTGGCAGGACCCCCGACGAAACAGGTGTAGGCTGGACCTCCAACGGCACAGGACAAAGGGTTGGCAGGACCCCCGGCAGAACAGTAGTCGGCGGGGCCTTCAACGGCACAGGACATAGTGTTGGCAGGACCCCGGCAGAAGAGTAGTCGGCGGGGCCTCCAACGGTACAGGACACAGGGTTGGCAGGACCCCCGGCAGAACAGTAGTCAGCGGGGCCTCCAACGGCACAGGACATAGGGCTAGCAGGACCCCCGGCAGAAGATCAGTCGGCGGGGCCTCCAACGGCACAGGACACAGGGTTGGCAGGACCCCCGGCAGAAGAGTAGTCGGCGGGACCCCCAACGGGACAGGACACAGAGTTGGCAGGACCCCCAGCGGAACCCCCAACGGCACAGGACATAGGGTTGACAGGACCCCCAACGGCACAGGACATAGGGTTGGCAGGACCCCCCGGCAGAAGAGTAGTCGGCGGGACCCCCAACGGGACAAGACCTGGTGTTGGCAGGACCCCCGACGAAACAGGTGTCGGCTGGACCTCCAACAAAACAGGACATGGAGTTGGCAGGACCCCCAGCGGACCCTCCAATGGACCAGGACATTTGGTAGGGACTTGAGAGGGGACTCGAGAGGTGACTCGAGTGGAGACTCGAGAGGGAACTCGAGAGATGACTTGAAAGAGAACTCGAGAGGGAACTTGAGAGGGGACCTGAGAAGGAACTCGAGAGGAGACTCGAGAGGTAACTCGAGAGGGGACTCGAAAGGAGACTCGAGAGGAGACCTGTGAAGGAACTTGAGAGGGGACTCGAGAGGGGACTCGAGACGGTCGGTACGCCGACAGGACACGGGGAGCTGGTGTCGGCCGGAGAGCCAACAGGAGACGAGGTGCTGGAGTCGGCCGGTATGCTGACAGGACACGGGGAGCTGGCGTCGGCCGGAGAGCCAACAGGCGACGAGGAGCTGGAGTCGGCCGGTACCTCGACAGGACACGGGGAGCTGGCATTGGCCGGAGAGCCAACAGGCGACGAGGAGCCAGAGTCGGGACCAGGGCTGCTGGGCCCGGTACTTGAGCCGGAACCATGGCTGGAACTGGAGCCGGAACCATGGCTGGAACTGGAGCCAGAACCATGGCTGTATGGGCCGGTTCTGGAGTAGGGACCATGGCTGCATGGGCCGGCTCTGGAGCCGGAACCATGGCTGTGGGAACCGGAACTGAAGCCGGAAACATGGCTGTCAGGTCCGGTTCTGGAGCAGGGACCATGGCTGCTGGGGCCGGCACTGGAGCCGGAAACATGGCTGTAAGGTCTGGAGCAGGGACCATGGCTGCTGGGGCCGGCACTGGAGCCGGAACCATGGCTGCTGGGCAAGGGACCGGAACACGGAACCATGGCTGTGTGAGATGGTACTGGAGCACGGTACCATGGCTGTGTGGGCCGGCACTGGAGCACGGAACCATGGCTGTGTGGGCCGGTACTGGAGCAGGGACCATGGCTGCTGGGCATGGAACAGAAGCCTGGACCCTAGCTGTGTGAGCCAGGTAATGGAGCACGGAAGCATAGCTGTGTGGGCCGGTACTGGTGCACGGATCCATGGCTGCAAGGTCCGGTTCTGGAGCAGGGACCGGTACCTGAGTACGAGCTGGCATCCTGACCTTGCGTCTTTTAGAGGTCTTTTGGAGGCTCCGTGGACCTCCAAACGCCAGGCGGGATCCCAAGAAAGGGTCAGAGAATGGAGACTGGCACTCAGGGCTATGAGAAAAAACTCTGAGAAACTCAGGCAACAAGCTTCTCAACGTTGTCCACCTCCATTTGTGCAACAGCCTCTTTGTCCCTTTTAGCCGAGGTTCTACTCCACTCAGCATAATGACACTGAAGAGTGTACTCTAGGGAGAACAAATAAAAATAAAAATCCGCTGGGTCCATGTTTGGTCGGTTCATTCTGTTAGGAATTGTGGAAAAAGGCAGGACCCAAATGCAGACTACAAAAAGGTAAAGGTTATAAACAAAAGCGAGCTTTATTTAAAAGCTGAAAAAACACAAAAACATGGCATGAAAAACACAGGTAGCACAAACACACAACACTGACCGTGACCAACAAGGAGGGAGACAGGAGAGACTAACAAGAAGCGTGACGTGAAGGGAGGACAAACAAACAATGAACCGACAGGGGAACACAGGAAGAGACAAGACTAAATACAGGGAGGGGTAATCACGAGACGAGAAACAGACTGGCAGGGGAGGCAGAAACACAAGGGCAACAGGTGAACACAATTAGACAATCAGACACACCAGGGAAACTAACGACAGGATAACAAGACACAGGTGGGAACAGAACAGCAAAATAACACCCAAAACAAGACAGACTAAACTAAAAACGTGACATGACAATAGGATTGTAACAATATTGATGTCTATAGATACTATACATACGCATCTGACTGGTGTTTTAACAAATGCTGAAGCTAAATAATTTGTCATTTTCCATTGATCCATTTTGGGTTTCCATTACAATTGTTTTTTCTGGAAAGATGCTTCACATTAAACAATATACTTCCAAAGACTTTGGCACCTTATATCACATTTACCACATGCCAAAAACTCTGGGAGGCACGGGGTATCTAAAACCAGATGTTTCCAATACACAATATCACAACAGTCAGCCAACTTGGCGCTGATTAACAAGCTGTTAACCTCTCTGAGCCAACAAAAGCCTCTCAAGGGATTCAAACGTTAGCCAGTGATATACAAGACCCGTAGCACCAGCTACTGTATTACTCAACTAGACGCAATGTCGAGACGTTTTATTGGAATAAGTAAGGAGTACGTTTATTGTCACTGAAATAAAGAGACTTCATTCAGAATCAGTGCATTGTTGCTTTTGGCAAGAGCAACATTTGCTCAAACCATAAGCCTATAAATAATATTCAATTACAACTATTGATTAATGAGAATGTTTCTAAACAATCTAACAGTCATTTAACTGACTGCTTTAATAATTCAGTTTGATGAGACATTTTAATAATAACTATCCCAGGAATTGTGTTGCTGCTGACATACTGTATTAAGTTTCAGTAAAAGCCAACAGACAGTACACACTTTTGGGATCTGGACACAGAATGATCCAAAAGGCAGTCAACACAACATGAAGAAATGATTTCCTGACCAAATGAAATAAATTGAGTATCGTACAAAGAAAGCAACATAAATGTGTTATACATAATCCCCTACAAATGTGTTGGCAGAGGTAGAGTAAATACTTAGATAACGTTCCTTGGACCTCCAGCAATCCTAACTTGGAAGACTTGGTGCTTGTAAATAGGATAATGACATGTAATTAATGTTTTACAATGGTGAATGGGCAACAGGACACTCCACACAAAGCTTGGGTCAACTGTAAACCATTTTACATATTTTTGCAAATGTGAAGGGGGTTGCAAAAACCAATTTAATTAAATGAAAATTATTCATCTCCAATAAGTCTATAGATGTTTTAGCCAGTGGTTGTGTAAAAGCAAACTACGCATTGATTCAGTCTCATGAACCACATTCTCAGCAGCATCAGTTGTTTCAGCAAAAACTGTCAAAACTGCATAGGGCATAGGCATATAGACAATAGGGCAGATATGCAATGCTTCATGAGGGTGTATCAGTTATATCAGTGTTGGAAACGAGCTTAACAAAGGTATACAATATAGCTCTTACATTTCCTCTGTGGACATCATCCAATTGCAACAATGCAATTTGAGATTTGCCCATAAGAAAAATAATGGACTTGGGCTCTACTTTATTTATTATAAGGGCACATCATGACTGTTTACATAATTCAGTCAAAATCTGGCACACTGTCAGTTTTGCCTAAAACACATATTTTGCATGGACCACCTCCATGTATAGCATATCTTTTTTTAATTGTGTCTGTTTTATGTGTTCTATGTCCTTGATATACATGTTGCATTGTTGGAGGAGCCTGTGACCTAAGTTTTTCATTTCCATATCTACAAAGTAGCTAATGTGCAAATGAAAATAAAGCCTTGAATTGAATTGAATTGAATAATAAGCTTTGTCATTGACATTTTCAGGGCCCTCTTTACTTTTTACATCATAATGGAAGTCAGGGTGCGAATTCTTAAGACAACTTGATCATCCCTGTATGGAGTGGCCACAGTGAACGTCTATTAAAGGAGCAATTCTAAGTTTATATAAGAAATAAACAAAAATTGAAATTCCATGCTAGTGCTTATGAGGACATTTATGGTAAATGTGTGGATCAAGGACAATGTTTCATTATGAAACAAGTTGTGTGTCAATTTTAAGCAGTTTCTTGCTGCACGGGGCACTCACTGTTAAACTTGTCATCCATGTGTATTTGAGATGACCTGATGTAAAGTTTTCTGGATGGTATCATTAGTCCAAAAGTCCCAGGATTCCACAAACAGCAGATAAACATGCAGCCTCCTTCTCATGTGTCTGCCAAAACATCTCCCACCACAGCCAGCATTGAGCCTTTCTCCGCAAACTCCAGCTACAAGGTCAGTGTCTCCCTCCCTGTGGCATCAGTCCAAAAACTTGTTTCCAACAAATTTCAAAATCAAACCAAATATTTACAAAAGAGATTTCCTCTACTGCACTTCTTAGTTTTGTATTATTTACTCAATGTTGAAGATTAATTGGTTTCTGCTTCTTGAAGAATTCCAGTCTTGTAGACATCAGTATTAACCCTAGAGTGATGCAGCATAACAGAATAATGATTGTCTGTTTAGAATTCCTTTTCATACAGCTATGGCGACAACATGCACATTATTCTATGGAAACTGCGGCCAAGACATAGTGTGTTTAAACAATGCGGTTACAGTCTAAGGTATGCTAAGCTCAAAACCATATAGAGATTTCTGTAGCGTGCATCAGTTCTGCAGTATATTTTAAGGGTTCAGTAGGTACGATTTTTTTTTTAAACACATGCTTTTGGTGCCTTTTATTGACTCTGTGTCCCTCTTTTTCTTTCCTCCTGTCTAGATGTGGTACTGGTATAGTAATTGCCCACGGTTCTGGCTTAGCACCAACAATGCTCCGCTTGCTGGAAACTTGACTGTGAAAAGATAGCATCAACTTTCATTTGAGAGAACATGCCTGCTTCCAATGAGACACACAGCACCTCTATGGACCTGAGGGGGACAACTTATACTTCAGTAAAGCCTCTGAGCTCTGCCCTTCCTCTCTCTTACCATGATACTAGTCAAGATGTCAGGTTATAATGTCATTCACACAGGAAGCCATTCATTCACTGAAGATATTCAGATATTACTGCTACTTACGTGCACATTAAAACCTTTAAATGCAGCAGTCTCAAAGTTTCCAGTTGCTGTTGGAACGGGTCAAAGCATACCCAACAATTAGATTGTCATTATTATACTGCAAAGCTACAGTATATGAGGTCTGATTCCTACATCAGCACAACCAGCATAAGGATACACACACACTGAAACAATAACATGGACAGAGAAAACACCTTTGACTCACCTAACTGCTGGCTGCAGATCCAGAGCAGGAGGAAGCAGAAGTACTCCATATGTTTGCCGGTGCAAGCGTGCATGTGTGTGGGTGAGTGTGTATGTGTGTGTAAGTGATGAAAGCTGTGAGAGTGTATGTGGTGGGCCGAGGCATAGAGACCCAGCAGCAGGCACAGTTAAAGATCCCACTCTGAGTGACTGAAAGTCTAAGTTAAAGCGCTGCCTATATCTCGGGGAGGTAGGAGGGGACTGTAGTAGGAGAAGAAGAAGGAGGCCCACTCTGACACAGCAGGCAGGGAAAACTTAGTCTCACACACACTCTCACACTCACTCATTCAACTCAGTTTGACTTGGGAATACTCTCATAGGAGTTATTAAAGTTTTCTTTATCTTTTCTTCTGTGGGAATTTGTAACTTAGGACATTTTCCTGAACAGTACTGTATTACACATTTGACATACTTCTTTTGTTGAGTAATTACATTTTTTGCTACTTTATATTTCTACTCTACTACATTTTCGAGGGATATAACGTTCCATTACAAATATAACACTGAAAAGAGCAATTCTGCATAATAAGTCATTGCAGGTAAGGTAAGCACAGATGCTGCACTCCTCTCCTCTCATGCTGTGTGCCTCCCCAAGCTGAAACAGAAAAGTCTGATAATTACTTATTACAGCTTGCAAGATAGCAGATATGTTCTTGTAACAGATTGGTAACACTGCCAAACATTTTCTCATTACACACCAAAAACCTTTTCTGTCAGACTCACTCTATGCACACGTGCTATCACCATGCGCACAACCACAAACTAACCAGTGATTTAACAGTTGAACTTAAACGTGGGGTTTGTATGTTACCTCATACCCCTACAGCTGAACCATCCAGTCCATACTTCAGTACAGAATGTATAATGACCCACTTTCGTAATAAGACATAGTTTGAGTACATTAGTGCTTCTAAGTACTCCATTGTGGTCAATGGTTAGATCTCCAATTCACATCTTAACCACTGTAAGTCAACTAAATGGACGTATTTTCTTAACACCGGACTCATTTTCAGTTTGGTTTTGAAATTTGTTTAACATTGGCAATGACTATGTTTGAATAAAATACATCAACATGAGCATACTAAAGCACTGATACAGAAGCAATACACAGAAATTGTTGGATGTAACAAAGCCAGGATGTATTTATGCTAATTTATTAACTAATTCAATTAATTATTGTTTGTGTATTGTATGTATATAAATACTGCAAGTGTAATAGCTTTTATAAGTGTTACCTTTTGGTCATATTGATGTGATATTTTATGGACATATTCATGTTTTCTTCATCCCTGTAAGGCATGTTGGACTGTGTAACTGTGCGATATGAACAAAATACAAGCTAAAGTAATTAAAAAAATTGTGTTGAGAATTATTTCTCGATAGTGAAATTTCCTTTAACATCGCACAACTTTCATGTTTTGATACACTTTCACCCTTCTTGTTATCATCATTGTCTGCTGCAGCAGGCCAGTCAGCAGAAAAGCTCTACTGCTTGCCACATCAGACAGACAAAGGTAGCGGTTAGCTGGTGAATTTAGAATAGCTGAATAGTGAATAGCTGGAGCATTTACCACCTGAAGAGACAGTTCCCTCAAAAGTTGGTGAAAACAAAAACAATGTAAAAGGAGAAAACTAAACAGCAAAAATTAAAGTAAATTTGAACTTAAATTAATGAAATGTACAGAAATGTGACTCCAAATGACTGCCAATATAGTCTTGTTACTGCTGAATGTATAAATAAGCTACTGTTTGCTGTGTGTGGAGTTTATAGCTTTCAAAAATAGGTACATCTTTCCAAGAGACCACATACATTATCCCGAGCAGACAAGGGGTCAAACAACACATGTGAGACTGTGAAGAACCTGTGAAACTCATCATAAAGGAAAATCCATGATGAGTTCGACACATATCCATTTCTGATAAAGATCTTGTGAGCAGCTGTCTATCGGAAAATCTTTAAAACTGATTTATAAAAAATATTTGGCTTAACCATACACTTATTGTTTTTTGACCACAGTACCCTTTATATCTTTATTGAACACAAAGCAACTGCAGATCACACAAATCAAGACAGTGTTTGTGCTATAAAGCTAAGATAACCAAGCCTTCAGGGACATACAAAGAATCAAGACTTGTTTTCATTAACCTGTTAAGCCCGGATTTAGGAACCCCCTCTTGATTATATTGGTTCTAACGGTTCAAAAGAGATGTCAATCATCAAAATCGACCGATGGGTTCCAGAGATATGGCAAATACACCCAAATGACCCCAGAGGTGTTTTTTTTTTGCTAAATCTCTCTAAAAAGGTCAAGTTTCACTTTTTTTGCATCAATCTTGATACAGGGTACTTATTATATGTTATAGTTTGGATTCCTAAAGGTTTTTCTCTACTATCCCATCATTCAAGGGTGGTTTTCACTATAAGTAATGGGGTTTTTTTGGACATTGTTTTTACTATGTTCAATCTGAATTTACTTTAAAATAAAAACATCTATATTGATCCTGACTTTTCTACATCCAACTCACAGGTGTAAATTAATTAAATGTACAGAAATGTGACTCCAAATGACTGCCAATATAGTCTTGTTACTGCTGAATGTATAAATAAGCTACTGTTTGCTGTGTGTGGAGTTTATAGCTTTCAAAAATAGTTACATCTTTCCAAGAGACCCGGGAGCCCCGGGGGCTCCTGCAACATCTTGCAAGAAACAGCGTCTGAGTGCTTCTTACCATTTAACAAACTATGAATGTGTCATACCCACTTAATGAGAAGAAACTCAGCTATCTGATCTGCGCAAATATGAAAGCTGAGATTCCACAGATTCCAGTGGTATACAGTGGGGCAAACAAGTATTTAGTCAACCACCAATTGTGCAAGTTCTCCCACTTAAAAAGATGAGAGAGGCCTGTAATTTTCATCCTAGGTACACTTCAACTATGAGAGACAGAATGGGGGGAAAGAATCCAGGAAATCACATTGTAGGATTTGTAATGAATTAATTGGTAAATTCCTCGGTAAAATAAGTATTTGGTCACCTACAAACAAACAAGATTTCTGGCTCTCACAGACCTGTAACTTCTTCTTTAAGAGCCTCCTCTGTCCTACACTTGTTAACTGTATTAATGGCACTTGTTTGAACTCGTTATCAGTATAAAAGACACCTGTCCACAACCTCAAACAGTCACACTCCAAACTCCACTATGGCCAAGACCAAAGAGCTGTCAAAGGACACCAGAAAAGAATTGTAGACCTGCACCAGGCTGGGAAGACTGAATCTGCATTTTGGTAAGCAGCTTGGTGTGAATAAATCAACTGTGGGAGCAATAATTAGAAAATGGAAGACATACAAGACCACTGATAATCTCCCTCGATCTGGGGCTCCACGCAAGATCTCACCCCGTGGGGTCAAAATGATCACAAGAACGGTGAGCAAAAATCCCAGAACCACACGGGGGGACCTAGTCAATGACCTGCAGAGAGCTGGGACCAAAGTAACAAAGGCTACCATCAGTAACACACTACGCCACCAGGGACTCAAATCCTGTAGTGCCAGAAGTGTCCCCCTGCTTAAGCCAGTACATGTCCAGGCCCGTCTGAAATTTGCTAGAGAGCATTTAGATGATCCAGAAGAGGATTGGGAGAATGTCATATGGTCAGATGAAACCAAAATAGAACTTTTTGGTAAAAACTCAACTAGACGTGTTTGGAGGAGAAAGAATGCTGAGTTGCATCCAAAGAACACCATACCTACTGTGAAACATGGGGGTGGAAACATCATGCTTTGGGGCTGTTTTTCTGCAAAGGGACCAGGACGACTGATCCGTGTAAAGGAAAGAATGAATGGGGCCATGTATCGTGAGATTTTGAGTGACAACCTCCTTCCATCAGCAAGGGCATTGAAGATGAAACGTGGCTGGGTCTTTCAGCATGACAATGATCCCAAACACACCGCCCGGGCAACGAAGGAGTGGCTTCGTAAGAAGCCTTTCAAGGTCCTGGAGTGGCCTAGCCAGTCTCCAGATCTCAACCCCATAGAAAATCTTTGGAGGGAGTTGAAAGTCCGTGTTGCCCAGCGACAGCCCCAAAACATCACTGCTCTAGAGGAGATCTGCATGGAGGAATGGGCCAAAATACCAGCAACAGTGTGTGAAAACCTTGTGAAGACTTACAGAAAACGTTTGACCTCTGTCATTGCCAACAAAGGGTATATAACAAAGTATTGAGATGAACTTTTGTTATTGACAAAACACTTATTTTCCACCATAATTTGCAAATAAATTCTTTAAAAATCAGACAATGTGATTTTCTGGATTTTGTTGAGGTATACCTAGGATGAACATTACAGGCCTCTCTCATCTTTTTAAGTGGGAGAACTTGCACAATTGGTGGCTGACTAAATACTTTTTTGCCCCACTGTAAGTATCATCACTGTGCGACCACATCTCACGGCAGCGGAAGCCAGCAAAGACAACACACAACTTCACTTTACGGGGCCAAAACGGCAAATACTTCTTACCTTTGCTGTTTTCTGATCAAAAGTTGTGTTCAATGGCATTGAAACGATAAAAACGCTGCTGAAGGTTAATCCAATGTGTCTGTGTCACTTTGAAATTATTACTGATAATCCATCATCATATTTATGTCAATAAGAGTAGTTTTCATAGAGTGTATGAGAGCTGTAACCCAGCTTCCAGTTTTGCGCATGCTGGCTGCGCATCACTCTCATTCACCAATGGTAATGTTTAGATGGATTTAGGAACCCCCTCTTGATTGCTAAATCTCTCTAAAAAGTTAAAGTTTAACTTTTTTTGCATCAATCTTGATACAGGGTACTTATTTACGGAGCCCCCTAGGGGACATGGAGAAGAAAAAAAATTGTTATTTGAAAAATAAAATAAAAAATGTTTTGCGAAATCTCGCAAAACCCCTTTGCGAGATCTCTCGCAAAACTTTTCATTTAGCTCAATGTACTTCCTGTCAGTTCGGCAACACAGCAACCACAACAATGGAGCGGTTCATCGATTTTACTTTGAGCTTGGCCTTAAATATAAAGATATAATATCAGTGCTTGGCAATAGGCACGGGTTTCACATAAGTGAAAGACACCTCAAGAGAACAATCAGAGCGAGGGGACATGCACGTCGCAAAGCATACTCTGAGTTGAGTTATTGACAGATTCGAATTTCGCGGATCAATAACTCATGAACATAACGTTGTAAAAATACAAACAACATGACTTTACAATCATAGCAAGGTAGACAACGAGCTACAGAGTCATTTTTATCAGAACAGTTCGATATGCGCCGTCATCCGAGCTAAACTTCAAGAATTGGTCACAATCTGCAGCTGGAAGAGGGAGAGGAGTGCTTAGGGACCGTCTACAAACTGCAACAGGGTTTTGCGAGATATCGCAAAACATTTATTTATTTTTTTTTCAAATAATTTTGTTTTTCTTCTCCATGTCCCCTAGGGGGCTCCGTACTTATTTTATGTTATAGTTTGGATTCCTAAAGGTTTTTCTCTACTATCCCATCATTCAAGGGTGGTTTTCACTATAAGTAAGTCACTATGTTCAATCTGAATTTACTTTAAAATAAAAACATCTATATTGATTCTGACTTTTCTACATTCAACTCACAGGTGTATCATTGCTTTGAGAACAAATATTATTAATGTACCCCTTTTAGAAGTGAATATATAGTCATTTGTTCTGGGCATGTCATTTTCGAGCCTGAAACCTGAAAAACAGGCTCAGGGCTTAACAGATTAAGGGTGGTTAAAAATACATCGTTTTTTTACGCTACACAATTTCTCCTCAGTAAACTGCTGGGCCCCTTCTTTCTTTCAACTCAGGAAATTAAGCTTTGTGCTGACTACTGGTGCCTGAACATTTCCATATAGCACTATAAATGTAAATATGGATGGGCAGGGTTCCTGAAACGAGTTACAACTTTAAGTGTGTGAAAGTAAGTGATATTCCAAAGTTGGATTCAGTTCAAATGTCTGTATTTGCCGTTAAGAACTTTCATCATGACATTATGTAGTGCTTCTACGCCCATTATTATTGTTTTAAAGCAAAAACATATCTACAGGCAGTGGCGTTCCTATATGTACATAAGTGGTGGGGCACAAAAAACTTAGATGTCTATATATAAGCTTCTGCAGTGAGGTTCATGGCTGGTGAGGCACTGGCACTGACTCTTCAGGTTTACAAATATTATATTTTGACCTAAATCAAAATATAATATTATTTTCAAAAGCCTCTTTAGTCTGATGCTTCAATTAATTTTAAACAGACAGTTCAACAGAAAGATACCCAAATAATGTAATTTTATCATTTAAATATTGAATTGTTCTCTCTTAGTAAGATCCCATTTTCAATAAAATGGTGGTCTTACCTTGACTTGAAGATGAAGTCCATTTGCCTATCCTTCTGGACAAACATCTCTATTACTTTTTTGTAAAAGTCCTCCTTATCTTCTTGTAGTTTCAAAAGTCTATCATAAATCTAAATGATGGATTTATGATTCGAACATTTTAAAAGTAGGGTAGGGTAGATAGCCGATTATCCGGCTGAACAAAACGTACATTTATCTAACAGCTAAGTTTCCCACAGATCTTATTTTGAGCTATTTTCTAAAATCCTATGGAGAAATCTCATTGCTTTTTTGTGGAGGGAAGCCATGCGCAGCTTACTTCCTGGTTTTAGGACGCGTCTCTCTCCTCCTCTTCACCTGCTCTTCACACACCACACTTTTCGCGGCACACGTACTTACAGCCAATCAGCTCTGAATTATGTGAGATGACGTATGGTGGGGATGGCAGCTCTATGCCCCTATGGTCATTATTTTTTGCCACACACATTAAATAGGAAAATACTCTGAGCATGCGCAGTGTAGTTTTTACAGTCACCGTTCACTTAGACAGTGAGAGGGAGGGGCAGGATCGGGTTTTGTCCCACATGGCTCTAAACAGCTCAATAGGCACACACTGTAGACACTAATTAGAAGAACACATACTAAAACAGCAATGTAAAGACGAATCAGATGATTAAACATGATCTTAAAATATATTTTATATATATTTTAATTTATTTTTTGCATTTTGTTGTAATCATTATTTTAATACTTTCTGCTGACACTAGGTGGGGCTGTGCAGGCTCCACCTGCCCCTAATGACCAGTCGCCACTGTCTACAGGGTATACCAGGTTCAATGCAAAAAGCAGCATTCCCGCCCATCAAACTCTATTGGAATACATAATTCCCAAATTGGAGGGGAAATAAGTGTAAGGGGTTTGGAATTCATTACAAAGTTCACCATAAATATGAAAAGTTTCATAACAAGCATTGTTTCATTCAGTATTGTGGGCACAAACCATAGCCTGTATATAAATGGATGTAGTGTCCGTGACGTCACCCATAGGATTCTGCAGAGTTGCCGAGAAGCCCTTCTAGGCGGAGTCGGCCACTAACGGCTCGACTGTGACGTCAGAGTCTAATCCCGCCTGCTCCAAATAAGGGCAAAGAGGCGGAGCCGAGGCGGGACCTGCTGCCTCCGAACTGGAAGTAAACAGAGCTAGCTCAGGCTAAGAAGCTAAGCTAACATGAAATACATGCATACCAAGTTACTGCTAACAGTGTAGTTCCCCTATATAAACGTTACATTCATAATCAAATGAGACAATCTGCAAGAGAATTAGCTATTATGTTGTTATTCTTAATGCTTGTCATTCACACGTTAAGAAAATAAGTACCGATACATAGCAGAACAATTGTGGCGATGTTCAGCTTAATAAGCCTTATTCAACATAATTTATGTAGTTAATACTACAGCAGGCGAACCAAGTCTGCGTTTCGCTGCATTCCTTGATCTCCAGTTACGGTACGTCCACACAGCAGCTTTAAACAAATCTTCCAACGCTTCCAACGCTTCTCTGCCCATTGACTTTGAATGGGGATGACGTCACTTTGCCTCGCTTTTCGCCGAACTGCATTGTGGGGGAGCGAAGCGAAGATTTCCAGGATTTTCAGGATTCAAAAGTTGAGCAATGTTCAACTTTTGAAGCTGAGCTGGAAGCGTCAGCCAATCAAATCCCGTTTATGCAAATCTGACAGTAGAAGCGCTAGCCAATCAAACCGCGTGTAAGCAGGGAGAACCAGACCGCAGTTCATTTCCTCATATTCCAAACGAGAAATTATGGTAGCAAATCACCCGGTTCTTTACGACCAGAACTATTAACGGGATACAAACCGGAGGAACCAGGCATGGAGGGAGGTGGCAGAGACAGTGGGTGAAACTGGTAGGTTTTCGCATGTTTGGGGAGTTTATATATATATATATTGCTCGCATAAAATCCCCGGGGTTTTTTGCTTTGTATAATAATAATAATTAAAACTGCGGTCGCACTTGTGCGCGCAGTGATGAGCGGGCCCTCGCGTCCGTGCGCCTGTCGGGGAGGGCGGCCGGTCGTCCTGGCGTCAAGCAGACGCGCGTGAGTCCTGGGAAATGAGCCGTTTCTCATTTCTATAATTTTCGCGTCCCAGACTCCCAGGTCCTCCGGCAGCGACCCGGAAACGGATTTCGGCGCGCCGTCCCGAAGGAAAACAAATTTCTCTAAAGGCTCGTCAAGGATCGATTATCGAGGAGGCTGTCTGGAGGAGCCGTAACCGAGGATACACTGATTTAGAGGAGAGAGGAGTGTCTCTGGAGGAGCTATAACCGAGGGTACACTGAAGTATTCTCCTGAGACGATTTCAGCCAACAGTGATGTTTAAAAGAGGCGTGACGCATGGCTGGACTTCTGTCAAACGAAGCACAGCTCTGCAAACTGTTCCCGTTGTGATTATAAGTTATTTGAGATGATCAAATGTGCATCAGACTTTCTGCCCTTTACCATTTGTTTACTCACTAATCACATGTCCCCTGGATGTTAGGTGATGTTACAGTGAGAACAGCTGCTGAGGTCAGTGCAGAAAGCAGAACAGTGTGTATAATATATATCGCTCAATAACAAATGTAACAGGCCTACATGTCACACTTTATTTGTAGGCTTTAGGAGATATCTACAAATAAACATTAGGGTTAGGGTTAGGGTTAGGGTTAGCGAGTGTATAGGTGTCTGTTGTAATGAATATGCCGCCAGCAAAGGGTGTTGTTGGACTAACAGTAGGTGTGTGTGTGTGTGTGTGTGTGTGTGTGTGTGTGTGTGTGTGTGTGTGTGTGTGTGTGTGAGAGAGTTCATGTGCCAGGCAAACAGGCAGGCCTCAGTAGCTTATCTGACATATAATAGGTAAAACATGGTACATTCTCCGTTAGCCTATGAGCTCCCCGTTTGAGAGAAGGACTATTCCTTCTCAATGTAGCATGACATTGGATATGCGCTGAAGTTGTCCTGGATTGGAATTGTTCCGATCATTCCCCTATGAGGAGTTTGCAGAAATGTCCTTAAAATGCATGAAAAACGGCCATTTTTCTAAATGGCCGACTTTCTGGTGGGTGGGGCTAATGGAAGGCAATTTGAAATATGTGTGCAATCATAATATAAATATGTATACGGCGTTTCGTGTATATTGGAAAAAGTATACGCGAGTAGTTTGGAGTCATTTGGAGTAATTTGTGACATGTAAATCGTAATAAATGGTGTATTCGCTGTTAGCTTACGACCTCCACGATTGAGCTATAAAAAATGTTCTTCTCAATTTAGCATCATATTGGATAGGGGCTGAACTTGTGCTGGATTTCAATTTTTCCGATCATTCCCCTAGGAGCAGTTTGCAAGAATGTGCTTAAAATGCATGAAAAACGCACATTTTTCTAAATGGCCGACTTCCTGGGGGGCGGGGCTAATGGAAGGCAATTTGAAATATGTGTGCAATCATAATAGCAATATGTATACAGCGTTTCGTGAATATTGGAAAAAGTATACTTGAGTAGTTTGGAGTCATTTGGAGTCATTTGTGATATGTAAATCGTCAAAAATGGAAAGTTCTCCGTTAGCTTACGAAGTCCTCGTTTGAGCGATCGACTATTCCTTCGCAATTTAGCATCATACTGGATAGGGGCTGAACTTGTCCTGGATTGGAATTTTTCCGATCATTCCCCTAGGAGGAGTTCGCACGAATGTGCGTAAAATGGCTGAAAACCGCACATTTTTCAAAATGGCCGACTTTCTGGGGGGGCGAGGCTAATGGAATGTATATACAAATATGTCCGCAATTCCATGAGGAATGTCTGTGCCAAAATTCGTGAAGTTCTGAGAAACTATATGCGACTACCACACAATAGGGGGCGCTAGTGAGCAGTTTTTTTGAAAATGTACGTTTTTTTTTTACATTCTCGAAAAGGTCGTGGGCTCTGACGTGTGTCCCAAGTTTTGCGTCCGAAGCTCATTTTATGCTATCACAATTTAAAAAAAATGTATATGCAATTTAAAAAAAATGTATAGGCCACGCCCACATTCTGCATTTGTTGCGACACTTTAAATCTGAGTTCGTAGTCACCCCGAGAGTATGTGTCAAAAAAAAAAATTCGTACATCCGCTCTTGAGTTATAAATTGGTGGTGTTTTTGGCACCCCCTATAGTCCTAAATGAAAATTATTTGGTGTGCCTATTTCCCAAGACAGATTGAACCTTTCCACCAAAATCTGTGGTGAATGGATACATTGTTGATGAGTTATGAGCATTTCTTTATAAGCCCCGCCTTTTTGCGAGTACGTTTTAATTCATGGCGGAAATATTTATCGTTTGAACATGCTCACACGCTCCTAGGGTAATGTGTCTGACCCTCCAACGATGCTGTAAACACAGTTTGATGTTGAAAAACTGAAAATTGAAATTTAAGTGAATATTTAACTGTGTATGTAAATTATGCCAATTAAAAAAATATATATGTAGGCGGAGCTTAGGGTTCCAATTGGATTATCTGTAGAACAGGTCCACCCGGATATGTGTGCAAAATTTCAGGTCATTCGGAGTTACGGTGCGACTTTGTGAATGTATTCCGAAATGGAATTTTGATAGGGGGCGCTAGTGAGCAGGTTGGAATATTTAACCCATTGACTCCAGAATATTGTATTTTTCACCAGTCCTGGCGTCCGTGCAAAATTATACAACTTTGTCAGCGTCCTAAAGGCCTCAAAAACAGGAAACGCCAGCAGAAAAATAATAATTCCACCAATAACAATAGGTTCCTTGCACTTCGTGCTAGGACGCCGTTGGGTCCTAGTGCTCCGTGCTCAGGCCCTAATAATTCCTTACATTTATTATAGCGCTTTTCCAGATGCTCAAAGCGCTTTACAACTACTGTAGGAGCAAACACAATAGTGGTGGCTTAAAGCCCACCTCTGCTCCGCGCCGTCCTTTAGATGAGCCTGGTCAGATTGATAAAAGAGGGAGTTCAACACACCGGCATAAAAGTTATAACAATAATCAGATTTTAATGGTAAAAAACACCAATACAAGTTTACAGAGTACTCCGGACTCCCAGTTCTACTGCTGTGCGATACAGGTATCGGGACCAGCCAGTCAGAAACAGGGGGCATTTTGCATGACTACACAACAGTATATATGGATATATTTAGATGAAGATGCAACCCCGTCTTAATTATCCTAAAAAGGGTTGAGATCAGCGATGCAGGTCTATATATTTTGGCAGCACATGCAGGAAACAAGTCACCCCAAGGTCTGTTTAAGATAGTTGTCACTCCAAAACCAGCAGTAACTCGCCCAACTATAACCGAGGTACACTATATGTCGAAAATCATCTGCGGAGATCAATGTACTAGCGAAATTGGCGAAGTTGAACCACTAGACATAATTCGAATGGCCACGGGTTTTACTGATGATAACCTATGGTTAAAATGGGTTGCTGGGACTGCTCACGAACAAATGGCAGGTGATTGTTTAGCTTGCGTGACCGCTCGTCCCCACTTGATAACTGACCCAGCTCCTCTCTTCCCTTCAGATACCTGGGGTTACAACTGTATGTTAAAACTTACCCAAATAATAATAATCCCAAGCACCAATATATCTGTGTACAATGTTCAATACCAATATATCTGTGTACAATGTTTGATAGTTTTAAAAGAATAGTTTGTGTGAAACCTTCCCTGGGAAATTAAAGGAGTTGGGTCCGGTGGAAGATAAGAAGTGGCTGTCCACCTCAAAATATATCCATATATACTGTTGTGTAATAGTTTGTGTAAAACCTTCCCTGGGAAATTAAAGGAGTGAATTAAGGTACGGGACTTATAGCTATTTACCCGACTCTTACAAACACTCAGTGCCTTAGGTACAGGACTGCATACCTGACTCTAAGCACTTTCTTAAATATAACTCAGTGCCTTAGGTCCGGATTGTTCTACCTGACTCTAAGCACCTTCTTACTTTAGTGAGTTTAAGGTACTGGACTGCAATATCAGACTTATTAACGCGTTAACTTGACAGCCCTAATATGTATGTATAAAGGGTTACGTCCTTAGCTGGCTAATAAGTAACAAGCTAAGCTACCAAGCACACAAACACCTGCGAACGGGGTTAACATCTATAATATTATCATTTTAGACTTCTTGGAAGTTCTGTTAGTACATTCAAGCGCACAAAACGACATTTTAATTGTCTGGTATTTGTAACAATATTCCCTAAAAGGCACAATCACCACGAACACGGCTAAAGCTAAAGGGTCAAGTACAGTACTATGACTAACTAACGTTGTAGCCTAGCAGACTCAGAGTGGACAAGTTGCTGTTAGCTGACAGTGAGGCATGTACATGTCCATCAAAGTGACCACGCCCTAATTTATGCAAAAACGTTAAGACCTAATATAAATAAAAGGGTTGTGTTAGAAAACAATTCACTCACAGATTCATAATCATGAAGGTGGAATCTAACTATATCGATAATAATATTTATTGCATCCATGGGTAGAAACATGTTTTTTCTGCTGTAAAGTTGGGCATTTTAACATGGGGGTCTATGGAAATTGCTCCTTTCTGCAGTCAGTCCCTAGCGGCCCATGTATGAACTGCAGTGTGTGGCACTTCCGTATTGGCGTCCCGGCTGTTCCCCAGAGTTTGCCGCTTGGTACAAACTCATAGCTAAAGAATCTCTCACTGTCAGCTTGTATGAAAAATGGTTCAGAGAGAAACCTACAATTAAGATCTGGTGCACTGAATGAAGGCATTATGCCAGTGCAGTTATGGAGTTGGGCTCTATTTGTCACTGTTTCAGGACCAGGAGGGGGTGGTGGGCAATTTTCTCCAATGCTTACCATCTAACCTAAATTGCCATGGAGATATGTAGCTCACTTTCAGGGCTTTTATCCGGGGAGACTGGAGTTAGACTCAGAGGGATCAGAGGTGATCTAAAGTAGTGTGAAAAATTGGGTTTAGAAATCATATTATTTTCCCCTCAAGCCCATATAAGCCATACAGACTCCCACTGTGAAGTGCAGTGTGAAATCAATACTGAACAGGAGCTTCTCTTACCTCACCTTTTCAGGGCCCTTTCCAACACCAGACCACAACTGCAAGCAATTACCTCAATCACCCCAGAAGTATCTGTTTGTGTGCGAAATATATGGACTCTCTCCTTAGGCTATAGAACAGGAGCTTTGTGCAGAAGTAGGACAAGTCTTCTGGGATCAGACATACAAAGAAAATCAGCCAACCTTTAGTAGAGGTCATTATTATCAAGAGATCCTGCATCGCATCTTTCTGAGGCATTATTACCTAAGAATTTGTTACCATAAAAGTCTTCACTTATAAAGCAAGTTATTCATATTTTTCAAGCTTCTCTTTAAAGATGCATCTGTTGATTGGTCACTGTAGGGGCCACATCATTTATATGGACGTCCATCGCATGATTAATAGAAAAAACGCTCTGAGCGGGCTGTGACATTGTTTTCGATGGACCAATCGAAAACAATTTCACCAAACTAGGGCTGAAGCTCTTCCCTTGGCGTAGTGCCACCAAGCGCTGCGCTAAAAGTACAAGTTATTTTAACTTTGAACTTGGTTGACGCTGACTTTTCAATGTGCAACCTATAAGTTAACATGTGTATGTGACGCAGAAGCCACACAGGCAATCATGGGTCTACCATGGAAACAACACCGCCGATATAACTGCTCTCACCTTCCCAAGGCTCTTTACCCTACCTCAAGAGGAGCGAGGACAACAAGTATTTTCATGTGAAGGCAGCTTTAGAGCCAAAGACAGTACTTTCCCTGATCCTAAACCCGCCAATAATCAATGTTATTCAGTTGACCTTTGATTTTAAAGCCAAACAGCTACAAAGGTTGTTCAGTTATGTTGTGAACCAAGAAAACAATTTCTGTCTTCTTTGCTCAGAGGATGGCCATCCCCAAAAGCAAATGGGATCAGACGCACCACAACAATGAAAATAAGTTTTCAATCTTTGACTCAAAAAGATGAATCAACTGGGAGGACAGAATCAGAATCTGATCTGGGTGTGAAGCCTCCTCCATCCACTTCCTTTTGAGGGTCCAGTCTGTTTGCCCATAGTCCCATATCCTGTTTTCAGAAGTCGTCTTCAGTTCTCAGTTATTGCCAAAGGTTTTTCTTGGAAATTGTACTTTAACATTCAACTGTACATGCTGAAGCTTATTGCCCGTGGAGATGTTACTTTCCACAACTCACAGCCAAGTAAGGCAAGGGCAGAATAAAGCAATGAATCGTTTTTAAAGCAATAGAGCACACTCGCAGCCCCCAAGGAGCTTTAAGAAACATGCTGCTGTTCCAGCAGCTCGTTTTGGCCCCATATGATCTGCTGTGAGGACAACAGGGAGAGATTACTGCACAGTTCCAACGAATAGCCCTGCTCAAAGCATTAACCTGGAGAAAGTGTGGGGGGGTCATCTGCAGGAAGCTCTCCGTCAAGCATTATGAGCTGTAAAATACATGAACCCAACCAGACTCATGCACTATCCGAAATCTGATGGTTTGACAGATTTAACACAGGTTAAAATGTCTGTATTCTAGTGAACATCTAGGTATTTTCACTTATCACAACATTACATGTAATGACATAAGTGGCTGTTCATTTAGTAGTACTAAATAGTTTTAAGACAAAACCCTGCTTTCAAAACGCTACTTAATTACAGGTGTGGAAATCATTAGCGCTATAATGTCATTAAAGTATCGAAACCAGAAGAAATGATTATTACTATTAACTTTAAACTACTTATCTAAAAATAACATTGACTTTTTACAAGGTGTATTTAGATAAATGAGATGAAGTGAGAATGATTTTTCAATTTCACGTTTTGTTAAACCATAAAGTTGTTAACTTCAAATAGCTCAAAATGGGTTTTAAAATTATGTATTTCATCAAATTTAAACATAGATGCAAATAATAACAAACATATTGTTTTAAACTGTTAAAACTAAAAAGGCATACAGTGTTGAAATGTCTTGTTTTATGATACTTATGATATTGGTTAAAGATTTAAACCTGGTTCTTTTAAATCACCAAAAATATTTAATCATCTTTCAGGAATGAGAAAAGGCGGTCAACCAATGTTAGAGCAATACAAATTAAAGCAAAGCGAGCTTTGGATGAGGGCAACTTGAATGGCAGCAAATAGGCTGTGAGGAATTCTGTGGTTTTTAGCCTGCCATGCAGAAATCCTGTTACTTTGTAGAATGCATGCTGTCCTTTTAAATCATTTTAAGGGCTAAAGTGTATTTTGAAGCCTATCTTGCTGTAACGGTATGAGATGAGTATGTATGTGCTTAGAAATGTTCCTGTAAATAAACATGGCAAGGATCCCTTTGTGTGTGTGTATGTGTGTGTGTGTGTGTGTGTGTGTGTGTGTGTGTGTGTGTGTGTGTGTGTGTGTGTGTGTGTGTGTGTGTGTGTGTGTGTGTGTGTGTGTGTGTATCAAGTGTATGTATAGATGTGTGTGTTTTTTTGTGCAGTGAATGTTGAAAATATGGCATTTATAATAAATACTATTATACATGTAGGCTACTGTACACTCATCCTGAGAGTCTTTAGCTTCAGTGGTCCACCCAAACTACTCTGAAGTGGAAATACGTAATACAACACATCATTATGCACAAGTCACTGGGGTATCTTCAGGAAAAACAACTGCAGAGTTATATCCTGGGCTTCTGTAAGTTTGGGGTAAATAAGCAGCTCCCATCTCCCAACTTCCCCCATCATTCATTTTATTTTGCCTGATTAGCGCATCATCAGTCGGGGAGAGCTGAAGCAAGATTCATTAGAGTTAAAACTATTGAATATTGGAGGTTTGTCAGGTGGGGTCAATGGGGTTTGTCTCGCTTTTTGGAGCCAGCCTCAAGTAGCCATTCAATGAACTGCAATTCTTGGCACTGGAGGTTGCCGCTTGATGATAATAAAAACAAAAGAACACTTCAAAGTAACTTTGAGATTAATCATTCTGTATTATGTATAAAGATGGTTTTGACAGTTGCTGTGACAGTTTATTGTTTTATATAACTTTGTTTTTCTTCTTAACTTCACATTAATACTATATTGGCCATTTTGTATTTCGTCCGGAGATGTAAATTCATCTCAAAATGACCTTTCCTCAGCGTTTGTAAAATGGCATGCTACTGTACTTCAGTGTTCTAATGCTGCAGGGTCCACCATTGAGGTCCAAATTAATTTAGGTGTATGAAAGGGGGGAAATCATCACAGGAGCGATGAATCTCCCAGTGGTTGAAATAAAGTTATTTTTAGCCAACAGTCCGCTAAACTAGTCTTCTTAGCATACTTTTAAGCTCCGTTTTGTTTGTTACCTTGTGTCAACTGTTTGCCTTCCCAAAGAATAAAAGAGTACGTAGTTACTGACGCATTAGTAGTTTAATGCCCATGGAACATCTTAATACACCGTATATTTTAAATGATCATACTAAAAAAGTCACATACAGAGAACGAGAGGAGTAAATGTTTCTGTCTGAGTGAGTCATTCTAACTTTTCCAGATCTCTGGCAGAGCATTGTGCAGGTTGAGTTGTGCCAGTAGCAATAGTGGGAAATAGACTAATGTGGAAACTAAAGCCACACGCCACAAGATGGACAATGGAACGCTGCAAGGCTCACACATCCAGATTCAGGGCAAAGCCATGTCTCTCGACACCCAGCTTAAGCACAAAGCTTTGCTGCCTACTGTATATGAAATTACTTCCATGCACGTAGTAATCTGCTACATGTCAGTAACGATTTTTCCAGTCTGCTTGCTAATAATCAATAAAGTAACCAAGTTTCAGACTTATTTTGTACGGCTCTTATACCATACAAACCACATTCTTACATTTGTGTTACTTTCCACGACGAAGAAATATAAAAAATGAATTACCTTCACTCACCACATTCCTATATCCAATCAAGTAACACAACTCAAATGTCCGCAAACAGAGACTTACAGTAGGTCATAACATCCTGTGGTCTGAAATAAACATCTGCCTCTGTCATGTATTCATCATGGGAGAGCACACATTCCTGTTTCATTGTGTTTTCACTTGCATTCATTTTGAGACAGATGGAAAAAATGTGTGAGGTGTGTTTCTACCCTTGGATCTCAATGGAAAACCAAATTGTCTACAATTTTCTTCTTGTAATCATTAGGTTTCATGAAGCTTATATACATTTGTCTGTTGCAGACCACTCAAAACCCTGTTAAGTCCCTCTCACCGACTTTTTCAATGTAGTCCTTATTCTTTGCCCCGTCACTTTGAGCATCATTCATCCATCAAAAAGTACAATAAATGTCACAATTATTAAATAATTATTTTCCCCAATACACGTTACTATGTTTAGATCAGATATGTGGGCAGGCAGTCAAGCAACGTGTAAAAAAGCCTCAACCCCAAGTGAGCTTGTAGTCTTAATTAATGTTAGCGTGTGTGCTTAGCTGTAAACACAGTCGGTTGGGTGACCAAAACGTCCCTGTTTTCGGTGGCCGGTACCCGGTTGAAACTCCCGAAAATGTTCCCGTTTTTGAATGTGCGTTAAAAAACATAGAGCAAGGTGAAATAAAATGTTACATGATGTCAGTAAAAACAGAGTAACAGTGTTGTGCCTGTTTGTAGCGTTAGCGTATTTCTTCTTACTTCTACCTCTTCTTCTTCTTCTTCTTTTTGCCAGGTTTTTGCCAAAGCGAGCCCTTTTACTATAATAATAATGTTATGTATTATATAAACCCTATAGGTACAATGAGTGACATAGTGGATTAGTGGATTTTGGAACTTTGATTTTTCTCATGGCAGTTAGACTCTGGAGACAAACCAGGGGACTTTATTTTTAATCTGTGTCTGTCCATTTGGTGTAGTATTTTATCCAATATTACATTTGGTTTATATATTAGTCACTTTCTTATGAAATGCCAGGTTTTAGGCCTTGGTTTGAACATTCAATCCTGAAAGTAAAAAAATCAACCAGATTAATTTTTCTTTAATCCTGATATAAAGTAGAAGTAGATAGTAAGTACATTTGTAGAGGAAGACGAGTTAAGGGATAGAGGAGAAAAGGTTATGATATAATTACAAAGCCTGTCAATTCATAAATTGAGGACATCAATGTTAGTTTGTCAACCAAAGTGCAGCCATCTAATAATGTATTATCTATTATTAAAGATCAGAGGAAAACAACAGAGTGAGAAGGGTAAATCCGGAATAAAAATAAAGAAGCAAAGAGATTGTAGAGCATTGAGAAGGAAAAAAGCTTGGTGTGTCAATTAATTACATTGCCAGTATTTTTCGTTGTTGTGAAAAAAAAATCGCCCCCTCAGTTTTTTAACAGCCCCCTCATGCGGCTTTCACACCAGCGCTTTTCCCGTTGTAGCTCCGTGCTAGAGCTATTCTGGTTCAGCTCCGGTTTCCCTTTTCTGCTCCCGCTTTGTTCACACCACACAGAGTGAGCGTCATAACGTAACCGTTTACGTGCCTGCTTCATAAAAGCCGAACCGCGCGGAAATCCCTCACATCGACAACAGCAAGAATGGCCGATTGTATTGAAGCGCTTTTCGCTTTGGTTATGCTCTTACGAAACGAAATGGAAGGCATGGGACGACTTTACAAGGAACGACTTTACAAGGAACGACTTTACAAGGAACGACTTTACAAGGGACGACTTTACTTGGAACTTTACAAACATCACATGCGAAATTCAAGACTTCCCGCCCATGCCCCTGCCCCCGCCTCGACGTAAGAGAGACGTAAGCGGCGCCGCCTCTTAGCTCCGGAATCTTGCTTGCTAGACCGACAATTTTTTGGAGCTGGAAACAAACCGGATTCTAGAGCTAAGAGGCGACGCCGCTGCGGTGTGAAGAGAAAAAAACTGTACTTTTCAGGCTCTAGCTCCGAGCTGGCCCTGAAAACGCGTTGGTGTGAAAGGGGCATCAGTCATTTCATCCTGGAGCCGGGCCTGCAACACATAAACAGTTAATGCAACACATTTTGTTATGTTACGTTTGCAAAGGGAAAGTCTGTGCGATGGTGTTACGGCCGCCGCCTCCCCGGTCCTGGTAACTCTGTTTTGAATGTGTTTTATGTAAATGAGCTGTGTGGTTGCCCTGATGTCATTGGCTACCCATCTCCTGGTCCACCCCCGAAGATTGTGATTGGAGCACGCCGGGCCCGACGCACATCCGGCGCACACCTTCCGGAGATGACTACAAAGCCTGTAGACAGCGATCAGTCGGGAGTAGTGATGGGAATTATGGCTCTTTGAAGGGAGTCGGATCTTATGGCTCCGTTCCTTTCAAAGAGCCGTTCAAAAGAGCCGTTTTTTTAAAGGGGGCGGGGTTACTAGGTTTATCTGCAAAATAATGATTGACTGTATTGCCAGACCTAATGTATGTATTAAGTAAATAAAGTTGCCTTGCCTTGAATGAAATTCACGCAACTCTTAATATTAGATACTGTGTGGCGATGGAGATTATTTGTTGACCCTGTTTTAAAGGATATTTTGCCTTTACAAATGGTGCGCTTTATCACTGCCTGGGTTTTGGTTGAAGTGCATCCAAATGCAGCTGCGTTTTCGCGTTTGGCTCATTTTCCATCCGAAAAACACTTAGTTACCTGTCCTGTACCACTTGTTATGACTTCTCTCTCTTGCGTATTCCGTTAAGACCCACCCCATCTCACTCCGCATGCTGAAACCTACCAATCAGAGTAGGGGCGGGTCTTCATAGAATACGTTTGGGGAACAAAATCAAGCTTTTTAAAAGGCGAGTGGATTTTTGGCAGGCAGTGAGTGCGGACCAACGATTGAACGATAAAAATAACGGCTCTCACCAAGTATGACTCGGTTCCCCTCGTTCGTACCAAAGAGCCGTTCAAAAGAATCGGCTCGTTCCCACCGACACATCACTGGTCGGGAGGCTCTGTTGTGTGAACAGACGCCTCTCGCTATGTGCTCTTTGATTGACCTCGTGTGGTCCGTGTTTAGTAGTGTGGTTATGATTAGATGTGTCTAGAGTAGTTTAGCATTTACGTTGACTGCGGTCATTTAGCTTAGCTGTGTTTTCCTACAGCTTCCTTTTCGTAGTCTGTAGCCTACCACTTCAATAGTGAGGGTTGTTTGGTTACTATTTTTGTTTATTAGTGTCTATTTCTTTGTATTTAAGTAGACTCCCTTTTTAGAATCCTCCCTTTGTTTGGGTGCTCAGTTAAACCCTCACCCTTGTGGCCCTTTTGTTTGTTTCAAGTTGCTTGCTTTCCATTTTGTTATCCTGCTATATAATAAACTCCTTTATAATTATTACCAATTCCAACTGGTGTGTGTTGCATTTCCTCATCCCTAGTGGGGACGTAACATATGGTATTTTATGTGGATATAAACCCTGGCAGCTACTGTTCCAACTAGGGTTGAAACGGTCTGTTTATTTTCATAGCAGACTAAGCAGTGTGTTTTCTTAGCAGAAGACCGATTCAGTTTCTCTAACTATGTTTGTATTTTTGAAATAACTATTTAATTTGGCAAGCAGAAGGTGTATGCACTAAATGGGTTCTAATCCAGTTATAGTTTGTGCTGTACATTGTGTTTGAAAACATCTGCCAAGAATAACCTAAGGAAGCACAATTTACAATTACAATCATTGCTCAGGTTCAGATTTTGAAACCGAAATAAATTGTCATGACCTCAGCATAATTGAACTGTTCTCTGTGCATTGTTAGAAAAAAATACATTAATGATACTAGATTTGAATTAGGATACTAATAATATTAAAATACAATTTAACAGATTATAAACAGTGTAATTTCAAGATAGCCATAAGCATGGTTAGTGTGATTACAGTTCAATAACAGACATTTGAAAGGTAGAGGAGCGAATGTTGCGTGCAATAACAAGGTTTTGCAATTATTATTTATGTATTATACGAGATCAGCATTTGTGGCATGTACAATTGGGGATGGATAACTAACAAAGCCCAAAGGTTTGTTGCCGAACACCTCTCGCCACCAGGATCGTGCCCCTAGGTCAGCTGAGGCCCCCTTAGTCAGATGTCCCTGGAGACTTGAGTAAACATTTAAAAATATGAATATATGAATGGAGGAAGCAATGTTTGCGTTGTCCCGAGACTGGCAGAACATTTAAGAAAGTTAAATGGAAATGGGACGAGTATTTTTTTCATAATCTTGCTGACAAGCAGTCAAATAAACCAACTAACAGACTAAAAAACCAAACCAAAATCATAACATTGGCAGGTAAGTCAGTAAAGTTATTGGTGTTTCTGGTCACCACATGCTCTAGTCTAAAGAATACTTTTAGTATAAAATACTAAAGCATTATGTGCCAAGCCCTGACTGAATCAAGTGCAGGCTTAATACAAGTAAGTCAAGAACTTCAATGATCTGATGGGTTTATAAAGAAAGAACGATAAAATATAGAACATTACATGTCTATACAACCATGATGGACGTACAACTTATACAGAATCACAAACACACTCAATTAAAGATACAATGACACTCAAACAACATCCAAAACAAATCTGAAAAAAGCAATGAAAAATAAGGCACAGCCATCTTCACCAAAACACACCAAGATACATAGCTAGTCGGTGCCCCTTTAATACTGTGCCAAACAGCTTGTTTCCAGGAACTAGAGGTTTAGCTGGATATACCAACTCAGAGTGAAACTTTTTCACCCGTATAGCTTTGTGATTTACAGTAAGAGGATGGCATTATTCCAGGAGCAGGGTAAAGAGCTGTGAAGGATCCCTACATGCTGAGCATCTTTCCTCTGCCAGGCGCAGCTCAATATGCACCCTGCAGACGTTGACAGCTGGACTCCTGTTCAAAAACTCACTTTATGAGCACTGAGTCCATCGAATACCTTAGGACTTCCGGCTTTTTATTTTTACTGGCTACATGCCTTTAGATGTCTTGAGAAAATCAACTTTCTTATCAGCCTCTATACCTAAATGATTAGAGAAGGACAACTATCCCTCAAAAGGTAAAGCAGTTGCACACACACTAGCGAAGTGTTGAAGGAGTACACTGCCTGAAGCAAGGCTTTGATTGTTTGTGATATCCTTGAGTCTTTCCTAGAGTTTTTAATATGATCCAATGTTTATGGCATTCAGAAACTACATTAACATGCTTTATGTCAAAACAAATCAGGACAAATGCCCTGATTGAATAACACTGTGTCACTGTGTTCCATGTGGGAGAAATATGCCATTGGTTTCAGGCGGCTGGCACTAATCAGACCTCGCATGCGTTCCAAGTTTGATTACGAACTCGATCAAACACAATCAGGACAAAAAGTTAGAATGCAATCAATCCTTGAAGTTAGGACTCATACTAGAGATAGAAAACATGCTACATCAGGCGAGAAAAGCGTATGAGCTCAAGAGTAGATTGACATGTATACAATTGTAACATTTGTAATAAATCCTTCGGTTTTTAAAGATCACAGAGAGGTATTTGATTCCTGAACCACACAAAAGTAGTTCTTATTCTATATTATATTAAGGAATTTATCTGACATTTTTTAGCTTTCCAGCAACTGACCGGCCCCTTTGACTATCAAGTGTTGGCAAACATGATTCAAGTTTTCACTTCTGGCAGTACACTGTAAGGCAGGGCTATTGAATTGGCGGCCCGCGGGCCAAATCCGGCCCCGGGGTGATATTTACTGGCCCTTTGAGTATAATGTTAAAGATAGAGGAGAAGACATTGCCTGAAAACTTCGGCGGGCTCGGGTTTCGAACCGACCTAGCTACTATAGTGACAACTCCTGTCATTTATTGCATCTCTGCGTGAATGATTAGATCATTTCACTTAAATTAAATCAAATTAAATTATGTTGATGGTCAAATTAGCTTCACATGTAGGCCTAGCTACTGAGTTCTGAACTTGCCATTTAGATCTATAAAGGCCTTGGGGCTATATTGTTTGATTTAATTAAACACAATATATGCACTCCACTATGCTGTTGTAGTATTTACTGTATCCGAAGCTCTTAATATGATTGCTCATATTTCAAGCCATCTTTTTCCCGGCCCCTTGCTTTGGATCATTTTCATCAACCGGCCCCCATTCCAAAATAATTGAATAGCCCTGATGTAAGGGATGCAGACTTCTACAGAAAGTTCAAGAGCATTCCACTGCTTTCATGATAAGCCATGGTCTGTTAGTACTAAGTCTGGGAGAGAAAACTTCAGGCTGGCGAACAAGCTGTGTAAGCAATGACGGGAGCTGCACTAATTGAAGAAAGAGCGTTGGACTTAGTGCTGGACTATGAGCTAGCCTGCGTTAGAGAAAGGAAGACCACACAACCACTCACTTTTGTTTTTTTGACACCATCATCTCAAAATGAAATGACTTGCTTTTATGACGTTACTTGAAAGAAAAAAAAGAACTAACTGAAAATACCTTGGAATGCAAATAGACACTGATGAGTTTTAGTGTAAGTTCAAGATGACATTTTGTTTTATAATTGGATCTGTAAAAGTATTTTTACAGAATTCATCCTGCAAACGGTATGATTTACATTGTCATTAAGTAATAAATCATGTGCAATTACAAAACAAATACATATTTTCATAAAATATTTTCATACATTTTAAAATGTAAGATTTGTCTAACTGATTTGAGGAATATTAAAAGGTCCCATGTCATGCTTTTCTGGTTATTACGTTATTACCATAGACTGTATATATAAATGGACGTAGTGTCCGTGACGTCACCCATAGGATTCTGCAGAGTTGCCGTGAAGCCCTTAGTAGGCGGAGTCGGCCACTAACGGCTGGACTGTGACGTCAGAGTCTAACGGCCCGTCTACACTACAGGCGTCAAAAAATGCTTTCAACGCTTCGCCCATTCATTTGAATGGGGTGACGTAGGATATTTTCAAACTTCGCCGAACTGCATTGTGGGTAGCATGGCAAGGCGTTGCAAGCATCGCGAGCGTCTATCGGCGTCAAAAGTTGAACAATGTTCAACTTTTGAGGCTCGATGCTTGCTCGAAGCTGGCGTCAGCCAATCAAATCCCGTTTTTGCAATTCCTGCCAGTACAAGCGCTAGCCAATCAAACCGCGTGCAAGCTGGGAGAGCCAGACCGCAGTTCATTTCCTCATATTCCAAACGAGAAATTACGGTAGCAAATCACCCGGTTCTTTCCGACCAGAACTATTTACCGGGATACAAACCGGAGGAACCAGGCATGGAGGGAGGTGGCAGAGACAGTGGGTGAAACTGGTAGGTTTTCGCCTGTTTGGGGATTTTATATCCAGTTTACTTCGTTTTAACATTGCTATTGCTTTGTATGTCGGGGGCGGGAGATTCATGTGATTGGTTGTTGGTCGCGTTGCTCGCAAAAAATCGCCAAGCTTCAGACACGCCCAGCTTCAAGATGTTTTGATGCCTGTAGTGTAGACGGGCCGTAATCCCGCCTGCTCCAAATAAGGGCAAAGAGGCGGAGCCGAGGCGGGACCTGCTGCCTCCGAACTGGAAGTAAACAGAGCTAGCTCAGGATAAGAAGCTAAGCTAACATGAAATACATGCATACCAAGTTACTGATAACAGTGTAGTTCCCCTATATAAACGTTACATTCATAATCAAATGAGACAATCTGCAAGAGAATTAGCTATATTTTGTTATTCTTAATGCTTGTCATTCACACATTGAGAAAAGACGGACTCCACACCGCCTGGACCTAACGGAGCCGCAGTGGGCTAGCTCCGGGACGCTGGCTGGAGCTAGCCCCCTGCGAGCTCCGTTAGCTCCGGCGGCCACCACTGGGATAATTGGGTCCCCTATTAACATTTGCTCCCATTTAGCATTATGGGCGTCATAGCTCCTCATCCGGTTTCGCTATGAGTGGTCGCATTTTCGAGAGCTCCCGCTTTGGAGGTTATTCCTCACGATTTTTTACATATTTCATCCTCCTGACAATATGGATTATGGACTCCTACCTCAACTCATCAATGAGGCAACATCACTTAGAGAAGGAGAGTAATGAAAGGGATAAAATGAACCACAATGACTTTTACCTTCTCAACGGCTGGGAAAGGAAACACCTCGCTTTTGGAAGTGCAAGCATTCATGCATTATTAACTGCAAACCCGACGCGAAAGTACTTACCCCCGTCAGGCAAACTAGACCGAAGAAGTAGGATCGTCTTGGTCTTATTGTTAGCGGGAGACATCCATCTGAATCCGGGCCCGGTGCAGACAAGAAGCCAGTCCTGCAGGCTCGAGGAGCTAGCATCACAACTAGCATCACAACTAGCATCTCTTCCGCTGCAGCAACAACTACGCGACGACAACAGAGACCGTGGAGACAGCGGAGACCGAGGAATTAACGGAGACTTCGACATTCCCCCGGGGACGCCTCGGCAGACAGACACGCATGAGGCAGTGACGAGAGGAAGAGAACCGAGATCCGAGGGAACAAATATCCACCATGTTGTTAGCCACCCTGCTAGCATATCAACGGCTAAAGCTACAACGGAGCCTCCCTCCCCCCACCACCACCCCACCTCTTCCCACACCACCACCACCCCACCTCTCCCCACACACCATCTCCAGTAAAGGGGTTATAGCATGCTGTTTAAGTGATCATTATATGATATTCTGTACCCGCAAAAAGCTAAAACAAACACAAAACAGTCATATCTAGAGACCTCAAAAACTACTCTAGCGAGGCCTTTAACCTAGAACTGGAGAGCCTGGACTGGTCAGATGAGCTCAGTGGTACACAAGTTGAAGAAACATGGCTTGGTTTCAAAAACAAATTCTCTGCAATACTCAATGATTTGGCCCCCCTAAGAACAACCAGGGTAAAAAATCGCGCTGAGCCGTGGATGCACTCCGGCATACTGACCGCCATGAAAACCAGAGACAAAAAATACTCTGAGTTTCATAAAAGTCAGTCAATGCTTTCCAAAAGCACGAGCAGTGAACTCCAGGCCCACGTGACTGAACTAAAAATTGAAAGAAACGGACTAAGAAATGACGTAAGCTCCATGATCAAAACTGCCAAAAAGAATTTCATCAATGTCAAAACTGAGGAAAACAAAAATAAACCCTGTGAACTTTGGAAATTACTCAATAACCAGCTTGGCTGCAGTAAAAAACTCAAAACGAGATTTTCTAACTTAAACATAAAGACAGATAACAGGCTCATCACAGACAAACTGGATGTGGCCAAGTACTTGAAATTTTTTTTCACAAACATAGCCACAACAAATAAATTACCCTCCCACTCAGGGTTTTTTGGAGTAGATCACATCATGACCTACTACAAAAACCTAGTGATACGCAAAGATGATTTCAGTCTAGCAAGGGTAACAACAGCAGAGGTACTCATTAAACTGAGCGCCCTCCAACCTGCAAGGCCACTGGCCACGACAATATCCCCTCCAAATTCCTCAGAGACACAGCAACCGCCATCTCACCAGTCATAGCTCACATAATTAACCTCTCCATAAAACAGGGAAAAGTACCCAAAGACTTCAAAATTGCAAGAGTAACCCCCCTGCACAAAAAGGGCAGCAAATTGGACCCAGGCAACTACCGCCCTGTTTCTATACTTACCTCCATCTCGAAAGTCATGGAAAAAATAGAATATGAACAGGTCGAAAAGTACCTCGCGGAAAAGAAACTAATCTATGAATTTCAATCTGGCTTTAGAACATCCCACTCCACTGACACATGCCTTCTTTATTTGAGCGACCACATCAAACAAGAGGTGGACGAGGGCAAATACTGCGGCATGGTGATGCTGGACCTACAAAAGGCTTTCGACACTGTCAATCACCCCATTCTGATTGACAAGCTAAAAGCAATTGGTTTTGATAAACTATCGGTGAGCTGGATGCAATCCTACCTGGAGGGGAGAGAACAGATGGTGGAGGTAAACGGTACTCTGTCCCCCCCCTCCCAGTGAGCTGTGGTGTTCCACAAGGAAGCATATTAGGTCCGTTACTGTTCCTAATTTATGTAAATGACATGTCATCAGCATGTGACTGCAACTTGTTCCTGTTCGCGGACGACTCAGCCCTGCTGGTCTCTGACAGGAGCAGATTGCAGGTTGAAAAAACCCTCAGCTCCGAGCTCGGCAGAATCTGCACCTGGCTCGCCGATAATACATTATCATTACACCTGGGTAAAACAGAGTCCATTCTCTTCGGTTCGAAACATAATCTCAGAAAATCCGACGACTTCTCAGTTGCAGTGGGTGACATTATTGTCACAAGTAAGAAGGAAATTACATACCTAGGATCTATTCTTGAGGCAAACCTCTCCTGTGACAAAATGGCATCCAATGTAATAAAAAAAGTCAATCAAAGAACTAGATTCCTATACCGGATCTCCTCTCTGGTAAACAAAAACACCCTGAAAACTCTGGCAGGAGCACTCATTCAAGGATACTATGACTATGCTTGCACGTCATGGTACCATAGCACCTCCAAGGCGCTAAAAATAAAACTTCAAACATCGCAAAATAAACTGGTCAGACTACTGCTTGACCTTTCATCTAGAACCCACCTCACCTCTGCCCACTTTGACAACCTAGGATGGCTTAGAGTAGACGAAAGAGTACAGCTACTTGCAATGGGCCATCTACTTGCAATGGGCCTGGTCTACAAGATCCACTACACCTCTATGGTACCCATGTACATGTCAACATTCTTCCCAAAGGTCAAGGAATACCATGATCATAACACCAGAGGGAGCTCCACAAATCATGTGAAACCCAGATTTGGCACAAAAAAGGGGGAATACACACTTCGCAATTATGCCACATCAAGGTGGAAAGCTCTTCCCACAACTGTAAAGGAAAGTAAAACTATACTTACCTTCAAAACCTCTCTTAAAGAGCACCTTCGGGGGAGAGCATTGCAAAACTGGCCCCGGTAATGGTACAAATCTCAACCTGTCGTTCAATGGACAGCTTCCCCCCCATCTATGTATATACTCGCATTTTAGACTCTGTTACTAACTGTATATCTGTAGACTTGGTATGTCTTAAATGTCCGGTTAGGATGTATTAGAACAAAACCTAAAATGAAAATTGTAAATAAGCAATCTGTATGTAAAAAACCACCTGTATGTAAATTGTAAATAAGCCATCTGTATGTCAAATATGTCTTATATGTCTTAAATGATATGATGAATTGGAAATGGGGGACCCTGATGTAAACAAGACGAAAGTCTTTCTCTGGTCTGCATCCCCTTAACAATTGTATGTTTTGAGCTGTACTGTACTGTACCCAATATACAAGCTGTTAATAAACTTTTCAATCAATCAATCAATAGCCGGCATAGACTATAAAAGTCTTACCCAAGGCTGAATCATAAACTAAAATGTATATGTATGCATAAAGGGTTACGTCCTTAGCTGGCTAATAAGTAACAAGCTAAGCTACCAAGCACACAAACACCTGCGAACGGGGTTAACATGTATAATATTATCATTTTAGACTTCTTGGAAGTTCTGTTAGTACATTCAAGCGCACAGCACGACATTTTAATTGTCTGGTATTTGTAACAATACTCCCTAAAAGGCACAATCACCACGAACACGGCTAAAGCTAAAGGGTCAAGTACAGTACTATGACTAACTAACGTTGTAGCCTCTATGGTTGTAGCCTAGCAGAGTGGACAAGTTGCTGTTAGCTGACAGTGAGACATGTACGTGTCCATCAAAGTGACCACGCCCTAATTTATGCAAAAACTTTAAGACCTAATATAAATAAAAGGGTCGTGTTAGAAAACAATTCACTCACAGATTCATAATCATGAAGGTGGAATCTAACTATATCGATAATAATATTTATTG
This sequence comes from Gymnodraco acuticeps, assembly GCF_902827175.1. Taxonomy (NCBI): domain Eukaryota; kingdom Metazoa; phylum Chordata; class Actinopteri; order Perciformes; family Bathydraconidae; genus Gymnodraco; species Gymnodraco acuticeps. Next base: position 5,874,600 of record NW_022990271.1, read on the forward strand.
CATCCATGGGTAGAAACATGTTTTTTTCTGCTGTAAAGTTGGGCATTTTAACATGGGGGTCTATGGAAATTGCTCCTTTCTGCAGTCAGTCCCTAGTCCCCTTGTGACCGACCCCACACCAGTGAGCCAGCTCACAGTGTCCCGCTCGTCGCAGCAGCGAGCCCCGCAACGTCCCGCCGAGTGTTTAGGCTTGTTTGAGATGAGCTGCGGCTCGCCTCGAAAGTAGACGAGAATAGCCGATCGCAGCCGGGGGAGGTCTCAAAAAGCTCGCATGAGGCCCAATCCCAAACCACTCCCTCGACCCTACCCCTCCGTGATGGAGTGAACTCCGTCTGTAGCCACACTCACAGCTCAACGAGGCTCCCTCCTGTCAGATGGAGGAAGTAAATACAGCAGCAAGCTTTGGGACGGCCTCCCCTCTCTCCGGCAGAAACAGGAAATGCCGTAACTGTATGTAACAACGGTTTCAAATCAGCATCTCTTAGACAAAAAGTTTAAATGAATAACTCAAATACAACTCCAAACATCTTTCATTGTGTTTCAAAGCTCTTTTAGTTTTAAACCTGATGTTTATAAGCTTCTTAGTTTTTGCAACGGTCTGTAAATATACACAACTATATAATAAAATGCACACATTTACCTTTTTCTAGACCGTGGTATAGTTCGCACACTGCGTAAAACTGACACAAAACAACAACAAACTTTTGCCGAGCCAATTGGAGAGTTTCATCAGCAGCACGGGGTAAAAACCACCAATGAGCGCTCAGCTCGAGATACCAGCGAGTCGTTTCCCATCAAGCATTTCGCTTCCGCAGCCCGTGGAGAGGAACTGCGCCGCCCCGCCGCGCCTCGCTCTCAAGGCTGCGGGCGTCTTTGTCCCGCGAGATTTCAACGTATCATGTAGGCGAGCCTCCCATGGATGTATAATAAGAACTGGATACAGCGTGGGAGGCGGGGCCTCATTCATTCCTATGAGAGTTGCTCAATGGCGCATGATGACAAAATGGCTCAACTTTTGAGAGAGCGAAACGTCACAGATTACCCGGCATGCCTGAGAAGTACCCGTATGTGCACTCATAGAGCATGCGCAACTTTAACCACGCCGCCCAAAAGGCTCGTTCACATTAAGCACGTGAATTTGCGTACACGTAACAGCACCGCGCGTTCATGACAGCATGGTACTGGATTTATATTAACGAAGCGGCAGTTAGCAGCTAGCGGCTAGCTAGTAAATTATGCTAAGTTACACATCAATCGTTATGTAATTGTATATTACGCTGACATCAGGGTCTAGTGATATCCAAGCAACAGAGCTTAATTTAGCATGATACTTGTGTGGGTTGTACATGAAACCACTTGGTAATAAAAATGTATATGTTGAAGCCTGTTGTGATCAATTGTGAGTTAAAACTTTATCTAAAAAGTAAAGCTGATGATGGATTACTGTGGTGGAGTTAAAATAACAATAGCCTATTTCTTTTTTAAATGTGATGGAGTAAAAGGATAGTAACTGTGATTATTCATGTTAAGTAGCCCACAAGTAACTAAAACAATTACAAGTGCAATAAGAAGCTACAGGAACGTTAATCTACGTCGGTAATATTAACTTTATTTAATACAACATTTACGGTACAAGATTTACATCATACAGCCCATGTAGTATAATATTTTACAAATGATGAATTACAGCAAACATGTGCAATATATCCATTATTACAGGTCCGTGGGCTGGCAGTAAGGCGATATGGTCCGTTGTTATTGTGCATCCATGGGTAAAGAGAAACTCATGTAGTACTGAACACGTAACTTGAACTTGCCGGGCGGCGCGGTCCCGTGGGTTAGATGCACGTTCATAATGCAGAGGGCAATAACTCTCAGAATAACGTTATTAGCACATTTTTACAACTTGAGGAATGAATGTTTTTAATAAGGGCTATACAAACGTTCATACTGGGTAGTTTATTTAGTTAAAAAAAAAATGATCCAACGAGTTACAGACCACTCTTTCCCCATGTAAGTCAATGGGAAAAAGTGTTTCCGGGCCCAGCAACCTAAAGGAAGTGTAGTATCGCCGTTTGACCAGCATGAATATTCTCATCAGACTCCGGCGCACTTCCTGGGGGCTTGGAGCCTCCAGAGCAAGTCGGACAAAATGACTAACCATCATGCAACGCATTAGCAAGACGTTGATCGCAACTGCGCAGGTCTCGCTTGTCTCAAACAAGCCTAGTGTCTCGCTGTCTCGCAGACGGCCACTGGGCTCACAGGGAGATGAGGGCAGGAGCTCCAACAAGCCGTTTAGGACAGAGTGAATACACATATGCCTACTAAACAGAGATGCTGTATGAGAAACCAATTATATTTTCCAGAATTGTATTTCTTTATTTTAGGTATATTTGATTACAAATGTCTGCTTAACTATGACCACATGTAAAGCCTTTGTACTGCTGTCATTCACTTAATGTGAGTGAGTGTTTTCCAGACACTGTGTGGTAAATGTTTATGCGAAAGAGAAAAAAATACATATACAGTGGCAAAGAGAGAGGAATAAATAAAGAGAAAGAATGTTTATAACTCAGCTTGGGTGTCTTTCCACAACGTGGGGTGACACTAAACCCTAAATCACTGATGTAACTCCCTCCTTAAAACATCTTCATTGCATTATCTATACTTTATCATTATAAATCTAAAAAGAGGGTTACTGAGGTCATTTTAAAAAGTAGGAAAAAAATTATCTATATTGTAAAATAACAATATAGGAGTATTAAGCTCAGAAGCATCTCTCCTTGACACTGAAATGAATCACAGTCTAGTTAGGGTTTTGGAGGGATGGGTTTATTTTCCATAAGGGGACTCCGTAAATATTTTTTCAATGACCTTCAGGTGAAAAAATAGAGCAAATGAGAGGCTCCAGGAATGGAAACATATCTGGAGAGGAGACTGCGATCAATTAAAAACCAGTGGGAAATGACTCAAAAGGAAGGCGATATGTTTGCGCATTGAGTGATAAAACGGTGGAATTGTCCGCTCATGGTTGAGCTATGCATCACCTATAGAAAGAGTAAGTCTGCACTGATTGATAGGGACCTCAATCACTTGCTTCCTATTTATGTCCATGTCCATCAGCTGCTTTGCTGGCTTAAATCTCTTGATGGTCCAACTCGCCCCCTCCCCTCCTTTTTTCTTCTTCACTTTGCTTCAGATAGAGGAAGTGGTTTGTGTGCAGACTGTGGCTGGCTAGAACACTGTGCTGTGCACCAGGGAAGCCGAAATACGAGCCCCTGTGCCTTAAATGTTCCACGAGAGCAACAATTTATGTGAGGGAAAATCATGTGGTGGGCCAGTGTTAAAGGATCTGGAGGGGGGGGGCTCAGTCAGGGTAGGAAGGAGTGAGAAAGTTCTGGGGGTAATAATGGGGGCAATCATGACTTTAAAACTAAACTTGGCAATTCTGTAGGGTTAGTTGGTTTTACTTACACTACCTCTGTCACATATCGGCGTCTTCTTTCTTCCCAGCATTATTATCTCTCTCCCCCTTTGCAGCAAGATGGCAAGAAAAGCAGGAAATTAAAATGGATTACAGGAATAGGTTACAGAGCTAAAGATAATGTATACAGTATGCATGTAAGCATTTTTAAGGACTCAAAAAGCACAGCATCATCTGTGGAAAGGACTCAATCATGACCATTTTGAAATAGCAGTTGAGGGTTTGTTGTGGAAGTTGTGTGCTGTGGATTTGTTGTGATACCCATTACTAGTTTGCCAACGGATTTAAAGATTTGTAATGAGGGCTTACCTCAGCCCATAAGCGCAGCTCTAATAAAAAGCTGAGCAGAGTAATCACTGACGCTGGGTAACAGAACAGCAGCCAATGTAAGCATACAGTACATATCTCCTGATTATTAGTTTACGAACCTAATTTGTCAAATTATGTATTTGTATTGTTGCTAATGCGAGCAGCCTTTAGCAGCTTTCATTTTTTGTATTGGTTTGGATCTTTGCCATTTTTATATGAGAAGTAGTGAGCTCTAGTTGTGACAGTGTTGGTTCCATAGATTTGTGTATTTTGCAACAGTCATCTACTGAACAACTTGATTAAATAATGACTTACAGAATAATTATGCCTCATACTAAGATTAAGAATAAATCATGAGGGGTTCCAATGAGCACTGGTGCATCAACAGGATCAATATGACAATGAAGGGAACTTCATTGTTCATTGTACGTTAGATAGTTAGTTTGCTATTTAGGTTACTGTATGCATTGTTAAGGTTCATTTAAATTCGCTATGCTCTACTATAGCTTAAAATAGACTAGCTAACGTCAACGTATTGTTGAAGAGAGGCTTAGTGTATATTAAATCAACCTCACAATTAAATGTGTGTATCTTTAAAATATGAACGTCACATTTCAAGATAATAACGCTCCCTTAGATATTGTAATATGGTTTGTTGAACTGGAGTTATTTATTGCAGCTAACCGTCTATCCGACGAACGACCCAAACATTGTTGTTTTTAATATTATTACCAATGCCTCTTTTAATTGTATTATCATCACACTTGAGAAACAGCCTCATCGTGGCTGTAGAACAGAACATGTAACATAATTCCTGCATTTAAGGACGATGAATAGCGTAGTCAATGCTTTAGTGACAAGGAAATGATTTGTTTAAATATGATATATGACGTTATCTGTGACTTCAGTGGAAATGAAGCTTATCCATTGCATTGCATTTGTTCAATAGGTTTGTGTCTTACCCTTACGTGTGTGATGCATATGAATATGGCATATGAAAACAAATTTGACTGACTCATGAAAACCTCATCCAAAGTAACAGTAAAATAAATAGGACCTACACAATAATACTCAATCAAACTGATACAGTATAAGGACTGTGATATCCAGCCATTTCTTAAGTATAACAATAAGATTATGACCTGTTTTTAAAAGAAGATAAAAAGTTGTTTGCATGGAAAGAAGTCTGTAACCCACACATGTAACTTTACATCTGTTTGTTCAAAGTGTCCTTAAGGTGATCCAGACAGGCTGGACCAGAGGAGGAGAGACAGACCTGGACCAGAGGAGGAGAGACAGATCTGGACCAGAGGAGGAGAGACAGATCTGGACCAGAGGAGGAGAGACAGACCTGGACCAGAGGAGGAGAGACAGACCTGGACCAGAGGAGGAGAGACAGACCTGGACCAGAGGAGGAGAGACAGATCTGGACCAGAGGAGGAGAGACAGACCTGGACCAGAGGAGGAGAGACAGACCTGGACCAGAGGAGGAGAGACAGACCTGGACCAGAGGAGGAGAGACAGACCTGGACCAGAGGAGGAGAGACAGACCTGGACCAGAGGAGGAGAGACAGACCTGGACCAGAGGAGGAGAGACAGATCTGGACCAGAGGAGGAGAGACAGATCTGGACCAGAGGAGGAGAGACAGATCTGGACCAGAGGAGGAGAGACAGATCTGGACTCCTAACAGCAGAGAACTTCAGCACGGATTCCAAGGTGCACCTTTTTCATACTTTACAAAGAATGCATAAAGTAATGACTCTAATACACTGATATACATGCCAAAAAAAAAGTCAGCTGATCAAATGCATTTGCACTTTGAGCTTCACATCACTTGTGCCTTGTGCCGCCGAGTTTGGAACGTCATAAATAAATGGTACCAATCTTCAGTCAGATGTGAATGTGTAATTTAACATTTTCAGTAAGAATAACGGACAAAAGGAGTGCAAATACAATTTATTGAAATGTGAACTAAAAGTTATCAAGCATGAACCATCACCATTTTTTAAAAAAATAAAAACGAAATAATATACATAAGTTACACTAAATGTTAATCTGTTAATTGACAGGCTAGGCCTGTGCAGGTGGTAACAGCTATGCCCAGCATGGGCTAAGTTCTGTAGGTGCAGCTGGTGTAAGTCCTCCTCCATCAGGTCTGCAGGGTCTTTCCCTGCGAGGAGGACTCCTCGCAGGGAAAGACCCTCAGCCCTCTCCGGCCAAAGCAACAGACAGGACGTTCATAAAGCTGAGGTCTCCCCCAAAGTCTCTAATCATCCATCCTGTGAATATGAGAGGGGAACAAATAGTGTAATAGATGCTTTGGACAATAAGAAATATAAAGTTAACTGTTGAGTTGCTCAGTTTTTTAGATTGACAGGGTTTAATAATACAAACAAAAGGAGAGAAATAAAGATTGGTCTTTCAATACATTGTGTTGATTTTGTCTTTTGAATTGTTTGTCTGAAGTCAAGTAGCTAGAACTGTTACTTATAGTTTGAATGATACAGTCTGGTTATAATGTGTGGAGGAGGCATCACAGGTAAGAGCACCATTTGTTGTGTTCCATCCACAACACATTGATGTGTGTGTATTTATTTATCTACTATTTCTTGAATCATTACTGTCAGTCCAAAACAAGAGATTTTGTTTTGGTAACATTTAAAAAAAAAAAACATTATCTCTTTTCCACTACACTATCTTGAATACTTTAGTTTTTACGTCACTACATTTATCTAACAGCTTTAACATTGTAACGGTGTCACTTCGGACTCTGGGTAATTATGACAGCATGTCCTACTCAGAGCCCTAGAGTCTCTCGGGCTCTGGTCCTACTAGTTTGAGACTTTGAACAAACCAGACCTTCATCTATTAATGTAGAAAATAGTCGGCACATTACACCATTATGAAAGTAATAATTAGTTAGCTCATTGTTCAAATGAGCTCCAACTACAACAGTTAAGTCAACTCGTGCATCGGTAATAACAATAAATCAAATGATATAATATAATAGAATAACTTGTGTCTACTTAAAATACTCTAACAACACTTGTTGCTAATTATACTAGCATACTTTTACTAAAGTAACATTAACATGTTTAAATGCAGGGCTTTTGTAAGAGAGTATTTCGTATAGTGTAGCATGGTCTACTTGACTTATCTAACCGAAGTGATCGTTACGTTACTTTGCAAACCGTCCCCCCCCCCCCCACACACACACACACACACACACAAAAGGACACGGTAACGTTGTGATTCACTTCAATTAATGATAACTACGGAGCTTGCTAACAGCAAGGCACAAGGCTACTTCACTCATTTAGCTAATGTAAGATACAAATGCTGTCGAGCCCTCACTGCTTGTAAGATAAAGAGCACAAACTGACTACTTACCCGAGCGGCGAGCCCCGCTGTTCTCCGTCATTTTTCTCCCGGGTTGTTGTGATCACATGACTGACAAAGCCGTGCTCTGATAGGCCAAGTCAGTTTGATTGCATTAGGGCTCGATTGCTTATCCTGTCTGAGTAGCCCGGATGATGCTGCATCGCAATTTTTGACATCGAATTTTATACACCGAATTTTTTGACATCGAATTTTTTGACGTCGAATTTTTGGGATCTGAATTTGAACATTCGAATTTTTTTCACTTGAATTTTTACATTTGTATTTCACATAGGTAAATTCGGAGCAAAAACATTCAGATACATGATTTTCAAAGTAATTATTTTCAATGCTATAAATTCGGTGTCTAATACAATTCGAATACTTCTGTCTCTTGTTTGCTTCCATAGCCGACTCTCTGCGCGAACGCGCAAACGGAGGGGTAGTTTGTAGGGGTAGGGTGTAGGGCGTGGTTTGGGATTGGGCCATACTCTGGGATAAATGAAATCGTTTTTATTGAATGCATTTTTCACACACACATCACTCAGTGCTTCTCAAAGTGTGGTCCGCGGACCACTGGTGGTCCGTGAGCGCCCCCTAGTGGTCCGTGAGTATATTGGCAACATTTCACATTTGAAATAAATAAATACATTTAAGTTTTCCGTAGCCAATCATCTGTGAGTCCGTTGGCTCGGACATAAACTACGTAATAAATGTAGTCTACATTTCATAAGAGGTGTAAAACCTGAGCATTTTAAAACACTCGCTTTCTTAGCAGAGGTGGTGGGGATCGGCGCCCGCTATTAAGCCAGGGCACGAAGGACAGGTCCGGGTATCTAGAAGTGGCGACTCCATGAAGGTATGATCTTCTTTCTTCTTCTTTCAAACATTTTACTCTTCTCTGTCAGGTGTTGTCCTGCTCGCTGAAGAGAAAAGGATGACAGTCAGGAGGCCTGGCCGCCTTATATACTGTGTGCCTGCGCACGCATTCAAGTAGGCTCGCCCTGATTGGCTGGCAACATTTATACAACTTAAGTGTGTGAACGCTTGCGTATCATTAATGAGAGTAGTACCCATAGAGTCCAGTAAAGGGCGGAGCCTGTGTGAGATATAACTAGGGTTGGGTAACGAGAACCGGTTCCGGTTCGGAACCGGTTCCAACATTTCGATTCCAACGGCATCATTTAGACATGTGAATTTCGGTTCCGCTTTTTGATGCCTGAGGAAATGTTTCTCGCCGCTCTCCGTAGCCTACTGTATGACTGCGGCAGAGCGGGAAATGTAGCGTTGTACCTACAATTCCGGCCCGTCCACACTACAGCTTCGACAGCTTCAAAAACAGTTTCCAACGCGTCTGCCCATTCACTTTGAATGGGGTGACGTCACGTTGCCTCGCTTTTCGCCGAACTGAATTGTGGGTAGCATAGCGGTCTGTCTCCGCCGGAGACGCCGGAGTAGCCAGCGCCAGCCAATCAAATCCCGTTTCTGAAAATCTGACAGCTCAAGCGCTAGCCAATCAAGCCGCGTCTAAGCTGGGAGAGATATCCCGCCGTTGATTTCTATATTTAAAAAAAAGATGGAGGAGAAACTATTTATCGCCGTAGCAATCACCCGGTTTTGTATGACCAGACCCTCTTCACCTACCGGGATACAAACCGGAAGAACCAGTCATGGAGGGAGGTGGCAGAGACAGTGGGTGAAACTGGTAGGTTTTCGCCTGTTTGGGGAGTTTATATATATTGCTCGCATAAAATCCCCGGGGTTTTTTGCTTTGTATGTCGGGGGCGGGAGATTCATGTGATTGGTTGTTGGTGGCGTTGCTCGAATAAAATCTCCAAGCTTCAGACACGCCCAGCTCCAAGCTTTTTTTGAAGCTGTAGTGTGGACGCTCCGTTCCTACAGCGTAACCCGAGACCAGGGCCAGCCCGTCACACTGGCGTTATAGATGTTCGCCTAGGGCGCCAGATCTGTGGAGGCGCTGCGCTGACAGCTCTGGGAGGAAAACAAAATTGACCGTTGGTGCTCATCCTAATTTTCGGCCTTGATGTAACAACATTCATAATTAAGTAAATGTAACACACTTTTCATCCCGGTTACACTTTTCATTTGCCCTGTACGATGGGCGCTGTAAGTGATGAAAATGGGGGATGTTGGCTTATCTGGCACCCGCAGCTCACAGCCAAAGTGCGAGGGAGCGTGGGAGCGAGCGAGGGAGAAAGGGAGGGTGCACCGGTAAAATGCTAACTTACTTCCGGGTTTTAGAATGCGTCACTGCGGTTCTCTATTAGCATCTGGTGGGAAGAAGAAGATGTTTCTACAATGATGTGGAGGGAGAGTCATCTCCAGTCAGACTGAGGCTGATAACTACAGCTCAGTGAGGTAAAGAGCCGCTTTCACACCGCAGGACTTGCCGTACTTTAGTGCCGGCACTAAAGTACCACGGCACTGAATCCGCCATGGGGCTAGTGCCAATCGCATTCACACCGCAGTACTTTCCCTGAGGCAAGATTACGCTGACGTCACTTCGTCTTCTTCTTCTCTGGGTTTACTGGCAGGCCGCAAAACCACTTTACGGCGAGTACAAAAAAAAACGAGAGAAGAAGAACTACACGGGGGAGGGGGTATAAAGCCCACCCGCTGTATGAGGCGTTTGTTTATTTTCCGACCTCAGACATGATGGAGTTCATAAGGGTAATTTACAAATAAAATACCCCATTATAACAATGTACTTTATCTGTATGTATTTATTATATATTACCTCCTCAGGCTGATTTTGGAAAAGGACATTAACCCTTGTTTGGTGTTTTTCCCTTATTTATCTAAAACAAATGACATGATAAATTACTTGTGTTTATGTGTGTAAGACTTGTGTTTCTGCCCCTGCCATTGCTGCACAAGGTTGCAACATTGTAGATAAATTCAACCACCAACACCTGTCTGCTCTCACATTCTTCTATTCTGCAAATTTGGGGTGGGACACAATAAATAAAGCTTCGCCAGTTTGTTTGTTTTATTGCACAGTCAAGACATAACAATAACGGCATCACGCTGTTCCAGGTGTGTCGTATGCATGTAAATTGAAGTTAAATAAAAGTGTGAAATGTAAAATAAAGTGTAAGTAGTTTCAAAACAATGTAACAGTGGCAATATATATAGCAGCAGACACACCTTAGTGCAAGTTAGGTGTCAGTATTAAAAAACAGTGGCAATATATATATATATAATAACAATAGAAAATCGTTACCACTCTTATTATTGTGGTCTTTAATTTTGTTATAGTCCTGCCTGTTTCTTTATTTTTACATCCGTGTGCACTGTGCACGATTCCCAGCTCAAGTAGCTTTTGCGAACATCGCTCAAAACATTTGGACTTGGGAACTGCTTTCTGTAGAAGCTGCTGCATCCCGTCCTCAGAGTAAATTGCCAGAAGCGCCGACACTTCCTCATCATTCCACCGCTCCGGTGTTGTAGTACGTGTGGTCATAACTGCTTTAAAGTACAAAAAAACTACTCGCTCAGGTGTGGATGTGGTTTTGTAGCGAGGAAAAAAATGGCTGCCTAACAAAGAAAATTCAGAGTCTAACGGGGCGTGGTTTGCAATTCGCCCAGCCAAAAGAAATAGAATAGAAATTGGCACTCTTTTATCACCAGGTTCGTACCACCTCTCTAGCAGGGACTGAAAATGGCCAAAAGAGTTCCCGGCACTTAGTAGTCCCGGCGGTGTGAACGCGACATTATTGGTACTAACGGAACTAAAGAACCAAAGTACCATGGAAAGTCCTGCGGTGTGAATGCGGCTAAGGACTCTGTGTTTAGATAGTTCACTTTAGTCTAAGTTATCTCAGTGGGTCTCAAACGTTTTGATCACATTTTATGTAAACACATATTTCCAAGGCACTCCTTTATAATGATTGGGATAAAACAGGTTTGAAATCATTCCAATGTATACTATAGGACAGTAAACCAGACATATCGTTTTAAACTGGAGAGATACAAAAATATGCATAAATAAAATAGTAAAATAAGATATGAATGAACAACAAAAATAAAATACGTTACATGTATTTGTTATTGGCTATGGTAGGTTATTGGTTATGTTCACATACTTATTTAATTATTAAAATGTAAACCGATCTTTTTCATATGGGTGTTTAGAGTTGTACCCCCTAGATCTAGTTAGGGATGCACGATATTGGTTTTTTGAAACCGATACCGATACCTTCCTGCTTCTCAAGACCGATACCGATAATAAAAAAAAATGTACGGCACTAATTATGTTAACGCGATTAACGCATGTGTATTTTTTTTCCTCGGCCGCCCTGTAGTTTCAGAGCGCATCGAGTTTAAAATACCATCTACAAGCTGATGCTGACAGCCCCGCTACTGCCGCCCGCTTGTGGCAGACCACACTTCCACGCTCACCGGCAGGCACCGACTGGCCATCTGGAGGACCGGGAGGGTGTGTGTATGTGTGGCCCGAGCGAGCGAGAGAGAGACCTTACGTGCATTGTTGTTGTTAGCATCTGGTGCTAGCTAGCTGCGCTAACGGATATAAGGAGCTGTTTAAATGAAAACAGAGGAGCGACATTTCGCCACAACTACGCCGAGCACTTGACTTTATGCAGGAAGCCAGACAGTGGGACATTGTACGAAAAGTCAGCACACTCAGCACGGATAGTGCGCAACATGATTGCAGCGTCCAGGCAGCTCCGGTTCGAGCATATGCCTTGAGTTGCACATAGCTCCAATGCCCATACCACCGACGACATGTTTGTTTACTGTCCTGGCTTCACGGCCGCACACCATTTACGTCACAGCCAGGCATGAGTTAGGGAGCGCTGGATTTGTGAAGAACTCCCCTCTTCCTAAACCACTAATACCACAGTACTGGCAAAACGGGAGGAGCCGAGTGAAAAACAAGCGCCCCTCATCCCAATCCACCCACACCGCAGTATTTTTTTCTTTTTTGTATATTATCGGGGCTATTAATACTGGTATCGGGTTTATCGGGATGACGTCATAATTCCTAATATCGGACCGATAATTATCGGGTCGATAATTATCTTGCATCCCTAGATCTAGTCTCTAGTAATTCTGCTTAAAGTGCACCAGATCGAAGCATTTTACTTTAAAATGTTCAAACATTTCTTCCCGTTATGCCTGAGAAGGCAGATATGCTTGTTTTTCTCAACAAGAACTGTGTTTAAATGGGGGGGGGGGGTTTCCTTTCAAAGTTGGACTGTTGTAGCTTCAGTGGTTCTCAGGTTACAGTTACATAGCAGTGAATATAAACAGACTGATTAATGTGAATATTACTGTAAACTAACCTGTGTAAAAGTTTCTCGAATAAATGTAATTTTTTTGGTGGAAGAAGCATGTATCATTTTTTTACCCTGCCCCTCAAAGAATCGGAATTGAGAACCGTTAAGAACCGGAATCGAAAAGTAGAATCGGAATCGGAATCAGAATCGTGGAAATTCAAACGATACCCAACCCTAGATATAACTGACACAAAACAACAAAACACTTTTGCGGAGCCAATTGGAGAGTTTCATCACTAGCACAGGGTAAAAACCACCAATGAGCGCTCAGCTCGATATACCAGCGAATCGTTTCCCATCAAGCATTTCGCTTTTGCAGCTTGTTGATAGAAACTGCTCCGCCTCGCTCTCAAGGCTGCTGGGGTCTTTGTCCCGCGAGATTTCAACGTCTCATGCAGTCGACCCTCCAGCAATTCGGACAACATTACTAACCATCATGCAACGCACTAGCACTAGCAAGACGGCGGTCGCAATTGCGCAGGTCTGCGTCGGTCTCGCTCATCTCAAACGAGTCTATCATTTAGCACACAGTTTTACACCACATCTGTTAACTACTTCAAACTGTATAAACAGACGCTTATCTACATTAGACAATGAATTAGACACATCGTTCAAAAACTCTGTGTGTAGTTTGCGTAACACTTCCTTTGAAATATGCACTCAATTATGAATCACCTGCTCCTAAAATGCACATGTGAAAAACGTTTAACTAATTAGCTAACTTCAGAGCTTGAACACTGCCATTTTCACATGTGCCATTTATTCATGTAATTGAAGAGTAAACACATTCATACAGTTAATTATGGACTTGATCCATTAAGGTGGGCCACATCATAGTCACATGGCTGTGACGCACTGAAAAGTACCACATTTATCTTGATCAGTTATACCTGTGTTTACCCTGCTTTGACACAACAAAACCGCTGCTGTGTTAAGGGCTTTGGTTGGCACAACAATCAATTGGATTAAAAAAACATAAAGGCCTACAACAAATAAGTATGTTTTTTTCATCTTATCTTTTTGTAATTGTGTCTGATATTGATAACCTGATTTGCAATTAACATTCTTGTTTGTTATATAGCTTGCTTCATTTGGATCCAGCCTGCAATTTTTAAAGAGTTTTTTTGTTGCTATTACTTTTGGAGGTGGTGGCAGAGGGGGCCCTCTGCTTCCCTCTATTGTTAGAAATATTTTGTATATATTTTTTCTGTCTGGAAATGTAGTTTGTCATTATTGTATTGAGTTTGACCAAGTGGCATACCCTGGCTTGGTCCTTCAAAGGAAGTGGATTTCGGTCTTAATAATTTAGGTATTTATATGTTCAGGATTACTCGTCTTTCTTTCATATTTGCTAGGTAATAGCTTAAGTGTTTTCTGAAGGTGTTTCACAATTGTATCTTATTGATCCCCTTATAAAGTGCATCAAAAGCATTTTATACAACTGCTTAAAACAAGAAAATAATGACAATACAAAGTGAAAACAGTTCTATTGATTCATCTTAAATCTTATCATACAACAATCCTTTCAGAATAAACAGTATTAGACTGTATATAAATATAAAGGGGGCAAGAAAGAAACACAAATACACAAAGATTATACATACATCGAAATGTATATTCTTTACTGGTGGAAATAACTTGCATCAGTTTTTAAGATAAAAAATAAATAAAACCTATTTACATTAAATCAAACTTCAACATACTGTACCGTGTGCTTCCGGCTCTTTTTCCACCGTGGAAAGACAGAAGTTTGTAGGGGGGTTCTGAAATACTCAAATATTCCTCTGTTACTTTAACTTCAAAGTCAGAAATCAAATTTGGTTTATTTTAAAACAATTATGATTTTGTTTTTGCCACCTCCCACAGCACAATCTGCTACAGTTTTTTTACCGTCTGGCAACGGTTTTCAGATTTAACAGTTCAATGTTAATGGTGTCTTTATTAGTGCCTGATGCTAAGATTGTTAAGCAAATAGTCCACAGATAAAACAATACAGAATTTCATGTTTTGTCATGGGGATTATTTTTTGTCGATTATTTAGAATAACACAACCATAGTTCCGAGAAACATGTGTCACTATTTAATTTTCCACACTGTAACTTAACTTGACTGATCTTGGTGTGCAAATTTGCCCAGCACTTTAACCTTATTGAATCTTACAGTACATTTCAGTTAGGAGTTTACTTTGTTTCTGTTGTTGTTGTTTCCATTTGTATTCATTAGATAGAGAGATAACACGTTCTGAGACACTAAGTTAAATATACTTAATTTGATTGTCTGACTTTATAAGCATGAGATGATTATCTAGGTAAATATAATCAGCGTTGTAAAAAACATTAGTAAAAAACATTATTATTACTTGAGCCATACTGCTTGGAGGTAATAAAATGACTTCACCACATGATGGCAGCAAACTGTTAAGTATGGTGCAGAAAGTGGTCAGAGAGTCAGACTAGTAAACACAAAGGAAATTATACAAAGCAGACATGCTATTCACTGGAACAGAAAGGAATAATTAATTTAAGACACAATTATTATTATTATTATTATTATTGCATTTATCAACATTTCTTTATAAATATGTTATACCTACTCATGGGCGTAGGAAGCATCCTGAATGTGGGGGGGACATTTTTAACAGGGGGTGTCGGGGTCGCCCCCCACGGAAAAAAAAATAGATTTCCTGTATTCTGGTGCATTTTAAGGTGGTTTGATACTTTTATGTGGCTATACTAGCAAGAGGGAAATGATGGGTACATTTTGTAATTTCATCCAGTAGTAAAGAAAGGAAACATATTTGATTATTAATTCAGAGCTGTCTTTGAATGAATAAAAAGCAGTTTAAATGACCATTTGGTACATTTATATGCAACAATAAATATGTGTGAGTGCATTGAGAGACATTGTTGTGGAGAATCATTTATATATAAATCGCAAAATACATTTGTGAATCCTTCTGTGAGCATTTATTAATATTGAGACTGATCTGACTCCATACAGATGTTAAGTTCACCTAGGAATGGTATCATTGACTTAAATGTTCAAATAAATGTTGCTCTTCCATCTATATTGGTCATATGATGCCCCTTGACTATAATACTACAGTTATTACCGGGGATAACTGTAGGCTATTTTTATTATATGTACAGCACTTTGGCTCGACCAAAAATCGTTTATAAATGTGAAATAAAACTTGATTTGATTTGAAATGTTTCCTGTTCAATATCCCCACTGATTTCCTTAACATTCTGGGATGAGAGTCCACATCACAATTTACTCTAAACTGTCATTTCCCTTTCATCACTCACCTCAGCAATGGACCTCTCTCCACTGTCCCTGTGTTCTGCCTCTGACTCACTCTCAAGCGCCTAGATGTCAAGAGAGGTGGTGAAGTGATCATTATTTATTGAGCAGTATACTCTTTCACATTGAATCATAACAAGTCATACTGAATGTAAATACAACTGACTCTAAAGTAAGTCCCAGTCTGTGACATTGGACATTTTGAAGACTCAAAGTCCCAAGCAGTAGGTAGAATATTAGCTAGTCTATGTAATGTGCACATAAAATAAATAGTTAACTGAATACTGGGATGGAAATTGCCTATAAGCACTCAGTAAAACATAAACGCACACAAAAAGCTTCTGAATGATAAGAAGTATAATTCAAATATAATGCACATTACCATTTTGAGAGAGAGTACCGAAGTTAAAGAATTCAGAAAATAATCTCTTATCGAACTGAGGCTCCAGTAAAACACACTGACTGCATCTCTACATGGACATCATGGTGTTTACATGAGCACAGATATCGGGTTATTCATTTTCCCTGTTTACATGATAAATACTAGTAACCTGGCATTTCGATGCCTTTTCTCATCTAAACTATTCAGTATGTGTGTCTCTCTATCATGACATAAAGACGAAACTCCTCTCCATAAGTGAGACGCCGCCGCCGCCGCCGCCGCCGCCATCACTGTTAACTGATTAACTGCTACCAGCTGATGACTTACTTTCCTCTTCTTTGAAAAAAAAGTTCTTATGTCCATGTTGTCTGGGGGAGAAAACATATCAAACCAAGAGATCGTCAGCTTTGATTTTCGCTGTATTAACCATTTCCTGAACATTTGGTGTGTGTGCAGGGCCGCCCCTCCCTACAGGCCAATCACGCAGGCTGCATGGGGCCCCGCCTTGCGCAGGGGGCCCCGCCCATAGGGCCTCAACTGCTGTGCGCAGTTCTCCGCTCAGTTCTCCGCGCACCCCCAGTGAGAGTGAGAGATGACAAGGGGAGCACGTCTGTAACCCGACACCGTTGCAATGAATCGACATCTGACCAATCACGGCTTTGATACGGCCACTAGTGCAGGTGAAGAGATGTCGGTGAAAAGACAGTTTCAGTCCGGCACAAGCAAGAGGGAACAAAATAAAACATGAAGAAACTAGAGCATCACTCGAAGGTGGGTTATTGTATGAGTCAAATGTACAACTTGCGAATGTTGTGTAAGTCAAATTGCCAATTGCCATATTAAAACATCAGCTGCAATTCACGACATGAAGAAGGCAGTCTCTGCATAGCATATAGGCTAATGGGGATGCAGTTATTTCCAGCATTCTTTATTTACCATTCATTCAAGTATGTGATGCCTTTTATCTGCTAATGTACAGGAGGAAGAGTGATAAACTGTCTTTCTAGTTGGCTTACTAACAGTTAAAGTTTACAGCCTAAAAAACATGGAGCATTTTTCCCCCTTTTACTCATTTTTATGTCAATTTGCACATTTCATGGTGATGCTCAGCCTCTCCCCTTAACTCCTAACAGTCATCATCATGTCAACCACAACACAGAGAAATACTGATAGAAATGTGTGTGTAGTTGTTGATACATTGCTGACAGAGGGAACTACATTTGAATACAGATTTAAGAAGTATCAGTTTTTGAGCATGTCATAAGCATGTTTTGTCTTGACTATATTACAACTATATTATAATAAAATAATATAGTATTTATATTATTGAATTGATTATGATTATTATTATTATTATTAGTAGAAGTAGTTTATTTGCATTCATTATATTTTAATCTTTTTGAGGCTAGTATTTGGCAGGAAATGCAGACGTATTCACCTGTAAACGCATACTGAACGACATACATGCACATTTACCATTTACCTCACTGTATAAAAAAGTAACTGTTGATAATAATAATAAACAGGAATTATATTTGCAAAGTAGCCTACTTTGTTTCCAAAAAAACATTTTCCACTCCTGTCGGTTGGGGGGGGGGGGGGGGGGCTCATCTCACAATATCGCTTGGGGCCCCAAGTTGGCCAGGGGCGGCCCTGTGTGTGTGCCAATTACCTCCACTACCGGCATCGCTTCATACAACAGATCTGAGCTGTCCAACTATGACAACACTCCTTGAACATGCGCGCGCTATGTGAGAATCTGCCTTGGTACAAAGTAGCAGTGAAAACATGGTACGGAGTTTCATTGATTTGGGCATTCTCTCAATAAGCAAGTGGAATGGATTTGATAGTGAAGCACTGACACAGCGCTCTACAAAGTGCGGCGAGTGGAGAGACCGATTCACGGACTTTCACTTTCCACATGGTAAAAGTGGGGGGGTCTAAACTAATCATTTGAAAAGTGCCACCCTCATATAATGGCTGCGACGACTCTATTTTCTTTTAGGGATCATGTAGATGTCTGATGGAACACGTGAGACATGATGGCTTCCTCTGGTCTGCAGGTCCCTGTTTTTGCCACCTCCGCCCAATGATGTCAGTTCCTCCACCACCTTGTATTTGAAGTATACTGAAAGGATTACGTACTTCCAACACCGTGAAAAAATGCATCTCTACATTATATTGCCATGGCACACCCAGTAAGTTTCACACTAGATCATGCTCATGCAAGTTGGAGAAATGACTAACTTCATAACAATCTTTATTTAATTCACTTGACATTTTTTCAAACTCTACCACCTCCCATAATGTGTTCACAGACACAGGAAATGCTATTGTTCCAGACAGGATATGCCCAGAGTGGGGCCACAGATGACACCATGGATGACACGCATAGAGACTGATATTGAGGGTGATGCCCCGTCTACACTACAGGCATCGAAAAATGCTTTCAACGCTTCGGCCATTCATTTGAATGGGGTGACGTAGAAGATTTTGAATCTTCGCCGAACTGCATTGTGGGGAGCATGGCATGGCTTTGCAAGCATCACGAGCATCGATCGGCATCAAAAGTTGAACAATGTTCAACTTTTGAGGCTCGATGCTTGGCATCAGCCAATCAAATCCCGTTTATGCAATTCCCGCCAGTACAAGCGCTAGCCAATCAAACCGCGTGTATGCTGATACCGCAGGTCTTGACTATTTTCCATATGTCATAAAATGGAAGATAAATTAATCATTGCCGTGGCAAATGTCCCAGTCCTGTGTGTGATACAACCACAGTAAGAGAGAAATCCATAATGAGCTTCCTGCAATGGACACTTTCTATTATGTCATTCAGTATCAGATCCCTTCTGACTTTTAATGACCTTTACTCCAGCATGTGCGGACATTTACAGTACACTACACACACAGAGAGACACACACACACACACACACACACACACACACACACACACACACACACACACACCCACACACACACACACACACACACACACACACACACACACATACATATAGATGCACTAAACAAAGCCAGTATTGTGGGCTGCAGCCACTAGAGAAGAGTCTCACACAGCTATGGGAAATTGAACCATGGTAACTGAATTGGAATCTTGGCCAGTGTCTAGCATCCTGTATTTACACAATAAGTATGACAAAGATGTATAACTGCTCGAGTGAGGGTGGGTGGGTGCCTATGTGTTTCTATACTCATGTCCTCTCCACTTGCACATTAATTAGAGGATACCTACCTTCCTTCCACAGAACATAAGGTACCCAAACACTAAGATTTCACGCTGTGTCTGATTTATTTAGAAAATAAAATTTGATTCAAGGCTTAAGAGTAACATAGAAGAAAATGACGCATGACATAAGAATTACAGTTTGCATTTGCATCAGGTTTAGGGCTGTGTCTAGGGTTTAAATCAGTGTCATGATATTTATAGGAATAATTTGTGATGGCGAATGTTTGCAAATACTCAGACAAAACTCATACGTGCATGACAAAAGCTTAAGACCGATTTCATTCAGATTTCATTAAAGTCATTCATTTAAACAGCAGAACGTGATACAATTACATCACTATGGTTTCACCAAACAGTGATGAAAAGTAATTTTGAATGTTTGCCCTATGCAATATGGTGTAGGGTCAGAATAGAATCTTTCTCAAAGAGTGTCCATAAGTACAGATTTTTAGCTTCAACATTGTGTGTATTCCTTTTTGTATGTCCCTGTGTGTCTGCCAAGGTCTCTGTAATATTTTCACCTTTAGAAATAATACATTCAGCCTAGTTTGCTCCTAAAATGTTCTTGTTACCTCCCGTCATTTACAGACCCACATACATTTATACACACCGGATGACGTGCAGCTAGCCTCATGCCTAAGGAGCAGACTGCGACACAGCATCCAACTCCCTCCCTCCCTCCCTCCCTCCCTCCCTCTCTTGCAGTCCTCTCCTGTCCCAGGCAGCACTGCTCCGCCTCCTCCTGCTGCCCTGCCTGACTGCTCATCAATAAGCTGTATTAGCCATCACTAATCATATTGCGAGAGACAGAGAGTGAGAGGTTAGGGCAGCTGGACTTTGTATGTATCATCTCCAGTGTGTGTGTGTGTGTGTGTGTGTGTGTGTGTGTGTGTGTGTGTGTGTGTGTGTGTGTGTGTGTGTGTGTGTGTGTGTGTGTGTGTGTGTGTGTGTGTGTGTGTGTGTGTGTGTGTGTGTGTGTGTGTGTGTGTGTGTGTGTGTGTGTGTGTGGCAGGGAGGGAGGGAGGGAGGGAGGGAAGAGGTAGGGGGTGTATCCTAGAAGAGAGCTTTTCCCTGCTGTAGTAACCAACCGCATGCCGGCTTGCCAGCCGTTACTTCACTGCAGCAGCAGCAATCAGCCCTCTCGTATTGAGTGAGCCAGACACGCTAACCTGTCTGTCCCCTCCTCTTTTCTCTCTCGCTCTCTCTGCATATTCAGCAGAGCTGCCCTTCTCTCCTCCTCATCACTCTGCCACTCCTGCGGCGTTGCTCTTTGCTTGAAGGGGACACTGGCCTGCTCCTCACCCACTGATTCTGCATGACTGTCACAAAGGTAAGACCGCTCTGCATGGGATGCAACTTTCAGGATGTCAACAGTAATTTGGGATTGTGGGTGGATTGGACCGTGAAGGTTATTTTGGGTGTTATTCTCATGAGTTGAGTTTTTAAGTAGTGTTGGAGTTGCCGGGAACAGAAGGTTATCATGATGCTGCTGCCAGAGGATGTTGCTTAATTTGTTCCCATTAGAAATGCATTCCGGTTATGATAAGACCAGAATCGAATTCTGTGATTACATTCTCTAATCTGCAGTTTATTAAAGGCCGGGTATGAAGTTATTATTTCATCTGTATAGGACTTTATTTTAAATGAGACTTGGCATTTGAAGACTAAACTTTGTTTGCTGCAGTCATTTTGACTCCCTTTCAAAATATGTTATCATAGTGTATGTACAGGGTTGATAAGAGATGAAGAGTCTGTGCTAATTCTGGCAAATGTGGTTGTTTAAATGATTTGATTCCACTTGTATCAATAAGAATATGGGAGATCGTTTGCAGGTTTTGTTTGCTAGCAGCTGCAGGGAATAATCTCTTAAAGCCTGAAGATGGCTTTGACACACACTGATTTATTATACTAATTAACTGAAAGATTACCATTTAGATATACTAATTATGGTTTACAATGGATTTTTAAGTACTTAAGATGAAAAAGTATTGGAAGTGTCAGTGTGCTTCAATCATACTGTGGATTTGTCTTGCTCAACTGTGAATTGCATTATAGCCCTTTTCTTTGGACACAAGTGTCAGTCAAATGAATACATGCTGTTTAACTGTCACATTAGGAGACTCAGCCTAGTTAATGGGTGGAAAGCAGTATCACATTAGGCAAACCACCCATTTTAGGGCTTAGAATTGGGTTTTGCTTAATGTTAGGGTTACATTATTTGAATGGTAAGTATTGGGGTTAGATAAAGACGAATATGGTCAATCTTCTTAGAGTAGTTGTCAACTCAGTGTCCTCTCAAGTGATAACAGCACAAATGTTTGTGTGTGTTGGTAACAGTCCTAAGCTGATCCTAAAGTAGCCGTTTTACCTCTCCTGATTGACTGTTTGTGTGCACCAAAGTAAGTATTGGTGGATGCAGTCTCTGCTTTAAGCCGCAGTCGCCGGTTAAATCCTCTTTATCAATTAACAGAAAGAGAGAGAGGGAGAGACAGAGCCAGAGAGACAAATAGAGAGACAGAGAAACAGGAAGACACACAGAGAGAGGAAAATAGCACACCTACTCCCATGTAGAGAATTAACCTGGACTAAAATAGATGACCTACTGAAGACAGAGGACAATGGCCTATTTACTAACACTTGCAGTCACACACCTGCAGGGTCTACACTGAAGTTCTGTTAACACAGAATGGCTTAGTTTTGATTTCCCGGCTAAAATCTCTCACACAGATTCACAGACGAAGCCTCTCAAAGTAAAATGTGTCTTCCTGTGAGAGAGATTGTGTGGGAGGTGTGTTTGCGGCAGTGTAGGTGGATGCTCTCCACTACGAGAACAGAGTGAGGAAAAGGTCATGTGCTTGTGTGTTGGCACTGAGCCAAAGCCTAAGTCTGACTGTACACAAAGCCACATGCATTGTACAGAATTGTAATGAATACACCCATGAGTTGTATTGTCATTGCTAGCATTTTATTTATTCCCTTTAATTATGGAAATGAGGTGAGGATGGAGAAGAGAAAAAAAGGAAAGTCAAAAATGTACTTTGACATCTCAAAAAAAGACACAAGAGCACATTACCTAGCGGTATCTAAAAGATGATTGGTGTGTAGGAGAAGCAGAGAGAGAGAGAGAGAGAGAGAGAGAGAGAGATTGAGATTTCAGGGCTCTGCCTGCCAACAGCAGAGAGTCACCTTGGGAGTGATACAGGACAAGAGCTGCTTTGCTGACGGGGCTAAACAGCCTTCTACCCCTCAGCGCACGCACACACACACACACACACACACACACACACACACACACACACACACACACACACACACACACACACACACACACACACACACACACACACACACACACACACACACAGAGACAATGTTCTGGAGAGACAGTCTCTGCAATGCCTACTTAGTATCAGATCACCATTATGGTCTATGACCTTTTGTGTCACAGCATGGATTTACAATGAATTGCAATGGTGGCATATACATTTACACCTGTAACATAAATATGGCAGTGATGACATCTCTTTGAAAAAGCTATTATATACATGTTGGCCTATAACGCATCATTACACACATAAGCACATTTATAGGAGGAGTATTGCCTCCTGGATTATCTCCTTAGAATAATAAATAACGGTACGTCATATGGTGCATACTTGATTAATAAAAAAATAGGTGACATACTTAAAGTATGTTATAAGTTGCTAAACATTCTGCATCAACAAACCGTTTGATGATAACAAGTTTATACATCACCAGATTTAAAATATTGCTTATTTACAATTTAGTCCATTTCTTTATGGCAAAATAGCAAACATACAACCAATGCAGAGCAAACACAATTTATTTTTAATGCAGTCTTTATTTAATGTTGTTTAGGCTGCTATGCTCACTTAAGCGATTTTCCTGCAAGAGATGTTACAAGACTTGGCCTTTGGAAACATTAATCCCATAACACAACTTCACATTGTATTTCTGACTTTGCAAGCTATAACTACATTCTTAACGTTTTTCACAATGGGGATGAAGGCAAAGCTGACAAAATGCATGAGAATGTCTGTAAGATAAAATGAGTCTTAGTAACATGCACACTGTGATAAACAACTGCAAACAAAGCCAGAAACTACCATTTTGTCCTCTGATAAAATGCTGACAGTGAAAATAGGTCATTGCGAGTTAAATCCATGGCCTTTGCTTTGATTCGTGGCCTAACTGGACTGAGTCCTCTGTGAGACGGGACCATAAGCTCTTTAGCTTTTTAACGTTTAGTCTACTGGCAATAACTTTGTTTGGGCCTGGAGGATTTTACTGGATATTGCTACCAAATATCTTAATACGTCAGATTTAAAGTCAAAATATGATTCATATATTACCGAGGGTAATGCATTCCCTGACTTCTGCTGTTATACTGAAGATTTATGAGAGGAATAAACTGTGTGTTACTATGCCAAATGCTGCTAGTACTCAACACTGCTGAGGAGTTCCTAGGGAGAATCCAAAAAAAAGCATTTTCACATTTGTTTTTCTCTAAAAGTAATCCCAGAGAGGCACGAAGGAAAGCGTTTGAAAGGGGAATGACATTTAACACAGGCCTGTGACGCAGTAATATAACAGTGACGTGGTATGCATGTTAGTGCTCTACATTACACCCCACAAATTAGTTTTCTATCTCAATTTTAACAGCTGGTTGTGCAAAAATAAAAAAGCAGTTGAACCTATAAATGAAAAAAGGTCAACAATATGTTTTTTGCCCATTTACCAAAAAAATTACATTTTGCTTACATAATACTTTTTGCAGTTCTTGCAATTATTTTTATTTTCCATTGGAAAACTGCTTTGCAGATATGGAACTATAAGCCTTTTTTTGTGCAAAAATAATGACACATTACACATGACTGTGATCTGAAAATATCCACAATATTCAATTGAATGTAGTATTTATCCAGAATATTGAATTGAGTGAGATCCTTAGTGCTGAATACAGCATGTTGCTCTGTGTGCCAGAAAACGTCCAACACAGCTGGCACACCAGGGCACGGCATAAGATTATTATTATTACTATATCTGGACACTCTGTTCTTATTTGCCTTGTGATTGTGTGCATGTCTGTGCGTAGATGAGTGTGGACGTGGGTGGGAAGGCCCAAATGTGAGTTGGCAGACACATTAGGTGGGTGGAGAACTTCCATTGCTACTACTAAATCGGTACAGAGTATTGGAGTTCTTGTAATATCAGCAAAAGGACAAACCTGTTTATCTGCTGTCTTTTGACCTGAAACTGATTATTTTTGCCTCCTTCCTCAAGGCTGTTTGACCTCATCTCAAAGGTCTCAATGAAAGCCTGCAGCAGCCAGCTGCTCGATTACATAAGCTAAACGTAGGAAGGCAAACCCATACAGTAAAAACCCTGAGCAGTATTCAGTTTGTTTAATAAAAGACTATTTGTATCCTCCAACAACACAGACAGGCAACAGAGGCTAGCCCTAGCATGAATTGTTGCCCTGGGTTACCTTGCTGTCAGTTTAAGTTTGGTCTCAGTCCACAGGGCTCAAGGGAGAGGCATAATGGCCACAGCGGGATTTCTAGGTGCAAGAAACTGACCTCCAGAAGGCCGGGGTCACACAACCCTCCGTCTGCCAAACGACCTCCAGCCAGAGTCCTTGGGAAATAAAAGAACAGAAGGACTGCACTCTTTTTCATATCCAAACCCATTTCTGACCAGCCACTGTGCCATAAAGCATAACGGCAAGCTGCTGCTATAGGAAAAGGTTAAACAGATCATTTGAACTGTCACAGAGGTGATCTCTGGGCCCATAGATCTCGGCCTCCGTTACGGGTTGTATAGCTTCATTGTGGTTGATTGTGTTCACCTGGTGCCCTGTGTTGTCTCCTTCCCCCTCACCTGTGTCTTGTTGATTGATTAGTGTGTGTATTTAGGCTCTGGGGTTTTTCTGTTTGAGAAAGAGGTGTGTGAGATCCTTGTGGCTGGTGACTGTGCTCACGGATACAGCAAGATTGAGGCTGTGTCCTGTGCTCAAGTTTAATAAATGCCCACACCGGGTTATATTTTTGGACGTTCTGCCTCTGCCTCCTTGCTTGGTCGGGCCGCTCAATTGTCAGCTTCACATGGACTTTTCTTTTAAATAACCCTTTTTAATAGAAAGCTGTAATGCAACTCCTGAAATGGTCCAGTAGATTTTGGTTGGATACCACAGAAAGAGCAGGGTGCTGGGGAGGGGGGTGGAGGAGAAGAGGGGACGTTGAGGGAGGAGAGGAGTGACCGAGATGAAGAGGGGGAGGACTGGCCTTTGGAGTAAATCTTTTTGTTCCTTTTAGACACCAGCAGAAAAGCTCTAAAGGGAGTCCGTGTGGTGATAAATGAATGTCTGTTCCCAGAGGACACAGCCACACACACTTAGTTATGTGTGTGTTACTATACTTGAGAGACCCTTTTTGATTTTATTCATTTTCTGGCTCATAACTCTAACCTTAACCATCTGCACTGCAACCCTAACCTCGCCCTAATCCTATTTAAACTTTAACCTTTCAACTAAAAGCCTGGCCCTCAAATAGGATTTTGTGAATAATTTTACTCTACTATGACGCTCCCCTAAATGAATGCTTAATACGGTCTCTTAATTTGAACCCTGTGAAAGACCTGCTGATGTCAAAACCAGTTATTTTGTTGTTTTTTGGCTTTTTATCAAAACTACCTACTGCTGCTGAGAGCCAAAAAATGTGCTCTTTTGTCTATTGCAGTACTTTTAAAGTGTATTGATGTCTTGACTATGTGGGTCTTAAACTCAGCCCCTGCATAGATAAAAGCACAAGAACACACACATGTACACTCTTGTTTGTCCCTATCAGAAACTTTATATTGAACCATGCTGACGTGAATTCTATATAATTCAAAGTAGCATTCCAGCTGTGTTGAGTGTGTTTGCAATTAAATATCTGCCAACACCCCAATTACGACGGAGGCCCACTCTGCTCTGATGTGCAGGCACACACATGTGGTTGGAAAGACGTCTGAAAGCCATTTTCAGTGTTTATGGTACAGCTTCTGCTGTCAACTGTAAGGCTATTAAGACTCTTAGAGCATTACATGATTCAAGAAATGTTTAGAGACATGAATGCTCTGACAAATCTTAGTGACCATATGCATTTATAATGATTTATTTTTCCAATCAAAAAGGAAAAATATACATTTGCTGTAGTTCTACATTCATGCAGGCAAATACAAGCACTTCCACACTCAAACTGTCTTGAATTCTTTACATACATCTTAATTGAGTCTGATTTAAACCACTGGCCATTTGTCAAGCTTAATGTTTACCCGCACGCTCTCTCACACACTGGCACACAGACAGACACATTAAACTGAGAGCTGGATCCACAACCTAGCAACCCAAAACCTGCTATTCTTGAAGCAGGAAAATACACAACAGTTTAGCAGATTAAGAAGCTTAAACCCAGAATTCAGCTTTTTCTTTTTTATCCTCACACTAAATGAAGCAGATAAAAAGAATAAACATGAACGGAGAGCAAGTTGTGTCTGTGTAAAGAGTGGGAGCAGACAAAAAGTGTGAGAAAAAGGAGGAAAAAAGGGACGTCGTTGTGAGAAAGCCACAAAAAAGCATTCACCACAGGAAGACATTCAGATCTCATGAGCTCATTGCCTGTCAGAAAGCTTCCTTACCCTACTGTGTGTCTCTGTGTGTGAGTGAGTGAGTGTGTGTATGTGTGTGTGTGAGACGGTCTCCAAAAACTGTACTTTCCAAATCGGTATAAAAGCCTGTTGTATTATTTAAAACGTTTAGGAGACTCTTCTTTCATTTTGACACTGCATACATCTTTCCTCCATCGCAAACACATTCACGTATGTCATGACTTACTAGTTGACTTTCTCTGCAAAGTATGAATTAGATTTATTGCGAAAATGCACAGCGTACAGCTTTGTTATGGCTTTTGTTGGATACAAGTGTTCATTTTTGGATTCCTTTGGGAGCTTGCTTAAATAAAAGAGGAGGAAATATTGTGAAATTATTTGTGAATATCCTCCAGTGGAAATAAAGATCCAGTGGAGAGCGACCATTACCAGCATCCCTTTCCCCTCCAACTGAGATTGGGTTTGTTTGTAACGAGGATATAGGATGTGCTTCCTTTTTTTGGGCCTGGGGCAAAGAAATAAGTTCATTGAGACAGTAACAGCAAGTATGTACAGTATGATTGTGTGTAAGGAGAGAGTGTGTAAACATGTTGTTCACCCTGAAATGCTCATATTCTGGTGTTCAATATTAAATATGAATAAGAGGAAGTATTGACTTTATTCCAAAGACGCTTTGGTTTAACATGTGAAGAAACTGGTTGTAAGCTTCAATAATGCTTTCAATAATTTGCTGCGTTGATCACTCCTAGATGGTTTTGAACACTTTTCTATCCTCTCCCCGGGCAATCCTTCCTTAAATGTATTTTTTCCAAAATGATCTCAAATTTGTTCCTGTCTCTTTTCTACCTTTGTAAATGTTTCCTTGTTCGTCTTTGTATCTTTTTTCTATCTTTGTCTCTCTCTTTTGTTCACCCTTAAACTCTTGCTGCCATTTCAACAGATTATAGTGACACAAGAGGCTTTCTTGTCATATAGTCTCTGGATTGGCGTATTGAAACAGACGGAATGCCTTGCAGCAGCTGTAAGGATGTTAGTTTGATCACTAAACTCAATGTACTGACAGTTATTTCTATTATTTGGCACATCCTGTTCATATCAATGAGGATAGACTTAATACAACAAACACCAACACCCCTTGTCAGCTTCTTAAAGTCCAGTCAACGTGTTTTTTTTCTTCTCATTCTTTATTACCGGACTGATTTAGTGGTGTTACTAGTTCTCTTACTTTAAGTACAAATGTATTATAACTGGCCATAGCACGTCATAAAAATATTGAATCATGCCCAGAAACCAATCCTTTTAATAATGAATAAGAAAATGAAATCAATAAATATACAGAGGTTTCTAGATCAAATTGTTAAGTTTAGTAAACCTAGGCACTGAGAAAGTAATTCACTTTACATTTCTTGTGAGTGTAACTGATATTGCACTGGTGAAGCTGCGGTGGTCAGTACATGTTTACTATGCTGGCAAATGCAGTGCCACTGCAGTGAGAACCAGGGTGGTCCATTTCTCACTGAAACAGTCGTTGCCTGGTTGGGAAGTTTGATGAGGTGTTGTGGAATCTACTTACGTAATTTTATCCCACATCACATTTCCAGGCATGAGGCTGACAATACCAGAACTGTAGGATGTTCTGCACTGCATTTGTAATGTATTGCATGCTAGTCCAATGTCAACTCACATTCGAGGTATGTTCTATCATCGATGCCGCCGCCTAATGTTTTGTGATTTGTTTATTTCTCATACGCGGTATGGTCGTCAGGGACAATGTACTGTCTGTGATATCTTAAACTACATGATCAAACAAGAGACACATTATAACATTCATAATGTATCTTTGTATGCATTATACTATAGGCGGAAGTACTGTGTGTTCTACACTAAGTTAGGTGTTTGGGAGTTGATTGAACATAAGAGAGCAATGAGTGGGGAGTGGGGCGACCAGAGAGAGCACATCCACGATGGATGGTACTACCACCCACATTCTCACAAACACACACAGACAGACATTCTCCAGTAGTTCATCAGAGTCACATTCAGCTCTGTTTCGCCTATGGGCACTGATAGCAGTGTAAATATAGATATGTGTCTCTCTTCAGCACAAAATACTTCATTTATTCCATTTGCCTTTCCTTGTTTTTTTCTATCTGACTAAATATCTCGACTATTCTCTCTCCTTTATATCTAACATATTTCATATTTTCCCGAAACATATTTTATTAACTTCTCAAAAATCTGTGCTATGATCTGTTCATTGCTGCTAAAAATCATATCCACAAAAAGCAAATAAATGTAATTTAAAGGGTAGTTGGTCATGGTGGTTCACTGTCCTGAACTAACTCATGAAGCCATGAGGAGATCACATGAACCATAAATACATAAGCTTCTTATACAGGCTACAGTATGGTGAAAGTGTCAGCTCTGAGCCACTGATAAAGCCTGGTGTGTCAACAGTTTGTTTAAATGAGTTTGGCAAATGGAATCAGGCAGGGGCTGATCTACGGGGGGGGCAAGGGGGGGCAGCTGCCCCCCCCAATGTAGAGCCTTGCCCCCCCAGCTGCCCCCCTAACTTTTTTTCCCCTAAAACTGTACTAAAACAAACCTACACTATTTCCACAAGCTTCTCAAGCAACAAAACAAGCATTACATTAGTTAAAAGTGAATCATTTTAAATATAATTTTAGGCCCGTTAAAAACGCAGCTACGGCCCTGCATTAAACTGCGGAGCGGCGTTCACACAGCCCGCGGCTCACACCGCTGCAGAGAGGGAGCGAGCTGTCCCAGCACCTATGGATCAGCTTCCCCTTGGAGCATTTCCCTTTCCACTAGTTTTGTGTTTACTAAGGACGAAAGCTTGAAACTAAATATTAATAAAACGCTTTAGTTTGAATCGATAGCGTTTAACAGACGGGCGCTGTTTGGGGCGTTACGTTACAAAATATTACGCAGACAGCGTTAGCTGGGAGATCGATCACTTTGCTAAACTACGCGGTAGCCTACTATTAAATCCACGTAAACTACACATCACAGCCATGAGGCCAGATCAATGAAACCAGGATACATCCTTTACCGTAAAAACTTGATCCAAACACAGCTGCCTGTGTGCGCTTGATCAATACTTTCTGATGTTATATTTATGATATGCTACATATTAGCTAGGCTACATGGCCCTAACATGTAAAGTTATACAAGCATTTGTACCAGTGCTTTTCACAAGTAGACTCGTGCAGGCCAGAGTATAGGAGTGATTCAACAACAACAAAAATACATATGAGAAGTGATCAGGACGAACAGAAAGAGGAAAAGGAAAAGAGAGTTCACTGAAGAGACCAGGAGGGTCAGAGCAGGAGGAAGAGGAGGAGATGAAGAGACCAGGAGGGTCAGAGCAGGAGGAAGAGGAGGAAATGAAGACATTAGTGAAGAAGAAGAAATGTATGTGAGGAATAAAGATGAAGTGTCAGAAAGAGGGCCAGAGGCAGGGATCAGGAGGCAGATGAAACTCCAGCTGGACCACATGGTATGTTCTTATTCTCCTTACATATTCCATTACAGCAGCACAATCTAGCAGCTCTTAGTATTGACAAATATTGATTGAAATGTGTTGCTGCACAGGTCACCTGTAGCTCTCTGAAGAGATGGGTGATGTCATTTGTGTACTTAATTATAATGAAGTACTTACAGTATGCGGAATTCTGAGTATTCTTTGAATCGGGTGCCTTTTGGGTCTTTATATCTTTGAATTATGAAACCAAAATGTTTGGTCATAACATCTGGTAATGGACTACTTACATTTTCCCACCTCAGGCACAAAATATAAATAATTATTAGGAATTTCCTTGAAAAAATGTAACAGGGTTGACGTTTTTGACAAAAAGTAGTCATGAGACCTTGTTTAGCTAAGATATGGCACCACATGGAAGTCAAGGACATTACAAAATTGTAATATTTTGCAAAACTATTGTTTATTTTTGTAATAAACAATTATTTACTATTATTAATTCATACAACATAGTTGAAATGTTGAGCTTGTCAATCTTAATCTGAAAATACAAAAACTGAAATATAGGTAAGAGAAGAAACTGACACTTTTGTGATGTAATTCCCTCAATGCAGATCACACATGGACTGATCCATTATTTTAATAGGAGGGTAAATGGTATGGCGTGACGGGGTTGAAACAAACTGAGGGACAATATTGCAATTTCATAGATAATTCAAGTATTTTTTCAGAATTGATTTTTGATCAGTTAAAGTTGACAAGCATATGATTATATTTGTTAGGATCTGTCTGTGTTGGTGTTTTTCTTGTCTTTTTCTATCTTTGGGTTTCCTGTTTTATTTTGTAAAGTGTTCACCCCCGTTTCCTGCCTGTTGCTTTCTGTCTGTTTCCCTCCCCGATTACCCGATTGTGTTCACCTGGTACCTCTGTGTTTTCTCCTCCCTCCTCACCTGTCTCGTGTTTATGTGATTAGTCCTGGGTGTATTTAAGTTCTGGGTTTTCTGTCTCTCTTTGTCGGGTTGTCTTGTGTATTGACGTGGTCTTCGGTGAGTGTCCTGTTCTGTCTGTACGTATATATAGCCTTGAAATAAAGGAACTATTTTTGTCACTTAAATCTGCATTTGGGTCCTGCTTCCTACACACACCGTAACAATATTAGCAGCAACATTTTGGGATAATTGGCCATTTTGATTTGTTTGATATTAAATTAATATGTAATAATGCTTAGTGAGGACATGCAAATATGTCTGTCTAAGACAACCAATTTTTGTGTCTGTCTAAAACAAAATATATATTTAATTTTACATTGTAATGCAAAACTACCTGTTCCATTAATTAATTGCTTTAAAATACATTTTGTAGTTTCCTTTCATTTAAAATGGTTGAGGTACAGTAAGCTTGGGGGACTCAAAGGGCACCCGATTGTTTGTCTGAACACCTTGTTTCTCTTGTGCATTAAGAACACTTGTGTTAGGGCATGAATTAACAATAAATAGGTTATATACAGTATAAAATACCACGTACTGTCCGCCCTCCTATGCCACCCTGGCATGACCTCTTGCCTCCCCTTTGCCCCCCCATGTGAAATGTTCTAGAACCGCCACTGGAATCAGGCTTGTTTTGATTTTGTTCATAAGCAGAAGGATGGTAAGACAGTGCTCGTCTGGCGGCGTGACTAAAGACCGAAGGGCGCCGGAGGGCGCGCTGGATGGGGCTGGATGGGGCTGGATGGGGCTGGAGGGCGCCGGAGGGCGGGCGCGCTGGATGGGGCTGGATGGGGCTGGATGGGGCTGGATGGGGCTGGATGGGGCTGGATGGGGCCGGAGGGGGCCGGAGGGGGCTGGATGGCGCCGGAGGGGCCGGAGGGCGCCCTCCGGCCCCATCCAGCCCCATTCAGCGCGCCCCATCCAGCCCCATCCAGCGCGCCCGCCCTCCGGCGCCCTCCAGCCCCATCCAGCGCGCCCTTCGGCGCCCTCCGGCCCCATCCAGCGCGCCCTCCGGCCCCTCCGGCGCCCTCCGGCCCCATCCAGCCCCATCCAGCGCGCCCGCCCTCCGGCGCCCTCCAGCCCCATCCAGCGCACCCTCCGGCACCCTCCGGCGCCCTCCAGCGCCCTCCGGCGCCCTCCGGCGCCCTTCGGTCTTTAGTCACACCCCTCGTCTGGCTCTAGTGATTGCTATTAGTTGGCAGTGTTGACTGTAACGCCGTTATTTTTTGCAGTAACTAGTACTCTAACGCATTACTTTTTAAATTCAGTAACCCGTTAAGTAACGCGTTACTGTAACGCCGTTTTGTTTTTTTCAGTAACTAGTACTCTAACGCATTACTTTTTAAATTCAGTAACCCAGTTACCGTTACTACATGGTGCGTTACTCCGTTACTGCGTTAGTTTTTTTTATATAGTCAACAGCCAGGCGAACAGAGATGAGAACTGTACTTAAGTACAGTACTTGAGTAAATGTACTTAGATACTTCCTGTGTCACATGCGGAGACGCGCTGTGGGCGTGTTTGTGTTGTTTACTAACAAGACTATCATGGCGGCGGCGGAGCTCAAGTCTAGTTTCTCCACCTGGAGATATTCTCACTATTTCACTTTTGTCGAGCACAAAGAAAAGAAAGTTTCTGTTAAATGTAAGTTGTGTCGTGGCGGATCAAAGAGCCTATCTACTGCCCAAACCAGTCATTCAAATCTCTTAAAACATCTGCAAAAACAACATGCTGGGACGAAGCTAGTAACTAAGACCGGCACAGACCCAGACTCATCCAACGCCACTCCACCTCCACCTAAGCAACAGCGGCTGGATTCTAACCAAGGGACTGCTAGCCAGGGAAAAGTCGATAAAGCCATTGCACGGTATGTTGTAGAACACATGCAGGCTATTGCTACAGTGGAGTCACCCGCTTTCAGGGAGCTAGTTAGCATGATAGCATGTCCGGGCGGCACACGGCATATGGGACGGAAAACTTTTTCCAACTACCTGGAGAAAGAATATACAAAAATGGAAAGCCAGCTAATATCGATGCAATCCAGATTGCATATAATGCATGTCAAGTTGATCAACAGATTGTATTATTCTCCAATGCAATAACAGTACTGAAATGAAGGCTATAAGGGCATTAATGGGAGCCCTTTTTGTAAGTAACAAAAAAGTTACTTTTCACAGTAACGCATTACTTTTTGGTTTAAGTAATCAGTAAAGTAACTAAGTTACTTTTGAAATGAAGTAACTAGTAAATGGTAACTTTTAAGTAACTAGCACAACACTGTTAGTTGGTGAGTGCATCTTACTGAGGCAATGGGATCTGGGGGAGATGCTGTCAACAGAAGAGCTCTGCTGAGTTTATTAATATAAACTGATTCAATGACCAGGCTCACAGAATGTTTCCCACTCAACTGTTAGAAGACCAAATTATGTTGACGGGTAAGGTCATTTTAAATTATGAAGAATCATTGAAAAAACTGCAGGCCAGGTATTTTAGTCCTTTTCCTGTTAATCTTTGCATTCTTGTGTCCCACAAAGTAAGGACTGTAGCCTGGCAATGCTCCTGACAATGAAGAATGGGAGCTGGGAACTCCTGAGTGTAAGGGGATAAAGGCTAAAAGACACATTATTCCACATTGTCAGGGGAAAAAAGCTGTTTAGGTTTTTCAGTGGAAAGGTGCTGAGGCTAGCAGCAAAGGAAGGCCTGCATGAAAGAAGTACAGCAGGTCCCTGTGTGGTGCAAATGTAATTGTTTAATGGTCCTCCTTTATCTTCAAGTGCTCTAGAGCAGTGGTTCCCAACATTGGGATCTCAGGGGGGGCACCAGGCCTCAGATGATTTGAGGCCAAATATCATATTTAGACTTTTTTTTTTTTTTTTTCATATAATTGTAACGC